>NC_134982.1:27547030-27857030 GCF_965638725.1 Aptenodytes patagonicus
AAAATATGTATGTTCCTTATTACTATATACCACCTATGTAATTGAAGAGATTAAAACTACGGCGTTAAAAGGGAGAAAGTTAAATACTCCACCCACGTCAGCCTCCGACATATATTCTTTCATTGCTACGCCTGGCGGTTTATTTATCCAGACGGTTGGGGAGGTTTCGGATTTTAAAAACACGGGCATGTGTTAAATAAATTCCTCAAAGCTCGGTAAGGAGAGTCTTCCTGGAAGCGTGCTCTTTCCCTAAACAGAGATGTAGCTGGAAAACGCTTTGTACCGGCGTTCCCTTCGCCTTCGGGGCAGCCCCGAGAACCCCTGTCCGACTGCAAAAGCTACAGCACAGCGCGTTACCCTCGGGCTCCGCGTTTTAAGTTTATGAACTTAATACTTTGCCACAAGTCTGTACATAAATACATGCATACGAAGCTGGGGGGGAGGGGGGGAGGTGACTTTTGTGTATAAAGAGTTTGCGTTTGGACGGGGGAGAGCGGGTGGGGGGTGTCAGGCGTACCTTTATATTAAAATAGCTTTTTCCCCATAAAAGACTGGTTGTCATAGTTCTGATGCAAATTAATTGATAGAAGCCATCCTTTCAATCTAAAGCAGCCGCTTCGCTGTCGAGAGCTTCCCCGCAGCCTGCCAGCGAGGAGACAATCGGAGGCGCTGCCTTTGACTCAGCCGGAGCGAGGCGCGGATATTTCGATAAATAAGCAAATAGGAAGACGCTGTTCTTAACCGTGTTTGAGAACAGACGACAGGAGACCCGAGCTCTCCCTGCCGCCCTGAGGGAGGCTGTTTTCGGAACACCTGACGGCTGCGTTTCTGATCAGCTGCGATCGTTCTTGCCTCGGATGCCTTTAAACTTCATAAAGTTGCTTTCAAAGAAGTGTATTTATTGCAGCTACAAAATGCTGCATGCAGCCTCATGTCGTAAAGCGGCGATGATCGTCACATTTAGCTCTGACTAGGATGAATAAATTGGGATCTGTAGCCGCTGGCAGCCCTGTCCTTCATTTCCAAAGAAGTCATACTTTCGAGAGGGTTGATTGAAATAAAAACACGTGTTTATGTTTTTCCATTTCTTAGCTCCAAATTGCGCCTAACGAAAGGATATAGTTTGATTTGTCATTTGTGTTTAAGGGTATGCCGATGTGGAAAAGTAAACAGGAGCCTAAGTCACTTGATTTGTTTTCTGTAAGCAAATAACACTCAAAAGCATAGCTGTAATTTACAATGAATTAAAATTGATTCTTTTCATCAGGCAAGAAAATAGGGAAATGTGAGGTCGTTA
This sequence comes from Aptenodytes patagonicus, assembly GCF_965638725.1. NCBI lineage: Eukaryota > Metazoa > Chordata > Aves > Sphenisciformes > Spheniscidae > Aptenodytes > Aptenodytes patagonicus. The sequence continues at coordinate 27,548,328 of NC_134982.1, forward strand.
ATTATTGAGGGAGGCGCCTCTCATTAAAGCGAACAATGTTACAATGCGGCACTGAGGAGCGGGAATGTGAATAATAATATCCGATATTTCAGCACTACTGTCTGGAAATACGAAAAAAAAAAAAAAGAAAAGCCGCGCGAACAAGCCAGGCAACCAAAAGTTACATTTGATAAACGCTGGGAGCGTTGCTAAGTGTAAAAGCAATTACGGTGCTCTGCATACAGCAGCCCCCTTAACTGGATGGATGCTCAGTAAATACATAAATAAAATATCAAATTACAAACCTTATCAGCCATTTACGCCAAGCCACCCTGCTAACTTTAGCAGTTTAACCTTATTTTACCGTGTTTCTCGCTCCAAATATAATTATTCTGATAAAAGAAGGTTCTGTTCCTAAATCAGAGCAGAATTGGTTAAATACACTTGTTTATGTTACAGCCTCATTCAATCAGGGCTTGAGTTCAGCAGGGAGGGGAGGGGGAGAGCTCTGGGGGTCGGAAAGTTCTCTACCCTTTCTTCCCGGGGTCACGGCACCGGAGAGTTAGGGTTATATAGCCCCCAAACGCGGCGCGCCCCGCTCCCGCGGCCCTGACTCGGGCGGACCAGCCGGCGTGGGCAGGAGGCGTGGGGCGGAGGGGAGAGCCGGGACCCCGGGATCGGGCCCGCCGGGAAGGGATGGGGTGGGAGGGAAAGAGAAAGGGAAAGAAGGTGCGGGGGGAGATGATCTCCCCGTGCCTAGCCCCTTGGCAGGCGCTCCTGTACGAAATTCAATCTCTATTTTTTATGAGAAGTAAACTGTCTAAATAAATTTTATTAGGGGCAACCAATATATTTTCTGGTAGTTCCCTTTGTTCCAGTTCTGCGTGTGTGTAACAATCTAAAACCTATTTATTGAGGAAAAATCACTGGATCCGTCATAGAAAATCCTTTTACTTTGCTCTGAAGTGATTTCTGAAGACACTCGTGTCACTCTGAAGATTTTGGGCCATTGTGCTAAAGCCTTTCCTTGTTAGGAACTTCAGTTCCTGTGATCATGTGGGGAATACCGTAAATTGTAACAGGGAATGGACTTGACTGGCAGTTTTCTGGCTACGCTGGGAAAATGGAAAGATGACGGGCAATAAAATCCTTGTAAATACATCTCCGACGCTGCCCAGGTGAATTCAGGCACTTGACGACACAGGAGTGCACGGAAGCGGAGTGTGATTAGGGCATTTTACATATGCCCCATTGTCGTTTTCTTTCTGACACGCTTAAGTGTCAGCCCTGGCCGCTCTTTTCCCTCCCGCAGACTTCCTTCTCTGATTTCCCCCCTTCCCTTAAGACGATTCCACTCTGAAGTCTTGGAAGAAATGATTTAGTTTGTTTATACTGCTATAAAAATCAAGAGCAATAGAAAAGTCATAAAATGAAGCGCGCTATCAATCACACCGCAACATTGTTATTCAGCAGTTACTAACAGAGATTGATAATCCTTTGATTTCATCCCATTGTTATTACTCTGATGTGTCTGCACATTAACTCTTACACATTTATTTATCGACCTGAAACACACAACAACACGGAATAGATGCACACGCGCGTCGTGTGACCCTGCCCGCCGCACGCCCGGCAGAAGCCGGCTGCAGGCACCTGCAGCGCCCGGACATTTCTGCCAGAAGCTGCGGCTAAAACTGAACCCCAAACGCCCCGGCCGACCCCTGACCACTCGCGCGACTCCGGCCCCGGGTAGGGCCGGACCCGCCGCGGCCGCGAAGGGCTGCGCGCCCCGCGGCTTCCGCCGGCCCCGTCCCGCCTCCCCGCCGGCGGCTCCGCGGGCTCCGCTCCGCGGGTCCCGGCGCCCGGCAGCGGGCCGGGGGGCGGCTCAAGGGAATTTTCACCGCCGGGGCTTCCCCTCCTGCCCTGGAGCTGCGCGCAGGCAATAATTCTCAAAGGAAAAAAGCAAAACAAATGAGCCATCTCCGCCGTCCCCCATCCAACCGGGGAAAAAAAAGAAAAAAATCCCGAAACCCCCACCCCACCTCCACCTCTTTCTTTCTCTCTCTCTCCAGCTAAATTGCGGCCCGGCTCTGGGTGTCTCTCCCTGCTCTTAGCGGCCGTTCTCGGGCACCCAGGTTCACTGCAACAGCCCGACGTCTCGGAAGCTGAGCTGAATCAATGTAGCCTGAGGAGGGAGAAGGGGGGGGGGGGGAAAAAAAGGCAGCAAAACTGCCCTAGAGATCGGTCGGCCGGTTCCTTTGTCTCCTTGTTCAGTCGCTGCCGAAACCCCTGCACATCTGAGCTGCAAACAAAACCACTCTTGCATCTGTTCGCATGCAGTATTTACAATGTTTTGTGTAACTCAATTGGATGGCAGAAAAAAAAAAAGCCATTGGCTCTGTATTATTTAACACAGACTTCACTGGGCTCCCTTTTTGGTGGGAGCTTTATTTGCACTAAATGAATAATCTTAATTGCATCACTTTTGAATTAAAAATCAATGTTAATCAAGTTGGAAGTAGTAAATATCAGTTTTCATTGTGCCCGGGTAGAGGGTATTTTTCTTGTTTTGCAAATAAAAATACAAGTCAAATAACTTTAAAAGGGCATTATGTTCTGCTACAAATACAATTGAAACGGATTGTTTAGGAGCGGATCAGAAATGGTACAGAATTTTGCACTTAATTTCCTCAGTTATCATTTACAATAAGAACCTCTTGGCTTGACAGCCAAGTCTAAACAGTAGTAAATTAGTACAAATTTATACTGATTTTACTCTAATAATCGTAATAAAAGCTTATAGATTTGGCACTAATTACATAAATGCCTAATGATCTTGAAAATTACTCTGGTTAGAAATATATTACTAATCTAAACTTTGTTGTTGGCTGGCTTTGAAAAATCAGAACATTAGAAATGGTTCGCTTCACTTCTGCAAAGCACTTTAAATTGTTCAAGTAGTTTAACATATTCAAGAGGAAAATAAAAGGCATTTAACTTTATTTACTGCTTTAAATTGAGTTTGTAGGCGAGCCGAACTTGGAAACTTTACCCGAAAAAATAGGTCTTACGGGCTTTTAAATCCCGGCCAAGGAGGCAGCGCTGCCCGGGCGGCCGGGACGCGCGGCGCTTGGCTCCCTTTCCCCGAGCCGCGGTGTGCTTGCGCACCGAGCGGGGCCGGGACGGGGCGACGGGGAGCCCCGGCGGGCAGGGCAGCCTGTGCGGCCCGGGCCGCTGCGGGAACTCGCGCAAGTTTCTCTTTCCTCACGGCCCAGCGGCCGTCGGGGCCCGGCGGCGGCGGCGTGGCGGGTGGGTGAGAGCCGGGCCGCGGTCTCCGCCGCCGCCCCCGACGCCGGTCCCCGGGGCGGCCGGCGAGCCGGGCCAGCGCTGCCCGCCCCCGCGCCGCGCCGCGCAGCCGCCCGCGCTCACCCACTTACATCCCCCCGGTGGGCGCTGGGCTTGCGAGCCACCCCCGGGAGCCTGAGCGGGTCGGGTCCGAGGGTGCGCTCCGAGGAGGCATTAAAAAAAAGGGAAAAAAAAGAGGAAAAAACAGTAAATCAGAGGCGACCCGGAGCGGGAGGAGGGTGGCAAATGTGCATTTGGAAGAGAAGGGGAGAGGGGGAAGGAGGGCGGCGAAGGCGAGCGGAGCAGGGGAAGGGAGCGGCGGCGCGGTGCGGGTCGGGGCGGCGGGAGGCCGGGGCGGCGGCGGCGGCGGCGGGCGGGCGGGCGGGCGGGCGGCGGGCGGGCGGAGCGGGGCGCTCCGGGCGCTGACATTTGCAGGCTGCCCTCCTGATTGGTCCCCGCGCCGAGCTGCTCACGGGTTCATTGAAGTGTTAAGCACCTCCCCGTCTCTCTAAAGGACATTATAATGCAAGAGACCCCCTTTTTAACCACACACCGAATTTTCTTTCATTTAGGCGATCTATATATATATATCTTATATCTTATATCTATTTTAAATAACTTAGGGCCGCTAAAATTTGGGGGGGAACAGCCTTCGCCCTGGAGCGGTGCGCGATGCTGTCTCACGCCGACCTCCTGGACGCCCGTCTCGGTGAGTTTCCCCCAGCACCCCCCCGCCCCGCGGCGGCTGCACCGGCGGCGGCGAGCGGGGAGGAAGCCGGGGCAGGAAATTGACAATTTGTTCCTTATTTTACCTTAATGCGATCTAAATGGGCTAATTCCTTTAAAAGTAATTGTACTGTATTAAAGTTTAATTTGATTTAACATAGGGAAAAAAAAGAGAGAGGGAGACCTCCGGAGTATGTAGATCTACAGCGAGCCGTGGATCATTTAATTTCTCTCTTCCCTGTTTTTATATACATACCTACACATTATTACTATGATGATGGTGATTATTGTTATTTTAGGACAGAAGAGCTCCATGGTATTTACGGAGGAGTTCTGGGTGGCCTTTTCCTGCTCGCCTGCTCGCTTTCCTCTCCCCTTCTTTTCCTTTTAAAACAGAGAAATATCTGTATCTACCTATTTATGGTTATTCATGCGTTTGTTTAGAGGAGCGGAGGGAGGAGAGGGGAAAGATCGGCCAGGGTGGCCGAGGTCCACGCACATCTGTCGGGGAGGTAAGGCTCCCGGCAGCAGAGCGGCTCCAGCGTGTTATTTCTTTCTCTCCGTCTCTTTCTTTTACCAGCCCCGCTGGAAAACCCAGGCTGAACCCGGCAAAACTTGCCCTCCCCTCTTCCCCTCCCTTGGTCTCGCAAAGGGAGGCCCGGCAGGGAGCTGGTTATTTAAGCAGGAAGAGGAGCTGCTCGGTGTAAAGTTTTCTCTCCCCTGCCCGGGTGGCGCCGGGCCGGGGGCTCTGCGCGCCGCGGAGCCCAGCCTGGCTGCGGGGCTGGCGGGCAGCCGGGGGGCGGCGGGGGGCGGTGGCGGTGGCTGGATGCCTCTCGCCGGCTCGGTGCGCTGGAAAGCGGCTCCGATGGATACATGCCCGGCTGCAGGGGAGTGACCGCGGCTCCTTTGCTTCCGCAGGGATGAAAGATGCGGCCGAGCTGCTGGGACACCGGGAGGCGGTGAAGTGTCGGCTGGGCGTAGGGGGCTCGGATCCGGGGGGACACCCGGGGGACATGGCTCCCAACTCGGACACGGTGGAAGGGACCACCCTGCTGCCGGGGGAGGACATCACCACGGTGGGATCCAACCCCAGCTCCTTAGCCGTCAGCGCCAAAGACCCCGACAAGCAGCAAGGCCAGCAGGGCGGCCAGAACCCCAGCCAGGCTGGGCAGCAGCAGGGGCAGCAGAAGCAGAAGCGGCACCGCACCCGCTTCACGCCGGCGCAGCTAAACGAGCTGGAGAGGAGCTTCGCCAAGACCCACTACCCGGACATCTTCATGCGGGAAGAGCTGGCCTTGCGCATCGGCCTCACCGAGTCCCGGGTGCAGGTATGAGCAGCCGCCCCCGCGCAGTGCCCGCCCCCGCCGCGCCCGCCGGCCCCTTCCCCGGGCGCACCGACGGCGGCACGGCCGGCCGGCGGCGAGGCCAGGCACAACGGGGCGGGGGGGGTGGGTGCCCCCAAACCCCAGCTCGACGGCGGGGGAGGAAACCCACCCCACCCCTGAACGCAACAGTTTGGTCAGGAAGCCTTGAAACAGGACACCTCCGCCCCTCTTTCCGCAAAGCTGTCCCCTTGGGGTGTCCCCTTGTCCCCTACCCGCCTGCCGCGCGGTGGTCCAGAGCGGGGCGCGGGCGGAGCTTCCCCCCGCTCCGCGGCCCAACCCGGGGCAGGAAAGAGCCCGGGGAGGCGCGGCCCGAGAGGGGCGAGTCTCAGCCCTCGCAATAGCTCGGCGCTAAGAGGCGAGCCCAAACCGCCGGGGAGCCGGCCCCGTTCCCCGGTGCCGGGGCGCGGCGGCGGCGGGGGGCGCGGGGCCGCTGTCCAGGGTGCTGCCGGCGGCACGGCCGCCACGCCGCCACCGCCGGGATGGGGCGTCCCCCGCAGCCCGCCGCCGGGAGGGCCGGGGTGGGGGCGGGGGAAGGCAGACAGGCTCGTGAAAAGGCACTTCGGTAAAAGGCGGTTGTGTTTGGAGTTTCCCCGTAGTGGCTTCTATAATGCCTGGGGACGGCAGGGGCAGCGAGTACCTTCAACATCGAGGGTGCACCTTGTTCTCTGAAGTACATATATATACATGTGCACACAGGCATAAATGTATTTGCAGACAGGCACGTAAGAAACTATTTAGTCACATAAATGTAAACGAAATTTGGGAAAGGGGGAGACGGATCCAACCGCTAGGCTGCCCAGGTGCGGCTTTTGTGCGCAGAGGGGTATTTTCGCGACTTGCCGGGCGAGTCGCTTCCCAGGAAGGAAAGCCTGCACGATGGGAGCGCTTGTGGGGTGTGCGTCCCGGCTCAGCACCGCGCACCGGGAACGCCGCCGCACCTTTCCGCGGCCGGTGTTCACAATCCTCCTCGGCAAGCCTAGGCTCCTCAGCTAAATACAGACACGCCAAACGAACTCCCTAAAGGAACGTTTTTACGAACGGAAACCGACTCCGTTCTCGAACGTGACAGAAAACGCACGTCTGCTTTTAAAAAGTGCAACAATTTGACTCAGCCTACGCAGGACCATAATTAGTTTAAATTAAGAAAGAAATTAGATTCACAAATAAAATATAATTGGACAACTGACTCTATGAAAAAAGAAAACGAGGTCTATTAAACTTTATTGGGTTTCCCAAAGGTTAATGATACCAATTTCAATATTAGGAGTGTGGTAAATGAAGTAAAATATAAAATATAAAATGGAAATAGTTATTTTCTAACAGCACATCAAAGAAATTCCTAGGAAGAAAGACAAAGTGTTTTAATGGCCTCGGCATAATCTTAAACCAATGCTAATAGCTCGAGACTGCTGATAAAACAGTTTAATAGAGTGGCAATTTAAATATTTTTTACAATAATGTTCTGTACTTTAAAAAGTAATCAGATCAACATAACCTTCTTAATTAACACTTCAAAATGATTAACATTATGTAATCTAAGGCAAAATAATTTATGTAAAATGTATTTACTTCACAATCCGATGTATCACTGCTCCTTGACCAAATTTAAATTAAATAGTAATTGGTTTATGTTCTTATGCGAGTACTTTACAGTTTTCTTTATAGTTAACAGATTGCCTACACATTCCTTGCAGTATGTGGGCTCCACACTGATTAAGGAATGCTCCAAATAGTTAATTTATAGCGGCTGTATATGTTTTTAAGGGTTTTAGATGCTAGGATAAATCACCTCTTCCCTCATTTTCGATCTATATTTAATGTACATGATACATTTAAATAATTATTAAAGCGGCTGGTGCTTAAACGGGAGTTCAATTCCACGTCTGATATTGCTCTGCTTTTCAGGCTGGTGTAATAAAACCATTCTTTTTATAGCATGCCATTATTAGAAACCAATTTCAGAATTATTTATAACCTGGAATGGCTTATTAAGCAGCAATGCGAGAATCATGCAAATTACGCGATCAAATGCAATATAATAAGCATAATCATTAGTCTCTAGCACGGATTAATTAACTTTCAATATTTTATTTACATAAAAACCAAATCAGTGAAATAACTTCTGCACAGTCAGGCTTGCCTTTCAATATTTTATACGAACAAAAATAATGTGCTGTAATTCCATTGACCGTGTCCCCCACAATGGTCCCGTCACCTGCCACATCTTAATAGGGGACAAGCTGAGAGTATTTTCTAGTTTTCTAATGGAATGAGAAATTGCATTTTCTTCCTCTCCCAGCACTATTAAAGTGTAATGAATTCGGCCCAGAGTTCACGGCTGGCTGATCGAAATGAACCTGAGATCTGAGCTTTAATACAGCTCTCCAGATTTCCTACCAAATCTTCACATTAATCATCCGCTGGATTCCAATGAGATCTTCATAAAGCTTCGGCCTCTAAAAAAAAAAAAAAAAAAAAAAAAAAAAAAAAAGAAGAAAAGCAAAAGTGATATTGTCTCCCCTTCCCTCTCTCTCTCTCTCTAACCCATTTATAGCTGGGGAATTAAATGGGCTATATATTTTAAAATACGTTTACAGTATGTCTATATTACTGTAACAGCAGACATCATCAAGGTAGATTTTCAGATTCCAACCTCCATTAGATTCTCACTGTTGTATTAATAATTTTCAGGGGCTAGCTGCATTTTAAAAGGAGTCCGAAGTCGGCAAACGCTCGCGGTTAATATATTTCTAGAGTTGTCATGTGTGCATTTTCAAAATCTCCCCCAGGTTTTCCCTGCGTTTTAATCTGTCATGCACTAGTTTTCAACTGGAAACATTCACATTTTAAAAGCATATGCAGCGTAGCTATGAGCTGAGGCGATCAGACCTGATGGAGATTCTTTACACCACCAGTAAACCATGAAACATAAAAAGATTTTGTAGCCGCAATTTAACTATTAACCCTAAAACATAATTGAACGCGATTTTTCGATTATTCATATAACGTTGGGTTCCCTAACGGCTGTTCATTCCCGCTAATGCGCGCCCGTCTTTCTCAGCCTGGGTCTGCAGCGTGACACCACGGACCCCCGCAGGTCCGGGCACCGCGCTCCTCTGGATGTCGAGTGGACCCGGTTTCTCCGCCCCCAGCAACTATCCCGGTGCTGTCGGCAGCGGTGCGGCGAGACCCACCAAGTCACCCCTGCCGGCACCACGAGCACCCGCTTCCTAAACCACCTTTGTTTTTTAAAAAAACCCAAATGCGGGCGGTTTGGCGGGGGGGCGTTCCTGCCCCGGGACCCGGGCGGCGCCGGGCGGGGGGGCTGGCCCGGGGCAAGGCTCCCCGCCCCGCCGCGCCCCGCTCCGGTGGCGGCTCGGGAGCGCTTCCACGCAAGGGCAAGAGCCGTGGGCCGGTCATTTATTTTTTGTTTGTGTTACTGTTTTCTTCGGGGGGAGGCAGGCTCCTCTCCCGGAGCCTCCCCTCGAGGGAGGGAGGCCGCAGGCGGCTCCGTCCCGGGAGGGACACGTCGATCGGTTTCGTTATAAAAATTCCCAGCGGTTTCGTTAACCCGGGGACACGCGCGGGGCAGCGGGTGTGAAGAGCGGCCGTGGGAGAGGCAACGGCCGCGGGGGGGAGAGACTCGGGGGGGGCGGCAGGAGACGGGGCGGAGGCCGGGGCGGGGGTGGCGGATCCCGTTTCACCGAGCCGCGCCCCGGCCGCACCGCGGGTGGGTCGTGGCTAACGGTGCGTGTCGCTGCCCGCCGCCCGCAGGTCTGGTTCCAGAACCGTCGGGCCAAGTGGAAGAAGCGCAAGAAGACCACCAACGTCTTCCGCGCCCCGGGCACGCTGCTGCCGACGCCGGGGCTGCCGCAGTTCCCCTCGGCCGCCGCCGCCGCCGCCGCCGCCATGGGCGACAGCCTCTGCTCCTTCCACGCCAACGACACCCGCTGGGCCGCCGCCGCCATGCCGGGCGTGTCGCAGCTGCCGCTGCCGCCGGCGCTGGGCCGGCAGCAGGCCATGGCGCAGTCCCTCTCCCAGTGCAGCCTGGCGGCCGGGCCGCCGCCCAACTCCATGGGCCTCTCCAACAGCCTGGCGGGCTCCAACGGCGCCGGGCTGCAGTCGCACCTCTACCAGCCCGCCTTCCCCGGCATGGTGCCCGCCTCCCTGCCCGGCCCCAGCAACGTGACGGGCTCGCCCCAGCTCTGCAGCTCCCCGGACAGCAGCGACGTGTGGCGGGGAACCAGCATCGCCTCCCTCCGCCGCAAAGCACTAGAGCACACAGTCTCCATGAGCTTCACCTAATGGCCGCCGCCTCGCCCCGCGCCAACGCCGCCGCCGCCGCCGCCTCCTCGCCCCGCGCCCCCGCCTCGCCCGCCCGCCCCGGCCCGCCCCTGCCCCCCGCCTTCCCCCACCTGACTTACCAGGGAGTCGACTCAGGATCTGAAATCAGACGCCAACGGACTGGTTTGTGGGCCGAGAAACACCCCACCACCCACCCCCTCCGCCCCCGCGCATCCCCCGCGCATCCCCTCCGCCCCCCGCGGCCCGGCCCGCCCGGCGGCCGCCTCTCCCCGGCGGCGGGAAGATTCGGGGCCTCCCCCGAGCCCGGCCCTGCCTCTCTCCCTCGCCACGACCCGGCGCTCCCGCCGGCCGCCCGACCGGCTTTGCAAAGAAATGTGTTTTGGTTTTGTTTTCTTAATTTTTATGGTTTATTTAAGAGCAGCGATCTGCCGCCGGCCCCCTCCGCTGCGAGGGCGCCGTCGGGGAGCGGCCGGGCGGGTTCGCGGAGCGGTACGGAGACCCCAGAGAGAATCAAATCCATTTTGAAAAAGCATTTATAAGCGAGAGAGATGGGAGAAAAGGGAAAAAAAAGTTTCTTTTTGCGAGAGTAGAACACCCGGGGGAAAAAAAAGGCAAAAAAAAAAAAAAAAAAAAGAAGCAAGAGCACTTCCCTTTTTCGGATCTTTGATTTCGTGACAGTTGAGTTGCCGATCCGCCCCACCTTTATTTACGCATTTATTTACGTTCCTGCTGCTATTGTCCCTCCTGCACCTTCCGCTGCCGCCGGCGGAGGCGCCGCCGCCGCCCCCGCCCCGCCCGGTCCGGCCCGGCCCGGCCCGGCCCGGCCCGGCCCCGCGGCCCGCCCGCCTGCATGTGCCGGTCACCCCGCCGCAGGGCAGGGCCGCTGGAGGAATGAACAAACGATGTGAAATAGGATGTTTTGTGTAGATAAAGCATTCTTGTTACATACTGGTCGATTCGTGATATGTTTTAACTTATTGTCTGTGCTTATTTATTGCATTTTGGGTTTCTTAATGAATGTTTGAGCTAATATAAAACATATTAACTGACTTTTCCGGACACGTTTATATCAAGTTAATGTAAATGGATAAATAAAATCATTTTCAGTATGTGATATGAACAATTATGGTTTTGATGTGATGTGTGAGATATGAGAGGTGTCTTGACTTGCAGGCAAAAAAAAAAAAAAAAGACAGGACTTCCCTCTGTGGGATTCACCGAGTCCTTTGTCACAAGTTTGGGGATAGTTTGCTTGCTTGAATTTTGCAGTGAAGCCTTTCATTTATCACAATTTTAATACTTCATGATTAATAAACTTTTGTTAATCTTTCTGTGTGGTTTGCCTTTAAATTGCGAGACGGAAGAAGTTCCTCTGCGAAGCGAGGCAGAGGCGAAGAGCGAGGGGGAGCGGGGCGGCAGGAGGCTGGGGCGGGCAGCGGGGGCAGCTGCCGCGGGGCCGGGCCGGCAGCGAGCGCCGCCCGCCCCGGAGCGCCGCGGGGCCGGTGCGGGGCCGGGGGACGAGGGCTGGGATTGCAGCGGGAGCGGGGGCGGGAGCGGGGGCGGGAGCGGGGCTTCGCCGCAGACCTTCTTGCCGGCGCTGAAATGAGTGCGCGGCTGCTGGCGGGGCGAGTATCCCACGGAAGAGAAAACGCTCGGTTTACTCCCGTGCGAACTTTGACACGGGTGAAATAAAAAGTGCAGGACTTTGGCAAGCATCATACAGCCCGGTTTGGGTTTATTGTCCCCCCCCTTCTTTTTTTTTTTAATGCAATGCACTGAGATCTCTTCTCCTTGTACATCAATTATACAGCTCTTAATTACACACCTGAGAGTGCCCGGCTCCATAGGCACCCGCAGAAGGGTCCTTGCCTGCTCCGAAGTGCATATTACGTATGCATATTTAATTTAAAAGAGAAATAAAAGGAGAATAAATTATTGGCGATCCAGGCCCAGAGTGAATCCGCTGGGGGTCACCTGAGGAAGCAGCCCTGCCCCCTTCTGCAGGATCCTGCTGGCCTGCGTGCCAAAACAGCCCAGGACACTCATCCTGAGCGAGCCCAGGACAGGCAAGACAGGTCCCATACCATAATCCATATCATGAGTAACGCCTGGGGTAAGAAGGCCTGTCCCTCCTTCCAGCTCTCCCTCTACTGCCCAGCCCAGCCTTGGGCCGAGCAGTAGCCCCTCTGCACCCAGGCTTGGTTAGGAGTTTGGAATTTGTGATAATTTAGATCAGCCCTCAAAGACGTGGGTGCATGGGATGCGTATGGAGCAGGGCTGGTCAGTGTGCCCCCCGCCTCCCTATCCCACAGGTGTCCCTGCGTGGGCCAAGAGGAGTGGTGCACCGCCTGGGATATCCCTTGGTCCTCCCAATCCCACAGCAGGTCTCCACTTGCATGCAGAGGAGTGCAAATCTCACCCTGCTTCTTCCAAACGTATGGAAGGTTGTTTACAAGCATGTAATTTTTACAGCTGCTTTATATTGCTATAAGCAAGACAGCTTTATGATGTAGGAATGTCATGAAGTGTGGTATGGAAGATCTTTAAAAAATACGTGCTTTTTAATGGTAGAGAAAAATGGTCTTTCTGGCTGGGGGCAGGGGATTGAGACACAACCTGTAAGATCCCATGCTTGACACCAAACGCTGCAACTCTATAGAAGGCGCCTTACAAAGGTCCTTCAGCTGAATTCTCGCTCCTAAAACATCCATCATTTCCTCCATATTCTAATGCAACTGTTGTCCTGGTTATGAGCAAAGCTTTTTGATCCTACCCAACTTTGATACAACATTTGTTTCCATGGCAATAGATCTTCGTGTTCTGAGTCCCGGAGATTTTTGAAACGTACCCTTAGCACCAGCTGAAGCTTTGTAACATAAAACATCTAAGCTGATGCTCTTATGTATTTAACATGGATGAAAGGAAGGGGACTGCAGGTTTTGCTCATACATGTTACAGGTTGTGTGTGAATGATTTTATTACAAAATGTCACTCATGCTGATATTAAAAGAGAGAAATTAAACAGCACTGACTAGTTCTACCTAACAACAGGAACAGCTTTGCTTCATTCACATAAAGTGATCAAAATAAATGAGTGAATTCCATATAAATCGAGATGGAATATTTCAGCTGAATAACAATTAGCCTATTACTGACTAAGTAGCTAACACCAGGCACTGGGACTGTCACAAGCCGGGCTTATATGCTTATCTTAAGGTGTGTTTCAGCTTTGAGCAATTCCACCCAGCGTGTGAATAGGCTCAGATTCACGTTTGTATATATGGATTCATTTCCACACTGGCACATATTCATGTAGGTTTACTTCTCTCTAAACACAACATCACCCCTAATGTCTAAGGAATATACATAATGATAATGTTACTGAACCTTTCATTTGCTCTCTTGATGAAATGCTTTGACACTCTCTCTCTCTTCTCTTCCTCCCCTCAAATCCCCCCGGAAGGCAGAATCTGCTCTTATGTGCTGCTGGACATTGCATTCACCGAGCAATTACTATAATCGGAAGAAAGTTTGTGCAAGGCAAGGGATCAGATAACATTGCAGCATGGATTATATTATTGTACTAGCAGCAATGGTCCCTGCTCCTAGGAATGAAAATGTGGTTTAATTTGTGTTGTGGTCTTTAAATTTTCATTTTTCAGAACAAAAATCTCCGCACATGAAAATGTATCTTGCAGTAATGGAGGTATGGCAGTTAACCTGTCAGTTGAAAGTATGTAACCTTCCTTTTCTCCTTTTCATGACAAAGGTAATCTCATCTGAGGGCATTTATGTGAAGAAATAACAGCATGGCATGGTGAAACCACTGGCTCATTAATCCTGGCATCTACTTCCTGCAGGGCTTCTTGATTAGTTAGATTCATTCATCGGGTATTTCAGAGTTTTTGATTTCTCACCACTGGCTAGGTTCACTGAGTTCAGGCTAAATTGAGCCAGAAGCAATGTTTATTAGTAATTTTGTAATACAGACTACCCTAATAATTCAGTACAAATATCTCATCTGAAATATATCCATTCACCCTAACACCTAATGCAGTTTGCAGCTGTGTTCAGAGGGAACTGAGAGAACACAAGTGATTGGGCATGTATTTTCTAAATTATTAATATGAGAGCTAATAGCGAGCTCCTTTTCATTTCCAATGCTAGAATTAAGATCCTGTTTTTTTTAAAGCAAGCCCTGACACAGAGGCGACCACCTCCTGCCTGCCATTAAGGCTGAGCTCGGAGCGGTTGGTCTGGGAAGCATGGCCTATTTAGCCTTTCAGCATAAAGACTAAAAGGAGAACAAAGGAATTTTAGGTTTTCCCTCATGTGTGCTGTAAACATAGGAAAAAAATCTAAATGCCACAAAGGGAAAAGGAAGAGGAGTCCTCAGAAATTAGCATCCTATAATGTCATAGATCTATCTCAACTGTTTGATAGCCATAATAGAGTCACAGGTTGGACAAAAGGGACAAAGAAGCAAAGGCCCTGATCCTGCAGCCTTTAATGCCCATGCTGACCTGGCTGCGAGTTCAGCAGATGCATGTGTGAAGATTTGTGGGATCGGTGCTCAAAATTGTTCTGCCAGAGAGCTTTCCCCCATTCCGTAAACTCTTTTCTAAAATAAATGATGATCTCACACGGACTGCATTCAAATGTCTGACCGCAGCTTGTGCCACATGGGCTCATGCAGTCATAGGTGAGATCTGGGGTCTGAGAGCCAGTTTGACTTTATGAACACACAAAATGTACCCCAAAATCTCTGGGCAAGACAGCTGACAGCCATGGCTTAACTCAGAGAAGCAGAGTTTGCTCCAAAAGATGTAAATCCCACAGGCTGCTTTTAAACACTGCAGACTGACCATCACCCATGTCAGTGACACGACTGTGAGAGGAAAACAGAGGTGGTGGTGGTGGAGGGGGGGAGTAGGGACAGCACGGTTTTAATTTTTCACCTCATCATGACAAGAATAGCAAGAATAGCAGCAAGAGCCAGAGAGGCTGGTCGTGCCTGGGATGTGGTAGGGGACTGTCTTTGATTAACTGTCATCCTTTTATTTGAGTAGTGCTCAAGGGGCTGCATTAATAGCCACGTAGGTCCCTCTGTGAGATTTACTTCTACTCCTCAGGGAAAAAATGTCAGGAGGGTGTCTCTCTTTTCATGCTCCTCACAGCCGGGGCTTGTGCACAGATCAGCCCGTCTTTGTCTTCCACCTGGGATGCTGTACAATGGTCTGGGTGGGAGGTCACCTCTCTTTTTTGCCAATTAATTGTGCCTGCTTCAACTTCTCCCAAGATCATCTTTGAGGCTCAAGAACTCTGCTTCACTTTTACGTTGCATTGTTCATCAACGCTTATGCTTAAAAACATTTTTCAGAGCTAAAATTATGCTTTTATGAGCTTTGAAATCTGCCAGAGGAGAATCACTCCCTGGGAGGAAGGAATCCAGAGATGTTTGTGCAGGATTTGCCATTGGAGGTTACACAACCGTCCTGCAGAGATCCTTACCCTCCTTCGAAGGTCGAGAGGGAAAATGCAGAATATGCTTAATACACTGTCTGTGAGGGTGATGTTCTCTCCTGACCCCCATACACAGTTTGTGCCTTGGAGTATGAAGTTTGATTAGCCTTTTCTTGCAGCACTGGAAACATCATGGTAGTGATCCAAAAAGTACTTCGGAAAAAAACAAACTACAGACTTTCTCTCACTGACCTCCCGCTACAGTGAATTTCATAAGCTGACAATGCACCCTGTAAGGACACATTTCTTTTTTACTGGTTTCAATTTATTGCCCTTTAATATAATTTAAGTGGCAGCTATGATTCCCTGTGGCTCCTTTACAAGCTTTTAAGGTTTATTTTTTTGCTAACTTTTTAAAGAGCATTTCAGAATGGCTACGAGCACCCTCCCCTATTTTTGGTATCTAACAACTAAGAGGAAGCACCATCCCCCGTTTCAAGGCATAAACATTACTTTGTAATGAAATTCCTATGTACTGGAAGGCTGTGAGCTTCCTGCCTTATATCACAGACTAGGCAAAACTTGATTTGACTGTAACACAAGGACTCCCCATGCCATTGTAGCCAGAGGATTTGGTTGTGCCACAGCCACAGTCAATGTAAGTCAATGATACACCGGGTAAGCAGAAGTTGTGATATTCAAAGGGGGCATAGCGTGGTCTAGCTGCTTTTTGCCATGGCCACAGGCATTACACAGTGCTTTTTGGTGTCCCCTGGGCTCCCGAGGCCAGGATGCGCTCAGGGAGTCCCCAGGAGGGAGGGGGCTCTCATTTCAGCAACGTCACCCGTCTTACAGGCTTGTGTCGCTAGGCAGATATCCACTGAATTCAGATTTATAAACAAAACCGAGTGTAAAAAGATATTTCAGCAGCTACATGGCCACAAAATGTCACCAGAAATTAACCAGCTTTGCTCTTTCAACTGGAGAACAAAATGAGAAGTCTACAGAAGGTCAGACATATAAAAATGCATTGAGATGAACAGGGAAGAATATTAAATTACTAAATAAAGAATTACACATGGTACAGTTGGTGGCTCTACTCTTTGTGTCTATTATAAGCAATAATTAACACCCACAACTGTATTCGTTGTCAGCTTGTGTTCTTATCTTCAGGTCTCGGTAGCAAATAAATGACTCATGCTTTATTCTTGAAATTTTAACTATTATAAGAAATACTTGAAGACAATTCCACTGTATTTTATATTACTGTCACTTTGCCCTTTCTGCTTTAACTTCTGTGCAATTCTGAGCTTGGGTTTGCCCGGACTGTGACTGGACAGATCCCCACCAGAGTGGAGAATCCTGCTGGGCTCTGAGGGACCCCATCTAGGTAAAGACAGCTACAATGGAGATGCTTTTTAAAGGATGAGGGATCCTGTGTTATTAGCCGATTGCTCTGGCCTTTCTTTGTATCTCACACAAGAAGTTGCTGCCTCTGACCCACTCAACACGTGGGTCGTACCCTCACTTAAATCAGACCTTTGTCATTTCTGTTGGAGATGATTCTTGTCCCGTCTGCAATAAATTGCTCTAGTAGTCCTTCATTCATTATCTCCTCCTCTCTTAGCCTCTCCAGTAGGGTGTAAATCTGTAGATTTCATTCGTGGATGTTACAGTCAATCAATTACACCCAAAATATAAAGCCAGCCTGTTACTTGCTGATGCCTTCCATACACATCCTTCTTTATGTTATAACTCCTGACAGCAGCTGGTTACACCATTACTTGCTAAATTAAAGCATCCAATGTTGCAGGTATTTTTTTGAAAAGTGTCTAAGTGTCTTAGTACCTAAGTCTCCTCTTCAAAGTAATGTAGGCTGCCAAGTTCCATCAATTTTAATCCTCTTGTTACCTTCACCAGCTTCTTATCAAACTCCACAACTAGTTTAGAATTTTCTTCTTTATCAAATAAAGTCCTCTGAACTTGTTCTGTCCAAAGTCTCTACCAATACACAAATCTCTACTTTCTATTAATTGCACTGCTCTGATCCCAGCCACCTTTGACATTGGAGTTGCCCAGTCATTCCAGAAGTGCTCTTTCTACCAAGCCACAAAGTTCCATCTCAGCTTTAAATCTCATCTTGATCCTTATATTTTACCTCTAGCTTCAGAATGACTTTACGAGTAAAGCAGTTTGGGATCCTCCACATGAAAGATTATCTACCTGCCTGCTCCTGCTTTCACCGATGCCTCTAGAATTTTGACACATCACATACTCTTCCAATTACCTGTGTGAATCACACCAGGTGAAAAAGGATTTAGCGCACCATTCCTGGCTGTGCCTTTCGCCCTCGCCTTCTGCCATCATCTTGCGTGCCACTCCACCTGTGAACCTCCGTGAAATGACTTTGATACATCTAGGTCACATTTAGGTCTCCTCATTTCCAAACTGGCAGAAAAATATTCAAATAAGCTAGCACTTTACCCATCAGCAAATCGTTCAGTGACAAAAAGCTTCCTCATTCTACGTACTCAGGGCAGTTTCAATTGGTCCTGTCTCCTATCAGGGTCTGCGCAGCAGCGGAAAATCCCGAAGGCATTCTCTTTGCCTCAGCACAAGTTTCTTGAGCAGCTCCCAGGGGAGCAGCTTGACTGGCAAAGGCAGTCAGAGTCCCATTTGTGCTCTAGCAGATCTACGCTGGCCAGAGTAGCTGCACATGGGCCAGGTCATTGCTTCCACACCATTCAAGAGACTAACATCATCTTGGGAGTACCTGGATGGGATGCCTCTGCTTATGGCTGAGTCTGCCCTGCCTTGCACAAGAATGCAACATATGAAAATTTCTCTCAGTTTTGCATTCCTATGGAGAAATAGCCATAATGCAGAGTGTTGTGGAGACCTACACTGTGCTGTGTTTAAGCACAGGCAGCTGACACGTTGGCAGCTAGAGCGTCCCTGAGTTGCTGAATTGCTCTTTGACTGCTCTGCTTTACAGCATTATCCTGGAGAACAAGCGGCTCTTGCTTACTGTGGCTTTACCAAGGGTTATAGCAGCACTCCTGCATTTGCTAAGGGTGGGTTTGTGTTTTCACACATTCCCAGTTGGTTTGGGTGCTTGTTGATGCAGCTGGGGCTGATTTTCAAGGTGGTGGTACCTGAAACTCCTCAAGCCTTATGCTGGAGTTGCTGGTGCCTAGGCTCTCTGAATATCAGATTATCAGGTTGTTGCATGGGTCACTGGACCCTGGAGGCACATAGAAAATCCTCACATACTGTTAAAGTTTATTCTTATGGGCTGAATTCAGACTGCAGTTTATAGTCATTTGGGGAGAGGATGATAGGCACAAGGGTTGGGTGACAGGCTTTCACAGCATGGTGAGGAGACCCTGTTCCTCTCCATTGCCTAAGTGGGGGACCAAGCCGCAGCAGCCTTGCTCCAAATCACTCCTTGCTGACTTCAGTTTACGTACCATAGTGCATTCAAATGTCCTAAATTTCACCAGTATCCGTGCGCTCACTTGGGACATATCTTTGAGGACTCTAAAGAGTGACAAGAGTAAGCCATCAGGAAATAAAAAGCACCAGGTTTTGTCTGTAGATGGCTGGGTGTGACTCGGGTGCCGCTGCAGGACTTTGTCTTGCACACTGGGATCCAGTGCCAGCTCTTGGAGTCCGAAATGCAATCCCAGACATGATTCACTGGCCTGGAGTTGTATCTGGTGAGTAGTAATATCAATTCTAAAATCTTACTATGGTTTATTTACTGGTCATATTAGCATGTGAGCTGATTCACATTGCCACAGAAAACCTTTGCTTGCATATGAATGTTATTATGCTATCAACCGCTTCTGATACATCACAGCTTTTTTTCTATTTTCTCCCTCCTAATCTATTTTTTAGGCCAACAACCCTGCTTCAATGCCAGCATCTGCCTTTCTAATAATGTAACTATTTACTGCATCATTGTGCTCTACTCTCATTTCATGTTGTCATACTCTCCACGACACTATTTGAAAATTGTCAAAACCCTCAGTGAGAAATTTCTACCAGAGGGAAAAAGAGAAATGCAAACGGTGCAGCCTGGTTACCACAAAAAGGCACGGAGACTGAAGTCATGCCATGCCTCTCCAGTGTGACCTCCTTCTGGACTCAGACTGAGACACTCAGACCACATATGCTAGAAAAGCTGATGCTTGTTTTATCTTGTCATGTGTGCTTTCAGTAGAGTTGTTGAAGTTTGCTCTGAGTCCCTCTGGACAGCTCTGCACTGTATTTCCATCATCATCTTTTGTGTCTTTTGGTTGACAGAGTTCACTTCTTTCTTCAGCAACAAATGTCCGTGCAGCAATCAGTGAATTATTATAAAAACAGAAATTGCTTGTATTGAGTTATATCTCCAGGACTGAGCTAGCCTGACTTAGGCTAAGTGGCTTTAACTGAATCAAATGCACTAGATAAAGGAGAAGAAAAAATAATGGAGTGAGTATGTTGAACAGGGTGCTTGTTATCAGCAAGCATCAAACGTTTCTCTGAGCTCAGTCCCCAAACATCCCTACCTAGAGCTGCTCACAGTTGCTTTGTCCTTGTCAAGGTAGTCCTTAGGAGTAGAGAAATAGGCAGGGTTTATGGTGCCTTGTCAGAGCCCTCCTGCTGGGTAGCCTCTGCAGGCTGTGGCAGCCCAGGACGTGCTACAGCCATCATGCTCAGGGTAGGAAAGAAAAGACAGTTTAGGAAGAATGATACATTTAGGCAATCAAGTGTTCAGGGCAGCTTGGCTAGATGAGAGCAGACCTCTAGGATGTTGCTCACTATTTTCATACTGTTTTCCAACTTCCATTCATGTGCCCCAGAGCACCAAATTTAGCCCTGAACCACATCATGTTTCAAAACCCGTGAAGGTGGCTGCCAAGCTGCTCAGCCTCCCCGGCACAGAGAAGTGCACCTGGCACCAACGTGTCCCTACCTCCCCCAGTGGCAGCACGTATCTCAATTTCCATGAGCTGACTCTAGCTGGAATGGACACATCTGGTGTTAGCCCATTCCATTCACACCCCAGAGGTCAGAAACACTCCTCTTCAGGTGTTGCACCAGGGTTGTTCACGGCATAGATGGGAGTTAACAAGCTGCTGCAGAAGATACCACCACAGAAGAGAGCAGCTCAGCCATTGCCTGGCTGGCTGACATGCACAAGCATTTGCTTCTCCATGTGCTAGTAGTACATGGACCATGTCTTCTGCAATCTGGGGAACAAGAAGTCTCCAAAACAAGAGATCCAGAGGTCTGCTTTGTTAACCAAACAGTTTAAGACTGACACAGACAGAATGTTCCTTAGCTGTTCCACAAGATTCTGAGTAGAACAAGGTCATTTATTTCTGGAACCAGTGCTGAAAGGACGTGAGGGCTATCTGCAGTTAAAAAAAATAAAGTTGTAGTGGTACACATTTAGAGTCTCCCTTCTCAATAAAGAAGCCAAATACAAACTGGTACTGTAGGCTTATGAGGCACACAACTGCTGGATGTCTGCATGTCTTGCCCCATGTAATAAACATGACATTGTGTCATGCTTTATGTCCTGTAGTTTGAAAATCTTGCCCATGAAATTACATATTGTCCCGTATCTAACATGGCTGTATAGAGGACTTTTCCTAATGCTGATAAGAAAAATGTGTACTACTAAAAAATATGCCCCCCCCCCCAACAGAAAGACACATTGAGTAATTTTAAGCTGAATCAATCACCAGAATGTCTTCAGAACAAAGCTGGTATCATTTTCTAAGTTTTGTTTGGCTAATCCAATCAGGCTGCTAAATATCACCAAGTATTAAGGATGTGAAGTCAAAAAGCTTTTTTTCAGCTCAGCTGTGCTGAATGGCAATTACACATTCTGAACAATCATACAACTTCTTTAATCAAATGAGGTAATATGAAATTGGCTAGATTTTCCTCAATACTTTCAACTTCAGTGAAAAATACAATAATTAAACTCTCGGTACAATGACTTTCAAACCTCTGTGCACTCTCAGCCCCCTCCCTTCCTCTGTCTCTGGATAATAAATCCTTATGAAAGCTGCCACCACGACTGAGACAGGTTGTGAAATTGTTTAATAATGTTGACTCAAGTAGTGACATAATTTGGAGACTTTTGGCTTTCTTGCAACATCTTTAAAGACAACTGTGAGCTGCTGGATGTGACAGAGCAGATACAGCCCCCAGCAGCGGGAAGAAAGGTGTTTGCAGCAACGGGGGCTCTATATCCCCCATGGAGATTGAGGTGAGTCAGTTTTAGGGGGAGGAAACCCCTGCGTTGTCCTGTTTCTCCTTCCATGGTGGCCCATTTTACAAACCCTTCTTTGAAACACTTCTCTTAGGAGAGGGAGAGAGACAGGTGAGTTAATGCCTCATATTTTGGAGACCAGGGAGGGTGCCCAAGCCACTCTTGACAGCCCAAGCAAAACATTTTAACGTGCCTGGAAAATAAAAACATCTAGTGGAAAGTAAATCCCACAGAGCCAATTGCTTTCTCCATTCTGAGAAGCAACTGCACATCAGGCCCCGGGCGCTCGCTGAACCCGTGCGGAGTTGGCAGCTGGACTCCGGGAACATTTGTTTTACAGAACTGATCATTTCACCGGGAAGACACAAATCTACTTTAAGAAGGAGATAAAGAACGAGCCTGTGAGGTTCCTTCCCACTGTTGTGCTTTTTCATCTGCAAATGACATTAGCCTAACTCCAGCAAAAATTATCAGGTGTATCTCAACTGGCTGTATATTGGGAAAAAAATCACTTTTGTTGTTCCTTGTACGGGAGATGTTGTAAGTCTGAGCACCCCGGCTCCGGTGTGAGAACCACAATGTATTTCAAAAGGCAGTTCAACTCCCACGAAGTACTGCAAAATAATAGCATGCTCCCCAAATATCTTGTGGTTTTAAAGTATGTACCTAATAAATCTGAACACTATCTGTTTAAATGGATGTAAAATGTCTGTCTCTCAAAAGCTGGGCTGTAATTCTAAGGACACCATGGAAAGAAGAAAAAAAAATTACTAGCACTAGTAACAGATGTGAAATTACATTAGATAAATATAATCATTAGTTTCAGTCTCACCCTGGTTAATTTGTTTGTGGAAATGTGCAACCCATTATTCATTAGGTAATTTTTCACACATTGATTAGAAAGCCATGTCGAATTGTGACCCAGCACATTGGGGTTTGCCTATCTTGCAGTGAACTATATCGCTTACAATAGTGGAAATGGGGGACAAAATGTTTATCTCAGGCTGATTTTGTGCCAATAAATAAAGTAAATCAATAGCCAGTGAAGTGTGAACGACATTTCTCTGCTGTATAATATGGTTTTGGGGGCAATTTGACATGCTACAAGGGGAAACAAGGGTCTTGAACAGAAAGGTAATAAAAGCAAATCATGCTGGTTAACTGTTACTGAAGTCCTGTATTTTTCTCTACATGGGCAGCTTTAAGATGAGAGAAATAATGCACATAACAGTCTAAAAACACCGAGACACTCCCCAGCTTTGTAAACATTGGAGATAAATCCAGATGTGGTCGAGGGAGGGGCAGGTTTCTGGGAAGTTGATGTACCCACAGATGCCGGCTCTGCGTTTAAGATGGGACCCTGAACTGCTCTGGCAGTGCCGGCACTTCCCTGACAGCACTTGCTGTGACTTCTTCCCTCTGGTAGCTTCCTTTCTAGGGGGTTAAATTCTGAGGCTATAAATAGTTTTGCATCAAATCGCAGAAGCAGTATTCCTTTATCCCTATGAGACCGCTGCAGCATGGATGCAGCTTATTTTAAATGGCATTTGCCACCAGTGTAAACTGGTGGAACTTCATCAGCTTTGGTGTGTTACACCAGTTTGCACCAGCAAAGAAGCTGATCCTTCATTACTGTTATTCAACTTTGATATTTTGCCTTTGTGAAGTGCAGATAAGTAAAAAAGGAAAGGAGAGAATTACATGTTTGTGGCTGGTGCTGTTACACCCTGCTCGAATTATTCTTCCCAAAAGACAGTTTGGACAACACAGGTACATGATCAGTGGTTTTACCCAAGCATCAGTTGTGGGGTGCCTTGTTTCATCCACACTGCTTCTCAACTCAATTAAATGCAAATAGGAATAAACCATATCCTTTTTTTTGTTTGTTTGTTTGTTTTTTGGCATTACTATAAAGAAAGAGAATGGAAGGGATGTTGCAGTACAGCTCAAGCCAGTCTTCAGTAAAATCTCAGAAATTAGTCTCAGATATCACCATGGCTGGCATCAGGACAAAAAAAAAGACCACATGACAAACACAGGGAAAATAGCTCCTTTAGCAAATTCCAACACCTCCAAAGCAGGCTGCAGTTGAGTCACCTAGAATGCCCTGCACAAACCATCACAGCATTCACAGCAGTCTATGTAAGGTAAAGTACAATAATAAACTCGGTCTGGAGGAAACGCAGTGCAATAAACTCAGCCAACCCCAGAACCTTTCCCACCTCTGTGCCCACGGCTCTTGGTGGGTCTTGGCTTCCTTCTGTGGAGACCCAAGGAGCCAGATCTGCCCTGCAAATGGGGATAGCACGGGGGCTGGAGTGAGCCATTGCTCATTTCCCATCTCTAAAAGCTGGTTAATAATGCTGAGACTCTATCAACCGTTAAACTGAATTTTGGCCGGTGCAAGCAGGCAGAGGGAGGTTGTTCCTGTGTCACCCCAAAGAGGATTTTGTGCTTTCTAGTTCCTTCCTTCCCCATCACCCCAGTCTCAAGGGTAGAAGAGCTCTGCAGAGCTTGGGCCAAGCCAGCAGAAAAACTGCAGGTAATTACCTGGCTGTGATAATGAGGTGTCTTTGCCCAGCTGCTAAGTAGTTTATGAGAAGGTGAGTTGTTTAAGCAGCAAGTTGCAGGAGAGAGGCAGGTTGCTCTAGAGAAACCCTCAGAGTTGGGAAGCAGGTAATCCCATTTCCTTGGGGTTCCTGGCAGTGATTCACATGTGGCATGGTCCCTGTGAGGATGGCTGCACCAGCATCTGCCCACCACAGAGTGGGCAGCACAAAGGTGTTCGTGTGTATCCAGGCATCAAGATCCTTCGATCAAATCACACACTCGGTCTGCTGAAATTAGAAAGGAATGGACTTCTGATGTATTTTTAAATAAAAATAAATAATTGATGTAATAAAAAATATAATAAATCTTAATATAATTTAAAACTGGCTATTTATGCTGCATTTGTGGTTTTCACAGAAATCAAATTAAATTGTCTGAAACAGTTGCTACCTGAATGTCTGCAAAATAATAGAACAACATATCTATTAAACTCATAGGAGTCTCTTCTAACACCAAAGGGGCAAGAGCAATATATATCTGTCAATTTATAAGCTGCTTCTGCCTGGCATTTTAAGCCTCAGATGTTTTTTTTAAAATACAGATTAAAATAACTTGCGTTTTTCCACATAATGCAGACTGCATTAAGGCAATTAACATTTAATTAACAGCAGGTTTTTCTCGGCAGGTCAGATTGCGAAGGGCTCACTGTTGTTGCCATAGGAAGCGGAAGGCTGGGCTGTTTGGTTTCCAGAAAAGGAACAGCTGTGTTTGAGCCCTGACAGTCTGAAATCATCCTTGGTAGGCTATAATGCTCCAAAGGACAGGGAGAGGAGGAGGCTGTCAGTGTCACAGAGACCACCTCAGGCTGCTGGAGAATGTCATCTGCTTTAGAAATCAGTGTGCTGTTGTTAGGGTATTTTTTTAATTGAACTGACAGTAGAGCTTTAAAACTCCTGTAAGCACTCAGTAAGCTAATTTAACTGTTTTCCTCTGATATGCTTCTTAATTGCATGAACAGAGCAGTGCAATTATTTCTTACAGTTTTGCTTTTCATCTTTTATTTTTGCTACTTCTCTTCTCTTCAGATTTTTCACTCTTTCTCTTGGTAGCCATTTGGGGCTCATTATGAATATTATCCAAGAATAGACAGACGCACACATTTCATTAAGAAGTCACATTGTTGCTCTGAATTGAAAGCTGCTATCAAGATAGTGCAAACGATATTTGTAAAGGGATCTTTAAAAAGGACAGAAATACTGAAATGAAGATAACAAGATAGATGTAGTGAATCTGTAATAACACAGACTAATATCTCCTGGGAAAAAAGGAAAAAAAAGCAATCTCAAAGAGAACTTGGAAGAACATGGGGGGTCCCAGAAGGCTGGTGGAGTTTGCCTTTTCTCTTCAGCAGGCGCAAGACAAGCCTCTAAATGAAATATCAGTGAAATGCAATAGCAACAACAAGAAGTGACTGTATTTTTCAGTAGCATGATTCAAGGCTGCATGTTGTGGAAGGAGGTTGTCTTGGTCTGCTCCTAGACTTCAGCAACTGCAGGCAGAGTGGCTCCTACAGTCCAGGGCAGTCAGAGACAGAGAGATTCAGACAGAAAAAAAACCACGAATGCTTTAGGTTGTGGTTTTAGTCCTCATTCCTCTCCAGAAGGGAGCAATAGATCAGCTTTCCCTCTTTTGGTAACAGATTTTAACCATCAAAAGTTATCCATCTGTCCTGGTGAATTCATTAATCCCCATGACTGCATATGTTTGCTAAAGAGTTTGGTGAGGAAGAACTGCGATGCGGTGACAGACCTTAGGGAAAGCGTGATCCCAGGAATAATATATATATATATGTAAAATACATATTATATATGTATAATCCCAGGAAAGGGTATGAATCCAGGCGACCATTTAAAAAGAGTAGTTTGGTAACTGCTGTGTTGATGCTCTTCCTCAGATTGTGGAGGAGACTTAAAGAAACACAAAGTACATGAAGAAACTAGTCTGCTGAGGGCACAGGCAGGAGCAACAGCCCTGCTAGTTGTGAGTAGTGTGTCTAGCCTGTCCCAGTGTGGCCCTTCAATGGTGTTAGCTAACACTATGGGATGCACTGGCCCAGGAAGCCTAAGGCACGTGGCTTAGATAGACGCAGATGAGAAACCCAGAGATGGAAAGAAGCTGGTGCTGTCTGTCTTCACACATTGGTGCCAGGAGCTGCAATAAGGAACTAAACCCAGCCTATGTGGACCCTTTTGGGCTGCTTCTCCTTCAAAGGCTCTTGGGAGCACAGCAGGGCTGTGGACATCCTCCTCCCTGGCCCCAGAGGTGCAGCCGAGATCCAGGGCTGCGCCATCACTGCGTTCCCGGGAGCCCTCCAGCTCCTCTCTCTCCACATGGGGGGTTCTGCTTAGTGGAAAATGCTTCAAAAAGAAAAGAGGACCAAAGTGATTTAGCACTATGATTGTCTTCATAAATAACATGGTTCTGCGTAGCTTTGACTGAGGGCAGCTAAAAGTGGTGGTTTTCTCTGAGTGCCGGCATGATTACCTGCAAGGATAGCGCTCTCAAAGCATGTGAGGAGGACAACACAGAGAGGGGGAGACAGTGGGTTTATTTAGGTTTGTTACTGGGGGTAACTGAAAGATGGTGGGAACCTGTCTACTTGGCAAAATCAGTGCAGAGTCATCAGAGGCGAGGGTTTCTGGAGCAATAGCTCTCCAATGCTGACTCGCGTTAGGCTACTGACTAGAGCAAAAGGAGCTTTGGAAATCTCCCTGTTTGGACGAGACAAACCACGCCAAAACTACTCTTTATGGAAACACCCTGTACAAGGAGGAGGAGGATCACTGAGATTTCCTGATATCTAGATTGCCTAGTGCCTGCTCTCCTCCTGGGGTCAGAGCAGCATTGTGTCCAGGGCGTAGGACTCCAGGACACCCCCAAAAGACATGCTTTGCATGGGAGTGAGCCACTGCAAAGAGTGCAAACTGCTCCTGGACAGGTTGAGTTGCTTCTGAGCTGGCTGTGTAGGGCCCAGATGTTGTAAATTGGTTGCCATGCCTTGTCTCTCACCTTCCCATTTTTCTTTTGTTTCATCGTTATTATAAAAAATTGGTAGATGGCTAATATTACAAGTCCAGGGCAAAACTACTCATACGTTTAGTGTAAGGACATTTAAATATTTAAAGCAGATGGTTCCCAATGACCTTACATGTCTCCTTTATAAATGCATGTACTGTCTTATAGAGCCATCTGCATCCCAATATGCAGCTCATATGTTTCCAAGTGTTTCCTCGTTAGCCAGCAGAAAACTTCATTTTCCATCCAACGTGAGATAAGGGTTCAAACCCAGTTACAGTCATGCAAAGCAGCACTCCAGTTGGGAGCAGCATTTAGCCCAGGGCAGTGAGGTGTTGGCACCTTACACTTTGCATACCAGGCGGATCTACAAAGGTAGGATTTGGAGCATGCCGGCAGGCTTCCTTACATGAGCTGAGCCTGGGAAGTCCAACAGGAGAACAAATGATTTGCAAAAGCATAGCCACTGGCAATGACAGGGCATACATATCGCCTGATGCGACTGCATTGCCTCGGCGAGGCTTTTTGCGAAATGCAAAGCAATGCAGAGTGATGCATTGTTTCCCATCCCCCTAGATCAGCCTTGCTTCTTGCTCTGTTCTTGTACAGAAGAGCAGAACCAAACTAGTAAAAGCAATTTTCCATTCTCTGAGGGACCCTGGGGAGATGAGCTCTGATCTTGCGCTCGTCTAACACTCCCTTGATTCCCTGGACTGGCAGCCTTCCTGTGCGAATCTCCACCATGCAGAGCTGCTCTGTCGTTACAGCAGTATGGTTGCCTCACTTCTTTCAAAGAAAAATCCTTTAATTTTTTAGGACTTGCCCTGTGACTGGCCGTGTGCTACCTGCACTTTTTTGGTAGGAAATAGTCTTAAAGAATTGTTCATAAAACATATATAAGTGGCAGGTAGATGGGAAGTGGCATGCCTCTAATTTAAATTTCGATTAGAAAAAAATACAGAAATGTATTACATGAGGAACTGCTAAGAGTTGTATGGAATATTGTGTTTTAAGACCTACTGTAGATCTATGTCGGTGCCTGTGAAAGAGAGGATAATTAGTGCCCGTACTCTCAGTCATATCAGACTAAAGGTAATGGGGTGTAAGAAATGGTTCATTAGGCTCTCTCAAGTACTTTTACTGTGTCCATACTATTTATACCAGCAGAAAAAATTCAATGTCTTTAAAATCAAGTCAAAGCATTCGCCTTAGATTCTTCAGTTTAAGAAATAACATTGAGTGATGATCTCTTAAAGTCAAATGGAAAAAAAATGTACATAAAAAACCCCTTAAACCAGTTTTATTAGCATTCTGTGTCACTCCAATGCAGTCTCCATGCCTATGCAAATCCTGCCTCCTTCATTTGTGCTTCCTTCTATATGTTTAGCTTGCATAGGGGAAAATTTGTGGACACAGGAGGCAAGCGGGTGAATGCATAGCATTTATTTTTGAGAGAAACATGCGTATGGAATATCATTTGCTTTCTGGTCTGAACAAAAGAGCAAACTGTGTGGCGAACAACAACAAATGTAAGTAAGGGAATGGAAACAATGACTGATAAAAAAGGGTTAAAAAAACAAAATATGTGTAGCTTGACTAAGTGGGGAGGACAGGATGGCATGCTACAAATGTTTGAAGGGTACAGCTATCAAATGAGGGTGGGAAAGTTATTTAGGCTGACAAAGGAGATATAAGTAGGAGTAATAGGATGAAGTTAACAAAGGAAAAATTTAGGTTAAGAATCAGGAAAAGCTTCCTGACGGCAAAATATATAATACAGCTCTGGAGCAATTTCTCATGGGAAGCAGAGAAGCCCCATCACATGAAGCCCTATGCATTTAAAACTAAATTGGAAAAGCATTAGAAAATATACGGAGAATAAAATATAAGACGCTTTTCTGCGCACCGGAGGCTGAACTGGATAACCGGGGGCGGCTCCCCCCGCCCTCTATTTCCACTTTTTTCTGGTTCTTTGCTAACAATGTGCCATTTGTACTTTCTAGAGAAGTAACTAGCACAGCAAGGGTAAATTTGGGAGTCAGTCTATTAGCATAAATTACACTATATATCTACAAGATAATAAGGGCATAGCAAAGACACATTGTACTAATACTGCATGCAATTCTGAGTGCACTTCTGAACATACCTCATTTTTTGATTTGCAGTCTTGGGCATCTCCATTTTGAGAATTTGGCCCTAGGTAAGTGCTTAGTCTGGTACCTTTGCAGTCTCTGGCAAGTATTAAATGGGCTGCATTTGACACTGTACACTCCACATGTGGAGTGAGAGACACCACTAAAAACAGGTGTGGAGCACCCACAGCTCCCACTGGCTTGAAGGGGGAGCGGCAGTGCTCAGCATCCTTTGGCGGCAGGGCCTTCCCACAACTCTCAGGTCAGCAGCTTGTTTTGCACAGGGCTACAGAAACACAAGCCCCAAATTTTGAGCTTGGTGTGGCAGGCAAACATTTCACAGGGACAGAAAGTGCGAGCAGGACTGCATGACGCTGTGGTGGCCTAAACTTGTATCCTTTTGCTTTTGGGCACCAGAAAGGGGCTGCATTAATCATTTCAATTCCCCTGGGATAATACGTTTTTCAATTGACCTATCTAGGGCACAGATTGGCCCAGTGGCCATATTGTATAAGGACAGGTAGGACACTCAACTCTTTAACATACAGACAATGAACACCCGCACCCAGAGAGAATACACAATTAAGGCATCCTGATTAATCTGATATCGCAGAACAGACATACAAGGGGGAATAGGCATATCCTGAAAGAGGTAAAGAGTAATTATCGACCTATGCAAAATATATACCATGTGCATTTAAGTGTCAATTTAAACTTGGGCTGTTGCCACCTGTTCTAGGAAAGGAAAAGCTTCTAATTGCAAAATATTATTGGGAGGTTTAGTTATACTAGCATCATAAATTGCCTTTGCATACTTTTTAGAAGATGTGGCGTCTTGGTCTTAGGAGATTATGGTTTCCCTCACACAAAAGAACAACTGCATCTTGGCTAAAAATAATTTGACATGAAAGTGGAAGTATCTCAGAGACTTTTGTCTTTATATATACACAAACAAATGTTCAGTAATCCAGGACCTCTACCCAGGAAAGTGTTTATGCATAACTTTAAGTTTAATACCATTCAAATTGCAGGGAATAGCTCATATGTTTCAGATAAGCTTGTCCTCTAGAGCTTTCCTGGGTAGAGGAGCTTGAGTTTTAAAAGCCAGTGAATCAGAATGTGTACTGAGCTCTCCTAGGGTGTTGGACAAAGGTGATGAAGTTTTTGTGATTGTCACGAGCACATGTAGGCTTTTGTGATGAGGAAGCCTGATGTTTTCCTGCATGCAAATATTGTTCCCTCATCTTCAACAGAAAGAATTTTTGTTTACCTTGAGAATTTAGATTTATTAAAATCAGCCTCTGCAGTCCTTACAGAGACAGGAGAAATGCTCAAAAGCCTACTGACTTCAATGTTTATTGAATTCCTTTTTTTCTCCTGCACTAGGGCTGCAGGACCACACCATAATTACTCTGTGAGCTGAGTATTGAGCTTTCAGCGCTCCTTATGTTTGACGTTTGCTCCTGGAAGACAAACTGAAAAATGGTTCATATGTTTTATATTCATTTGGAAAGCAACATCTCCTCTATGCAGAATGCAGAATGCAGAACGAAAGCTGCCCTCATGTGTTAGCATGAAAAACATTTATCAAATGTTCAGTGAAATTCCAGTGTACACTTGCTTTACATCAAAACCATTCTGTAAATCAGCCTGAATTTGTATTTTTTTTTTTTTTAAATTATCCTCCATACTGTGGAAGTGCTTAGGGAGACCAGGAATGAGCCATGATCCTGTTGTGCCAGGCCCTGTGCAAAGACAGAACCCAAAGATGATGCCTGTGTGGAGGAGTTGACACTGATTACATGTGAGAGCACTAAATGATACCTGCATTGTGTTTACTGCACGAGTTGAAAACTCTGGGTTAATTCTTGCTGGCACCACGTTCAGCGAAGGTAAGTCAGTAAGCTGAAAAAGCAAGGAAAATGCCAATTCAGATGCTGCACCCTGTGTGGAGGTCCAGTACATTTCCCTTCCCAGGAAGCTGTGAGGAGCACAGCACTCTTGCGATCACTCGCACCTGCATTGTTACAGACATCTTCCTTGCCCTGCCATGACTCTTCCGTACAGCGAGGTATTTCTGCACAGAAGTGCCCTTTGTAGTAAACTTTTGGACCATTTCACAATTTCACACAGGGCACCTTTGAAAATAAATCACCTTTCATACGCTACTTAGTGGCTTTCTCCAGTTACATGTCCCCCCCCTCCAAAATTCAGGGGAATTCCAGAACATTTTGCAATTAGCTAAGGATTATATTTCCTTATTTTTATTAATTTTATGTAAAGTGGGATTTATCAGTGGAGCATTCATTGACACTGACTTCAATTTATTCTGATGAAACTGACTGACATCTGTGTGTGCTGTTCATCAGTCATAATTTAAACCATTCTTAATTGCATTAAATGTAAATTAAGACATTCAATTTCAGCCATTATTTTTCATAAAACACTGTGAACTGAATTTTAGTGGGTCATGAGATCTTACATTCAAAATAAATAGGGTAAATTCGAAACTTACCATTGATGTTCATATTTCACCCTTTGTCGGCTGTATTTCTTTTGTAGCTTACTAGATTGGAACAATTAATTTTCTCTCTGAAGGGAACATGAATGGCTAAAGATGATGTAGCTGAGTTTTTTAACAAATGACTTTATCATTTCTAGAGCTTGCTTGTTACCACAATGTATTAAATATATTAAGAGAAAACGCAATTAACCTTTCATCTAAACCAAATGACAAATTAAAACAGAAAACGCAAACCATGCCAGAATCAGCCCTCTGATTTTGAATTCACAAGGCTACACTGCTGGATTTATTTGCCGAGCTTCCTCGAGGAGGTTTTGCAAAGCAAAACCTGTTTGGCCACAAGGGCTTGGGTCAGGCAACACTCAAAATAACGGGAGGATGTGCAAGCTGCCTTTGCTGTAAAGGAGGGTGGTGTTCAGCGAGTGGGTTGGGGGACTGTCCGGGAAAGGTCAGATATCTCATTTTTGGAAGTTAAGACCAAAGCTCCAGCTTAGTCCAGTAGATCTGGTCCCAAATGACTAGCACAGCAACCAGCAAGCCCCAAGAGCGAGGATGCGATTTTTAAAATCGAGTGTGTTTCGCTCCAGATCGAGGGATTGACTGAACACTGTGGCTTAACGAAGGGAGTATCCCTGCCAAGCTCCCTTTTTGTTGGAGTGCGGCAGGACTCGGCTTGTCCCCAGCCTAATGTGGTGACCACTGCTATGCTGAACTTGCGGCAGGGAAAGCTGCAGCCGCACCTGGAGCAGCCCTGCCTGACCCAGCCTATGCTGGAGGGATCACCCCCAGGGTGAGAGACGGCTTGTGCCCGTGGGGCTCACCCTGAGAAATTCCAGAAGGCCAGATCC
Source organism: Aptenodytes patagonicus (assembly GCF_965638725.1). Lineage (NCBI taxonomy): Eukaryota > Metazoa > Chordata > Aves > Sphenisciformes > Spheniscidae > Aptenodytes > Aptenodytes patagonicus. The sequence continues at coordinate 27,580,934 of NC_134982.1, forward strand.
TGGCACCTGGGCTACTGAGCTGGTTTGCAGGATGGGGCTCTTGGGGGTGCAGGGTTTCTCTGGTTCCTTGCTGTGGATTTGGATGGGCAGTTACCCAACTCTTTGCCACCTTATATTGCAGGACTGCTAGCCGGAGAGTGGGTGGCATGTCGGTGTAAGAGAGTGTCTGCACTGGTTTAAACCAAACGATACACCCATTTGGCAAAGCTTTCCAGCTCAGCTTTAGCACCTGCTTTGTTGCGTCTCTAGATCATGTGCTCAGAGGGTGCTGGTGTGAAACGATGCTGAACCCATCCAGTGCCAGCTTTCCTCCCAGCCCACCATTAAGGAAGTCCCTGTTACATGGCTAAAGCCCTGGCGTGCCCCAAATCAGGACTCTGGTCCTGGGATTCACCCTTACAAGTCACTGAGTAAAGATTACTCTTGTGGCTACAGCTCTTCTGGGTGGGGTGCAAAAGTTGGCCAGCGAAGCGGGGACCACAGACCTCCCCTTACATGTGTAGTAAAATTTTATCTAACTATTATATATGACATTTACATTCCCATGCCAGTTCAACTGATGGAGAATGAAGTGTTGCAGTAAGTCTGGAGACGGGTAGTGATGCAATCATTCTCCCAGTTTCTTGCTATTAATATATGTCTCTTACTCATTTTTAAAGATAGCGTAAATGAGAGTACTGAATATAAATGGCTTTTGTAAGTCATTGAGGTCAGTGAAGCATGTCATTGTTTGCAACTAGAATTCCATGAAAGCACTGGCTGGCTGAGAGGCACACTATATATTTTTCTCATAAATAAAAACCACAAACGATATTCAGTATGTTTAATGATAATTATAAAATAATACTGTGTACAATGAGTTTCCAAAGCCAGAACTAGTTGCGAGTGCTTAATAATATGACCTTACGGTGTCATCTTTAGTGTACGTGATGCCTATATGCCAGCAATGTATAAATTATTTCTCTGGCTGTACGTTAGCAAACATTTGATTATGATTTATTTTGGGGTTCTCTGAAAGATGAAGTAAGTTCTTTAATATTAGCATTACTAATGATTTTAATGAGGCATTAAAATGTTGCAGTATTGTAGGAACATTTTTCTTTTTTAATATTATTTCATTAATAGTTTACATGAATGTTAATGTTAAATTGATTATGGAACCTGAAAGAGTAATCCACAAAATGTCAAAGTGCCATTAGCACAGTGAAAGAGCCCTCCAAAGGCAGGGATCTGGTAAGAGCTAATGAGATATCTCTGTACCACATAACACTGAAGCAGCTTCTTCTAAAATTAAGACTGAAAATTAGGTTTTAATATCCTTCACTTTGGGACTCTCCAGCCATTTCAGCGACTGAGTGTTCAGCCTCACACACGCAAAAAGCCAGCTCAGACCCTGGGCCCAGAGACTCCCACAGAATTCAGTCTTACGTATGCGACCCTTGGTTAAAAACTTAAAAAAGCCAATTGCAAAAAAATTAAAAAAAAAAAAGGTCTTTTGTAGGATGCGTCATTATCCATCTATTGACACCTCTGCAGAGCACATCAGCCGTAGGGATTTGCGGTTCATGTGCAGTAAGTACTGTATGTATCAGTCTTCAGTTGAACAAGAAAGAGCACGATCAACACTTCCAGTAAATTTTGCAAAGCAAATTTTTAGCTAATGCTCTGTTTTCTCACCCCAGAGGGCAAGTGTATTCAGAGGAACATGTGGAAATACGCTGTGTTAGAAAACCTAAATGGCAATAGGGGATAAGCGGGGCTGGAGAAGGATCTGACACACATTTGTGAGGTTCTCCACTGATTCACAAATTTGGGAGGTAGGAATGTTTTGAGAGGCTTGTCCCACAGTAGCTCTCACTTAAGCAACTGGTACTTACGCAGCAGATGAACCAAGGTCTCACCAACCTTGGCAGCTTTACAGGGGAAAAGTTAATGTAAAGATGAAGTGTTCTTGAAAAATTTCATCTATGTGTTAGGTAAATCCATGCTGTTACGTGCTGTCTATATATGTCTTGAATTTCCAATGATAGTTTTATTGTGGCTGGTGCAAATAAAATTTACTCTCTAGATCTGATTTCTTATAAGAAGAAATTAAGAGGTGAACTGGGTCATTTTATGGTTCCCCCCCAACTTAGTTCCATGCTACAGAATATATAAGAGTATCCAGGGATGCTAATTTGTGCAAGAGCATCATGTTCGCACCAGAGTGAAAGGTATATATTGTCTTTTAAGTATGACCATCAATAAGCATGCCTGCCTGCAGTCTCCCAACAGCCCAATAGTTGCTATGGTATTCCACATCAAGTCTTGACTCCTGATGTCCAAGCCTTTTCCACAGCAGTTATTTCCAGGATCCCAATTTCACCACCAGGACCAGCCTCCTCCCAGCACCTTTCAAACAGGCGTGGCCAGAGGTTCGGATACCTGGGGGTTGTAGGCCCATAGGGACAGCCCCAGGACAAGGTGTCAGGGCAGGGGAGGTGGCTGTCATATCTTCAGCCTGAAGCACGATGGAAGTGGGTCAGGGCTTTGGCCCAGCACAGCACCTTTTGCTTACTTGAACTGCATCCTAAAAACACTAAGACCTTGCATCATGGCAGCCAAAACTGTGAGGTGTTGAACTTCTTGTGGTGTCTAAGTTCAAGTGGAGAGGAGGAATTCAGACTTTCTATGGTATGGGGCTGCCAGACACTGGCTCCCTTACAGGCGGTGGAGGGAGTTGAGTGCCCAGCTGCAATATGGATGTAGGCAAGATGCCAGCCTGGCAGCTCTGGGTGGTGTATGATTTGAACAGCTCCAGGTGTCCCTCTTCAAGGTCTTCCAAACAACCACAGTGCTCAAATGAACCCCAGACAGCAGCAGGTGCTGGAGGGAAACCCCAGTCCTACACAACCTGAAGCTGTATTGTGCCATCTTCATCCCTTCAAATCATCTTCCTCTGAGCCGAGGCTCAGGCTGAAGCAGAGCAGAGAGCTCAGCCCCAGGTGGGATTGATCTCTCTCTCTCTCGTCCATGTAAGACTCTTGTTGCAGTCTGGTAATAGTAATTAATTAGACCAACAACACCCTTAGGAAAAGCACTTCTCCTCTGTCACAGATGAGGAAACTGAGGCTCTGTAGCCTATAGCCTGACGCTGCTTGGCCTCTGTCTGTCAAAACCAGCGAAAATACTTTCCTGGGTTAAATGAGAGGACTACAATCCTTGCCCAAAGGAAGAAATGGTTCCTTTAGACAAAACTCATAGAGTACTCATTATTGCTGGAAACAAAAGGGCTTGGGGAACTTACTCTGAACCCCTGTATTACAAAATGCCATAGTGGATGTTACTACCTCTACCTTCCTTATAAAAATTACTTGGTTGATTTCATAATTCACATACTCAGAATACCTTAATTCAATTTCATATTTTTTTTTATAAGTAGGAAAACGGGGTTGAAAAAGGGGTCAAATCACTTCCTTCTACCACAGCTTGTTTGTGTCCCTTTGGCTGGAAAACTGGCTTAATGTAGCTTCACTCAATACCTGGACAAAAGTCAGCAAAGCTGTTCCTGAGCATTACTCCATGGCCAGAGTTCTCCCAGGTTTCAATTACCCCTCGCTTCTCTGTGGGGCAACAGGCAGCAAAAATGCAGTTTCGAGTAGCCTTGAGAACGCGCTTAGCTGTCAAGAGGGAGAATGAGGAGGCAGCGGTCTCTTTCCTTTCCTCTCCCACCTTAGAAATCAGTGGTGGCAACCTTAATCATTAAACCAACAACTTAAAGAAGCAGTTAAGTAGTTAATAAATAGATAATTTTCCAATAACAAGGAGAGAGACGATAGGCTGAGAGAGAGATGGTTCTGGTTTGTAAGCAGAATTCCTCATTCCTCTCCAAGTCCATGCAGAGCTCTTCTTCATTTTAATTTCACCTGGGAGTTCTGTGCAGAAGCTGATGGTATGATCTGATCCGTTATACTTAAGAGGGCACGTATTTATTATACCATTTGTTTGTGTGATCTGAATATTCCAGCTTGCATCTAATATATGGAAATTACAAATCAGCTCAATATGATGTTCTGAGTGCAAGGAATATGTTTATCCTGTAAAGACCTGTTTTGTTAAAAATGAGTGATAAGATTAATATGACACTAAACTGCATTGTGTTACTCCCTACACTGTTGAAGCAAACCTAATGGCCTCTCCCTGCACTTGTATGCAGAAGAAACTTCCTCCGAGCCTAATAGGAGATTTTCCATACGTAGACACCGTAGGCTTGGCCCTTCACCCATTCCTAACGTTGGTGAATATGCAGAGTTAACCTGAAATCTTTTGCCATTTGCAATCCAGTGTGCTGGTTTCCTGCTAGGAAGAGCTTGGGGTGAATTAATTTTAGCTGAATATGTCATTAACGAACAGGATTTATTAATGATCTATTAGTGCAGACAGAGTCAAACTGAGCTCTGGTACAAATCCTCTAGGATTCAAAGGAAATACACAACTGCTTACGGGGCAGGTGGTCTGTACATGGCTAGTTCCTGCCATCAGATGTGGATATATAGGCAATATTAAGTATTCTGTTTAACACTGTACACTTATATTCATTACTACTTAGAATAATAAAAACTTCCCATTTTACAGTGACATTTATTTACCGCCAGGCATCAGCCCAGGCAGAAGAACTCCCAGTTCACTCCTGTATATAATCTCAGGGTCTGTCATTCACATGTAGAAAACTCAGCTCTCTATTTAGCACAGTGTTGGTGAAAGATAGACATTTACAGGGCCCCTCTGCCCTTGAGCTGTTCCATTAGTGCATGGAAAGCACCTTGCAGCCTGTGACAAGCGCAGCAGATCGGCACTAAATCAAAAATCAGTGCCAGCCAGGGATCTAAGCCACCATGAAGGTCACAGCCATCAGCTGCATGCCATCTCAATCCAAACAAAACACGCTGGATACAGGGGGATTTTCACTACTCACAATAGGAGACAAACACATCATGTTAGAGTAATCCCCCAATAGCAGTGAAATGGGTAACTGACCTTTTAAATACTTTTGAGTATTTAATAAAACTTTGAAGATAGAGAAAGGAGGTGTTGGTAATTTTTGGGTGCTTTTCATAGTGTAACTGAAACATTGGCTCTGTGCCACATCAACCCAAAATGTTAACAAAGAATTCCTCTCCCAGTGCTGGGAGAACTCATATGTTTTAAAAAGCTCATGAGTTAATTCTCTATATCCAGTTTTTTCCCCTCAAAAATGCTCCCTGTTCAGAGTAATTTTCTCTATTGAATGCTAAGAAACTTACCCAAGTATCCTTAAGCGGTCGATTAATCTGAAAGAGATTTAAGTGAAGATACAGTTGTGCACAGTATCTTTCCTAAAATTATAACCCAAAGCAATGTCCAGAGTTGCATACTGTAATAGCAGCACAAAGCTAAATGAGGGGAAAATAGAGGGACGGGATATTAAGAGGTTTAAGTAAGGCGATCAAAGCAGTCTACTGCTTGAGTTGAAAGGACAAGAGAGATCGAACGGCAGGATCTGAACTGACCAAGCTGTGTGCCTTCTCTCAGCCAGGCTGCAGGAGGGGAACCAGGTGTCCGGCGGTGCCATGTACGAACCCCCCCACTGGTATGGACATGTATGGGCTGATCTTCTCACTGGGGTCTGCTCAGGAGGTGCCCGTGTCATACATAGCTCTCCATCTTTCCTCCACAGAAAGTGGCATCGAAAACTGTTTCCCTCTACAGGAGTCCTCAGGGTCAAGAGGACTGAGAAGGAAGAACAGCGACGGAGGTGAAAAAAGAAATACTTCCTTCCCCTGTGGCCACCAGTGGCCGATCTCCCTGCTCAGCCCTGGGGGCTGGAGCTCTGGTTCTCCTCTCCTCCTGTGAGGGCTTGACCACTGCAGCGGTAGGTTGACCCACAGCGGACCGCAGCACACAGGTTTCTGTTGGGGGTGCCCTGGCCTTCTGCAAGTTCCCCCTGGATTCGCAGAGAGCTTGGGGAAATTTAGGGGGTTGGGAGCTAAACCCCAGCATCATTCCAGTGATTTAGCCCCTTCTCTTTGGACATATTTTGGAGCAAACTCCATAAGCTAACTCCAGAGAAAAATGCCTTCCCTTTCCCAGATCCCTTCCCTCAGGCTTTGCTCCAGGGGAGCCCTTCCCATTCCCTCAGGATGAACTATGTGCTCTGATGGACAGAGTCTTTATTTCCCCAGCTCTACAGTAACTTATGTTCTGCAACTAAAAAGGAAAAAATACAAATATGCTGCCTGCGTGTCTGTGTCATACAGGGTGTGTGAGAGGGCAGGATGGTTTCCCGTCCTTTGCTATCCTAAATTGCAAAGCTCATGTGCAACTGCATGAGAGGAGAATGAGGCCCCCTTGGAAACAAAATGACCAGAAGAGGGAAGGTAGAACTGCTTCCCCTTGGAGATCTCCACCTCCTGCTTTGGGAAGGACCATTCTTGCTAGAAATGTAAAATGTGTAAAACAAAAAGAAAGGCTCTGAATGGGTAGTATAGAAATAACATTTATGTAATCTACGTGAACAGATCCTTTGAAGTGTCCAAGCTTATTTTAGCTATGGTATTTCAGCCTTTGACAGATTAATTGGCTGCATCATTAATTATACAGAAAACTAATTTAAATAAGATACAAACCAATGCACTGGGTCAGGCTACAGGTTCAGTGGTGCCCAGCGGTGGATACATTTTCTTAAGAGTGTAAGAAGCAGGGCATATACAGAAGTAATCCCTCCTGTACCGTACTTCCATGGCTGTGCGAATCAGCCTCAGCCAGATGTTGAACCGTCATGTTTAAAAGCCACCAATGGACCTACCCTTCATGAGACTGCCTATTCCCTTCCTGAAACTATTTCAATGTACTTTCCTAAATAAAGGCAAAAGACCTGCCAACATGTTTTTGGGAAAGAAAGGTTTCTCTTAGAGGAGAATATTTGTAAACATGAATCATAGAATCATAGAATCATAGAATCATTGAGGTTGGAAAAGACCTCTAAGATCATCGAGTCCAACCGTCAACCCAACACCACCAGGCCCACTAAACCATGTCCCTAAGCGCCTCATCTACACGTCTTTTAAATACCTCCAGGGATGGGGACTCCACCACTTCCCTGGGCAGCCTGTTCCAATGTTTCACCACTCTTTCAGTAAAGACATTTTTCCTTACATCCAATCTAAACCTCCCCTGGCGCAACTTGAGGCCATTTCCTCTCGTCCTATCGCTTGTTACTTCAGAGAAAAGACCAACACCCACCTCGCTACAACCTCCTTTCAGGTAGTTGTAGAGAGCGATGAGGTCTCCCCTCAGCCTCCTTTTCTCCAGGCTGAACAACCCCAGTTCCCTCAGCCGCTCCTCATAACATGTTTACATCACATTGCTGCTCTAAATGCCCATTTTGCTACTAAAAAACCACATGCATCCATGTATGTGTGGCTGATTAATAGATCATTTTATACAGGTTATGTACATCTTCTTTTTATGTCAAAATTGTATGTCATCTATACACTTGCATATACAAACACATGCAAGAGCTCCGCAACCTATAGTAGGGTGTTCCAACTACCAGCTGCCAACTAAAGGCAGCGTATTTGAAAACCAGGTGCTGCGAGGCCATTGCGAACAGAGGGGAACCCGACGGAGTTTTCCCCCAGCCCGTGAGGTTCCCAGGCATTGCGGAAAACCCCAAAACGGTGCCGGGAAAATGTGCGTTGTGGGCGGCTGCCACCTGGTGGCTTCGGGGGATGAGCCCGGAGAGGCGGGGGAACAAGACTCCGGCTCCTGGGGCAGGTTTTTCCTCCTTTCGGCTGAGACCCAGGGTCAGGATTTTGTTTTCGCTGTGCCAGAGCTTTTGATAAACCCATCCGCACCTCTGAATGGTATTATTTGATATAAATTCTCCTTAATGGCAGTTTCGTAGACTCTCGAGCAAGGGAGGCGCTTGAAAAGGAGCTGGCGTGAAGTGTCCTTTCCTCTTTCCTTTTTCTTGTTAGTTAATAAAGTTTTTGTATTCATCATTCATCAGGAGTCAGCCTGGGAGTGTGCTCTGTTTAAACGCTCTGGCTTTTCACTTAATGCATCCCATCTGTTTCTGAAATAAATTGCAATAATCCGTGTTTAATGTTAATCAATGTATTACTAAATATGCAAATTATATTAAAAGACGTGGTTTGAAAAAGCTTTCATTTGTAAATATGGTAGCTTAAAACAGGAAGCATATCTAAAAGCCATTTAGATACAGTAGCCTAACTCTAACAGTGTGGCTGATTTATAAAGCGGTTTGCAAGTTGATCTTTCTCCCACAAGGGGATATGTAAAACTGTTGCATATCAGATTTTGTTAACATCTGATGGGTTACTGCTAACAGTGTAAAAGCCTAATATTCACAACCATGTCTCTTATTTAAATTAAAGCAATCTTATTCCAGCTTTCTAATTTTTGTGCTCATCCTAACATATGAATTTGCATGAAGAGTTTATGAATCACAGTGAAAGCAATTTGAACAAGCTTTTTAATCAGTGCTACATCTTAGTGCCTGATTTAGATAATTCATTGTCTAACGGGCTGTTCTGGCCTCTCCTTCTCCTTTTCAGGGGGCCTGGTCTATCAAGCTGGCTGTCCCTGATGGTGCAGCCACAGACTCTCCACTCCAGCACATCACTTCAGAAAAGGGTCCTACACAGGGCCCTTGCGATGCTGTTCCCATCACCAATGTGGCTTCGCAGCCCGGCTCACAGAGGCCCTACAGTGTTGCTTGTGCTGCTGTTAGACATACAGTAGAGGGTGGTTCACTTGTTGACTTTCCATGGGGCAGTGGTGTTGCACATCATGGAAGTGCATGTGCACAAAGTTTACAGGCAGGACATGACCCTTATGCCCAGCCTCACAGCCCTGAACGCAGAAAAGGAAACACTGGTGAGAAGCATTGGAAAGAAGATCCAGCTGGGAAGATGGACATGCTGAGATGTTCTGCAAACAGAGGTGGCCCTTTGTGGTCTTGGGCCAAGGTTTAGCCATTGCCTATCTTAGCTCTTTTTGCCTTGTTTTCTTGTTCACACTCCTGCTACCCTCACTGGACAGACTGCTTGATGAAATCATCATTTCTCCATGGCGGAGCAGCCCTATCTGGAAGCTCTGGGTACCGCAGGCAAGGGTGGGTAAGAGAGGGAGCTGCGACCACTGCAGCAGTTGTTCACGATATGGCAGGGGGGAAGCCCAGGAGGTGTTTATCTCCATGGTTAGGGCTGCCTGTGTGAAAGCAACCACTGCAAGTCCCATCCTTCCCTGAAAATGGAAACTATCTTTTGATAGATTTGTAGTTTTCCCTCAATTGGCAGCATTTGCTCAGTTTGTGTTTAGTTTGACAACACTTTTTTTTTCTTTCCCCATGCTGTGTTATAGAAAATCCTTGATGTTTCAGGATGTAAGTCAACCTCTAAACACAGTTGTTTGAAGGCAGCTTACCCCTTATCCTGGGAGATGGTCAAGTCATAACTGCATGTGAGGCAGTTTTTGGTTTGCTTTTCTTTTTTTTTTCTCTTTGCAGCTTCCTGTGAAGCAGCCAGTGAAATTTACTGAGGCGTCCCAGAGTAGAAGGACCAGGAGACCAATTTATCGTAAACTCACCTGTACTTGATGGGGATCTCTTGGATCCTCACATATTTGCTGTAATTTCCACACCCTTCAGATAGGTAGGCACCATTTCAAATGAATTTGGGACTAAGAAGGAGGAAATCTGGGACAGTTTAGACTGGACCTCTTTCCAAAATGACCATTTGATGACATATTATTAAACATTTGATGGCTTTGCCACAGTTTCCATGAGAAATTGAGCACAGATGACTTAGTAGCTAAGTTTTGCTAACTTTTTAGATGTCCTGAAACTCAGACCTGGTCTTATCTATATATGTGAGCAAACCTCTCAGGAGTGAAAAGTGGAAGCAAGGTTAGCACAAACCCTGTGAACCCAAACTGTTGAGTTCCCACATGGCTCTATTTGTGACACCACTGCTACAGCTCAATAGCCCTGTAACACCACATATCAGGCAGAGAGGGAGAGAGCGAGGGCGTGCTACTGATCTGCTGTCATGCATTTACATTCAAACATATGCCTTTTTGCCCTGTAAGCATAATAAAAGTATTTTGGGAAATGAAAAGCTGAGAAGTAAATAAAAACTCCCACTTTCTCTTAGAGAAGAAACAAGAGGGACATGCATACAAACAAGAGGATGCAAACCTGTCAGAGAAACAGCTGGATTATAGGGTTGAGGGCTATACTTGCCCACATGGCATGGAGCTCTGAGGGAAGGTTAAACTGATGAACTAGTTGTGATTTCCCTGTTGGTTCCTTGTGTGTGGCACTTAGGGGATTGATAGCACGGGTCTAGGTACTCCCGAAGGTACCCTGGGCAGGGTGACACAGCTCCCTGTCCCACTTGGTGGGCAGAAGCCATGCGTGAGCTACTCCCACGAGGCACTTTTCACGGCCACAACCGTGTAAGTTGAGTGCCCACTTCTGGGTCTGAAGTAGCAGCTTGGTTTGAATTCTTCTTCACAAAGCAGTGCTCTTCCTTCACATCACAAAGCCTGGGGTTTGCCCTCAGCCCTCTGGGGATTTTGGTGATGGCACTGTGTTTGGTGACTGAGATTGCCCTCAAGGAATTTTTTTTTAATCTCATCTAATCAAATCGAAAAAGTTAAAGTAACAACTAGGTCTGGAATGAAGATCCCTATTCATAGAGGATTTATTGACAGTACCTTTGAAAGTACTGTTTAATATGCAAGGTAAACAAATTAAAAACCCCAGCTTGTGGTCCAAGGGCATTCACAAATTAGAAATGACCCCCTGCCTACCCTGAGAGTGCTAATGATGTAAAAGCTAAGAGGAGCTGAAGCCTCTCGGGAGAAGAGAGTGGGTCAGAGGAGCTTTTGTTGAATGTACCAATATGTTTGGCTTTGACAGGCTCTTTGTCTAACTTCGGAGATGACAAGAGGAGCTGAGCTGCCTGGCAAAGGTGTGCATGTCTGTCTGCACAAAGCCGCAAGCTTTATGTGTTCGTCATTTTGTATTCGCTTAGCTGCTGGTACCTCTTGACTGCCTGAGACCAGAGAAAACACTCCCCATTGCCTGCAGCTATGGAGAGAGAGAAGCAGCAGCTTGAGTCGGTATCAAAAAGGGTGACACAAGAAGGGTCTTAAATCACAAATCCAGTAACTCCATTTTGCTTCACAGCTGTTTTCATCACATCTGTCTCTGACCCAGAGCTGAAAAAGCAAAAAGGTCATCCAGTAAACTGTGTGTCTACATCTCACTCAAAGGCTGTCATAGGGAGCGGAGTGCAAATGGTGGCAGCGTTGGTATCAACTGCAGCAATGCATTGGTGAGGTCTGAAGGCTGAGCTGGGTGTCTTGGTGCTGCCAAGGACCACATGTAGGAGCCAGTCTTCTCTCCAAAATATACTGACCCTTGACCTCCAAACCACACTGCTGCTCAGGAAAGGCTATCCTGTCCTTTTTTTTGCCCAGCTGGGCTGTTTTGGGGGTTATGCAAATCCACTGGGGATTCTTATACTTTGCACAAGAAGGCAAAGCTCTGTCCCCAGGGGTGCATTCACAATTTTCCTTGACTCTATCAAGGATTTGTGTGAAGTTCTGGCCCCACAGAAATAAAAAAAAGCTACTATCAACTGAAGATAATGCCAAGATGGATATCCAGATGCATATCCAGGTGGATATCCATGGAAATCCAGATGGATATCTACGAAGTGCAGGTGGGCGAGTCTGGCTGTTCTTTGGCTGTTGTGTGAAAGAAAAAGAAGAATTTCCCTCATCCTTTTGCTTTGCTTCTTTTGAATTCTCACTTGGATCCAGAACTGATCCAGCTAAGACACCATGTGGACACAACTGCTGCTACAACAAAAAAAGAGATGGTGATTCCAAGCCCATAGGCACAAAGCAGCACTTGCAGAAATTGCAATGAATACAATTGTTCAACAATCAAATGTGATTTTAAAAGCTTCTGCTGGAGAAGGCCTGACTGGCAATGCAGCAAGTTGGCTGGATAGTGGCAGAGATGCTTCAGCTGCTTTGGAAGCCTGCACATTTCAAAAGCTGTTCCTGATTTTTTGATACCTGTTTAGAACCCTCGGAGATGCGTTTTCCAGAGGCACTGAGCACTGACAACTGTGGACAACCCTCCTTTGGTGGACAGTGCTCAGCACTTCTGACACTGGACCTAAAGCCTGGCACCCCAAATCAAAGCATCCCAAAATGTGTTCATTTAAGATTGAAGCTACTGAGCTTTGTTCTGGAAAAATCCACTAGTATTTAGAGCCTTGGTATTTCTTGGTGGGAAACATGTCTAACTGATGAACAAGTTTCTAGCAGAGAAGAACAAGAGATTGACCAAAGATTTCCCTTTTTAAGCTCCTAACTGAGTAAGTCCTTGCCTCTTCTCTCTCACCTCCACGCTTTCCCTAGCTCATGCCCAGGAGGTTCCCCCTGAGCCTGCCAGGGTGCTGAACATGGTCAAAGCTGCTGGGCCACGGCACCACCTCATTTGGATCTGCCCAAGAGCACCACTCCTTCTCCATCAGTTTTGAAGGGCCTCAGAGGGGGGAGAGGAGCTATGGGCCTGATATTTCCCCATTCCCTGACAACAAGTCATGGGAGCTGTGGCTAGCCCCAGGGTAGGAACATTTGTCCCCTAATTCATTCAGCCAGGCTGAGGCTGCCTATCTGGTGGCTCTTTGTAAAGAGGCAGCTCATGTCTATGAACAGCGATAACTGGGCTTTTCTGTCTCTTTGGCTGCATGCTGCATGACAAAATTCTAAAACCATCTGACTCGGAACAGAAGCATCCACAAATGTTTCTCGATGGTTTTAATGTAAGTGTCATCATCTGAACTGGGTTACACTTTACCATGGCTGAGATCCCACAGCTGAAACTGGAGCCATATTATCTCCTGGTGAATTCACGATATGTAAGGCTCTACCAAAGCAATTGGTTTTTAGAAACTTGTGTTCAGATGAGATATGAGCTTTAATCTTTATCAACTGGGCTCAGCAGTCCTCAGGGCCTACATTTTGGTCATCTCAGAAACAGAAGTCAGTTTTTATTTATGTGGATTCCCTCAAGTACAATCCTCTCACAAAATTTCACATGGTGTCTGGTGGACACGATCCTCTGAGTCCTTATTTAATTGAAGATGAGTAGCTAGACAAAGTGAGACTATGCCACAGGGCTTGTGTTCTCACAAGTCTGTGGACAAAAGAGAAGGTATAGACAGGTGTGCAAGCTCACAGCATTAGTATAGTAAAGAGGTGAGAAAGGGGAGCCTAGCTACTGAGGTGGAGAGCAAGAATATATCTGGGAAAGAATAAAAAAAACCTGGAAGTACAGGAAGGTACATAGAAGTACAGGAAAGTACTTAGTTGCTCGCTTTGCTGACTTGACCAGGAATGAATGAATTAACTATTGAAATCTAGCAGAAAAAGACACACTATGATTCTGGTGGCTGGATGTTATAGCCAGACAAATTTCAAGATGCTTTTAAACATTTTTGAACGGTGAGGCGAATCAAGCCCTGGAGTAGCTTGGCAACATATGCGCCAGATTCTGTCACGCAAGATCCCTACATGGAGAGCAGCTGCCTTTATGAAGACCTGCTGCAGTTTGCATGGAAGCTTGCTATACAAATGCTTGGGTGAAGTTTTCTGGTCTGTGTTGCACAGAAGATGAGAGTTACCAAACATAGTAGCTCCTTCTGGCTTAAAACTTATTTCTGAAGAACTGGACTTTTGTAGGAAGAATGCCTGGGAGGAAAGAAGAGGAAAAGTTTAGAAAGGACTGAAAGCCTATTAAAATATCCTTCAAGCCAGGACACCATGGAGACCAGTGCACTCCTCAAGAAAGCAGTATTGAAAAAAGAGACAATCTGGCCCAGTGTTGGTATCAACACAGCCTGTCCTATTCTAAGAGGAAAGCAAGAGAGGAGGAGTATGATTCTGATCCCTGTTTAGACAGGGGAACTGATTCTCCTGAAATTCATGTTGCTTTTACACTGGCTTTTTCCTTTTGACCAAGGCTCCCGGTCCCATCAGTCACCCATCTTAACTGTTTTTGTGCCCTTTTTTTGCCACTCATGTCATGAAGAGAACAAGCTCTTGGGAATCATTTGTGCACTAAGTGGAAGATTGCAGCTCTCACCAAACTTTCCTTGCAGCCCAGATGCAGCATCTGTCTGTACTTTCTCTGGAAAACAACCAAGGCAAATTTCATACTGGAGGAGGTGAGGAAAGCCAGCACAGCAACAGGACAAATGACACAGCTGGTTAGCTGGCACTCAAACACACTATGATACACCATCCAGACTCTTCTGCCACAAAATTAGCCTTGAGAGCAACACTCTTAAGCTTCCAGCTGAACATCGTGCAAGGATTTATGAGACCAAGGCCAAAGAAAATGGGGCCCTCTCCTGACTTAACCTTTCTCATTACTTCAAGGGAGAATTTGTATGAAAAGGGAGCAAAGGATATGGCCTAATACTGCTGTCCTTTTGTGTCATTTCAGTAGTTTCATACAGAGAAGGGAGTCAGAATTAGAAAACCATTTATTTAATGACATAGTATGAATTAATAAAGTAATATTTTTTAACCATGGTACATGTAGAAAAGAACTGTTCCCTAGCTAATCTTCTAAATCATTATGGCTCATCAATTATAATTTTTGTTTGAACTTATTATGTAAAGTTGAATGACATTTTATTTCAAACTGTGCAGACTGAAATGTGAAAGAAAAAACCCCAGTATATGGTGTTCATGTAACCTACACTCCAGTGTATTTCTTAACTGGAGTGCTGGACTTCACAGTCAGACTCAGATACCAGCTTTTATGACTGAGCCTTTACTCCTTCAGATATTTAGTTGCCTGCTTCCCAGTAACTTGACTGGAATGAATGGATGAAATAATGAAATATTTTCAAGGATTTGGCTTTAATCTGTTTTTCTGAGCAGGCATATTCCTCCTGAATAACGGAAATGAAAACCAGTTATCAGCATGTGGCCCACATAGCATTTGGGCAACATACTTAAAAACAAACTTGCCTTTTAATATTTTGGTGAGTGAATTCAAACAGTGCACATTGGAAAACTGATGGAAATACTTTGGCAGATTGGACCTTGGCGAATAAATGGTGAAATTTCCTCATCACCCCCTCCCTCAGTTCAGAGAGCAGAGCAAGGTATATGCATCTTTTAATCCCATCTAATTGTATAGCTGAAGTGGGTACCTAGTGGCCTTGTGCCAGCCTGGTGCACCAGGACAGGAGCATAGGAAGGGATTTCTCAGAGCAGCCACCACCTCTGTGCCTACAGGCCCTTTCCAAGGCTGCCCATGTGTCATTGCACAGCCACTTAGGGCTTTTCCCACCAAAACCTCACTTTTGATCAAAAATCCTTCTCATTTCCCAGCCACCTTCTAGTAAGCGTCTCCGTGATACACTAGGGAGAGCTGTTCTCCCCTTTCCACTTGTGTTTGGTGGAGCTGAACTTCTGGTGTCACTGGTGTGATCAGCCTTGGGGTTATGGTGACTGCTCCCTGCTCACATATGGGTGTGAATTAATCTTTTCTGACTGGGGGACCAGAGTTGTACATAACACAGTGAGTGAGGTCTTGCTAGCATCCTGTGCACTGGTCTTTATAAATCCATATCTGTACTAGAAGTCTCTCGCCATTGCGGTTGCATAGATTAGTTGCACAGTCGCGTCACACTGCCAATGTATTCCTATGGCCAGGAACTGAGTGTCACCCGAAGAGAATTAAACAATTAACAGTAGAGGACATTCAACAACTTTTTTGGCAAGGCCCCAGAGGACACCAAGTAGTAACCCACTCTCTCATTGTGGTGACTTAATGTGCTGTATTGAAGGTATTGAAGGCTTCTGCTGTAGCCAGCAGAGTATTCACTACAGCTAAGGCAGTAAGGCTTTTTCCATTTTGGACCTCTTTGCTACATGCACGAAACTTTACTATGATCAGCTGTCAGGCTATATTTTTCCTCTCAAGAAGAATTTTTTGTAAGGGAAAAGGAATCTCTCAACCATTTCTGAATTAGGGAAGAAAAGAATACCCTGTGACCTTGCACTTACTGTGAAAGGGACAGGCTATTAAAATTGTAAGTCTGTGAACCATACCCATACCTAAATGCCACTAGAAAACACAGGATGAAAAAATGTGATTGACAAATAGGAAGATAACTAAACAGAAATATGTCACGTGCACAGTACAAGACAGTCTCAAAAGGGTTATTCATAAGTCTTTGTGCACAAATATACATATAACAATATATGCTTTGTTTCAAAATCTGTTTAAATTCAAAGGAGTTTTTCATTTGTCCAGTCCAAAGCCCATTGATACCACCTGCAAGTGACTAGTATGAACTACAGCTTAGTCCCTAAAAATATAGTGAAATGACTTTTCTGATGTGCTGTTGAGAGTTTTAGGGCTGAAACACAACAGGACAGATGAAAATTGAACTTAAAACTTTCCTTCTGTGTCTCCTGGCTACCCACAGTCTTACACTGCTGCAGCAATTTGGGTTTTGTTGTTTTAGGAAGTGTGGTTGATGATAGTCTGACTTATTGTCTCCTCCTAAAGTACACTCTGAAATATACCCAGGGCACTGTGTAGGTACATTTTTTATTTATGACCTATTGCATACCCATGTATTTTAAGCAGTAATTTAAATTAGCTCTGTTTGCTCTATTAAATATGATTACTGTGTATTTGTGCTGCTGTATCCCACTGGAATCCTAAAGAGGGACAAAGATCCCATTTGTCCGAGTGCTGCACAAATAAAAACTAAAACAGTCCACCTTTCAAAGAGGTTATAATCCAAATATAAGCAAAGAGATTGCAAGAAGATGCAGATGGGGTGGCCCATGGTGCATGTGTTTAGGTGACAGTTTTGGTCAGTGCCATAAGGACAACTTGCAGCACATCAGTCCAGTGGTTTCTAAGGTAGTCATGGGTTTTGTTGCACAGGAAAGTTGGAAGAAGGGATTCGAGGGGGGGCAATGAGTTTTTTTTGTGGGCACTCCTCTCACACATTCAATACAGTGTGGGAGAAAACACATAGGTGTTCACCAGCAAAGTAACAACTGGGCATGAGATGGCTGAAAGGGAAAAAACACTACAAGAGCAACACTAGGCCCCAGCCTTCGAACCATGAAGCTGATGGGGAGAGAAATGCTTCAGCAGGGAGCAACTTGGATGAGGAGCTACCTGGGGTAGTCTGAGTCAATCTCCATGGGAGCCATTCCTCCTCTGATGACTGAGGGAGCTGAAGACAAACCATCAGCACCCTCAGCACCTAAACTGGGTGCCTAAGTTAGGAGGTGCAAGTTGTGCTCTTTGCAAAGGGCTGCCTGTTTTTACTCCTGGAAGGGAATGGAAATCCCACCAGAATCCTTCTGGTTTCATGTAGCTGCAATATCGAATTCTGCCTGGATTTCATCATGACCCAGCATCAGTTAATACCTATGTGTTGTAAAGTATTAGGCATAATTGGATTTACACTTTTCTCATAAAGTTTTTGAAATGTAACTAATTTTACTGTAATTCTGATCTTTAAAATTTGAATGGTATCTTCTATTGAATAGCTGTTGCAGGGCATCATCAGCTTATGGACTTTAATATCTGGAATATAGTATCATTTACATGACTCCATTAAATGTCTATCGGATTTCAAGCTGGGTTTGAGGCTACTGCATTTGAATTACCAAAAAGTATACAAATTGGAAACTTAAAAGAAAAATATGGATCAGACTACGGCTTTAATTTCTTTGTTCAAATCTACCATGAGGGTGAGGAAAATTTCTTTTTAAACAAAAGAATCAGATCCATTCCTTATGAAAACAAATGATTTAGAAAAACAAGGTTAGAATGCCACCTGGGGGCTTATATTGCCATCACACTTCACTTAAGATCAGAGCAGCTTGCAATTTGTACTGTCAGAAAAAAAAAAAAATTGTTCCTTCCATTTTCTTCAGAAAGTACAGTCAGACTTTTAGGAACTGATGAAAGTGTTCCATTTTATGGTACCTGCTTCCTTAGTCCTTTAGCAAGAATATAATAGAAGAAATGGGCACTGAAGAAGCAAACCAATTTGCTTTTCAAAGGGGAACACAGCAATATGGCTAAATGTAGGATACTCTGCCTCTTTTCACAAATACATGTAAACCAAACACAAGATACACAAAAATAAGCATATTTATTCACAACATGCAGTAGAAAACACTAGATTACATCAGCCATATGACAGAGAAGGCCACAGGGTTCATGGAGGCAGAAAAGTGATCACTCAAGCACAAAAAACCTGTGTAATGCATCAAATCAGAGCATTAAAAATGGAAATATACAGACCACATTTCTAATCTATTAAATTAGTATAAAATTAAGTCTTTCCTTAACTTTAAATTAGGGGATTGTGAACCCAGTGTGGCAAAAGTGAGAACTGACACAAATCTTCACCAGAAATTGCAACCAAATTCTTACTGTCAGAAACATGTGGGTAACCTCTCCCCAGCATCAGTATTCATCTGCACTTTTGCTGAGCTTTTACGATTCAGACCAGACAGGAGAACTTAATACACATTTTGCACACTTAGATGTTAAATCTAAAGCCAAGGGGAGAGAGGTGATCCCATTTCCTTGAGAATTTTGCCAAGTTAACATTTAGTTTTCCCTCTGTCAGGAGCAACGCGATACCTTTCTCCACTCCTTCCCAGTCTCTTGAAATTCTCCATGAAGGGGTGGATGGGAGCACTGCGCTATCAGACTCCATCTCAGCTTATATGATGAGCTGCATTACAGTCATAAGACCCTAAAGCACTCAGGTACCAACTGCTGGATCATTCCATCAAGTGAGCTGCTCCAGGGCCAAAGACCTGGGAACCTGGCTGTCCTACTCCACCTGGTCGTTGTGGCAAGGTGGACCATGAAGGACGTCTATCTCTAGGGGCAGAGTTGGTGTGTATTTGCCCACATCATGGATCACCTGATCAACAGAGGAAGAAGGCAGCATGCAAAGCGGATCCCATATAATTGGGCAACACATGAGTTTTCTAGTGTGGCTTCAAGGATAGCAAAAGCTGTTGACTGGTAGGGGTGGCAAAGCCTTTTCTTGCGGCCCCAAAAATCTGGTAAAATGCAAAATTATTTGTTTGCGTTTATGAATCTGAATCCATGCACTTCTTTGGCCCCTGGGCAACTCCAGCTACTCTTGATGGAAGCAGCTGATCCCTTCTTCTGGAGAGAAACATTTCTGCTCTCAGAGACAACACGGTGACTGGTACTGCACAAACCCTCTCAGGATACATAGAGTCAAGTTAATTACCACCTGTGGTTGAACTTTCATTCCCTACCAAGTTCCTAGAGGGGTTTAGATCCAGGCTCACTTAGATCAAGCTAATATCCCTGACCTAGAGCAACCTGGACTCAGGCCAGGAGGGGGAACTCAATGTGCTCGGTTGGCATTGCTGGATGATCTCCTGCCCTCCTCCTAAACCTCTATATGCTGATGGTTAGATGAGAAATAGATGGTGATGTGACAAAATGCATCACATCCTTGAAGGAATGCCCCCAGGTTGCCCTGGTCTACCACAGAGACCAAGAGCCACAGGATCCATTTTTTCCTCAGCCTTTTTCATCACCTTCAGTCACTAAGTGAGCTGGTTAGACAGCGTGGCCTCAAGAACCAGAACGATGCAAGTGACACTTAGGTGTGTTATCCCCTATCACCCAGGGCCACGTCGTACCTCTAAGAGGGCCTACGCATTGAAAGGGATAACTTCTCTGCAGGAATAACGGATGTCTGAGCTTTTGTATCATTCAACTGACCTGGGGAATGCAACATCATGACCTGTTAGCCATTTCCTAAGAGGATGGATTTAACAGCCATTGAATATAAAGAACAGCAGAATGGATTTTAAAGGCACATATGCTGGTTGTAGAGAAGTAAAATGGAGACTGTCCATTGAAATATCATCTGTTGGTTGGACTACTCTGCTTCTAACTCTTTAATATGTGAAATGTTTTGGACTGTATTTGATCCTGGCAGAGTGTGAAACCCTTACTGGCACTTTTCAACTGATGTATTTATTAGACATAAAGGAAAATACTGCCTGGATTAGGCATAGATTTTGAAACTGAATCACAACTAACTATATCTCAAAGGTATATAGCCTGATTTAGAGAGGTCATCTTTAAAATAACATTTTCTAGTATCTTGTTTGTAAAAATCTCTTTACGTAGTTCTTAAAATAAGACTGATTCTAAACTGTTTACTTGTTCCTAGCTATTCTATTTGATTAATACAATCCATAGAAAAATTCGAATTGTGTGAGTTGAGGAAACTGTAATAGGCTTCAGCAATTTGTAAACAGAGAATCAATGTCAGTGCATTAATCAGCTTTTCTCACTCCTATATAAAATTAAATTCTGATGTACATATATGTTAGCTATACAGATCTATACCTGTGTGTTTTGTATGTGTGTGTATACATACAGATACCTATACCTACATATATGCAAGTTCATGCAGCAAACAAATTGGTCCATTTGTTTAAGTGTCTTGATGCCTACAGTAAACTAAGGCATTATGCAGTTTATTAGTAGGACTGTAGATGACTGTGTGAAAAGTTTCTTATTGTTAATGACTATTTCAGGGATAACATGATGGGAAAATGAAAATGCCATATATAACTGTGACACAAAAGTGGCAGTGTTTGGGGGAGAGTTACAAATGCTAAGCATCCAACCTCCCTGGTACTGCTGCACAGTACTTTCACTATGCAGAGCTTATAGGAGCATTAATGTTATCAGTCTAATGAGGTGACTGTAAAATGACTGTTTCTGAAGACTTGGGATTTTCAGAGGTTTATGATGGTGTATTTGGTTGATCTAACAGAATAAGCTAGGCAAGGGCTATACAATTAAAGTGACATATTATAAATGTTAATTAAGAGAGCACAGAGAGGAAGAGAGAACCCAGTGACAGTTTCTGTGCGTAATCGCTACAGCAGAGGCCAGGATCTCATCAGGGCTAGTTAAAAGGGAAGCCATTGTGCTAGAAGCTAGAAAGAAAAAGTATTCCTCCATTCAGCTACAAAGACCCAGGGACAAGAAATGCCAAGCTTGTGGAAGAGAGTCTCCTTTTGCAAGTGTAATCATAACATGTGCTGCAAATTTCCTGTAGTGACAGTTGTCCTCAAACAGACCCATCATTTTCATATTGTTTAAGAGCCTTGATGCAACCCTTTGCCAATTGCCAATGGTTGACAGCAACAAGCCATTACATTGCAGAAGACACTGCATCTTGGCGTGGCAACTGGAATGCTGTGGTGGATTGCACTCTTTACCTAGACATCACGCCAGACATAGCATCTGTACAAACTATGCTAGGAAATAGAGAAGTTGTTTCCGCTTCCAGGAAGTGTACAATACACTAGATGTTTGGAGTAACAACAACAACAACAACAACAGCTGTTTTTTTAAGACTACAAGAAGGATTTAAAAAAGAAGTATACAGAAATTCATACAACATACAAAGTTAGGGAAATGGAAAATGGAGTAAAAAAGCCAGAAGTAGACCGCATTGTTAGTTTAAAGAAGGAATTCAAAGATGCTCAGAAGCAGAGTTCTGAAGTCAGGTCTAATTAACAAGACAAATGGCACTCTCCTGAAGTCCATCAAAGCCATGCAAGGCTCCACATTCACCAGGCAGGGACCTGGTGCATTTCTAGCTCCTGTTTTGAAGAATGCACTCCAGCACGTTTGTTACAAAGACAGTACACCCCCTATAGCTTTCCAGGCACTGCCATGAAGGTCAAAGCTCTGTATTTATCTACAAAGATGCTGTTCAGCATAGTACAGCACCACATTTTTTTCTCTCCTGTCTATTCCAGATGTGTGAATTGTGATACAGCAGCACAGGTTAAAATAAGTAGGTATGGCAGGAAAGGAGAGGTAAAGCCGTGGAGTGTATTTTCCTCACTGCATTAAAGAAGAAAGAAGATCCTTACTCATGTTGCTAACTTGAGTAAACAGCACTCCCTGTGCCTGCATCTGGTGTAGTAAGTGCTGTCCCCTCTCTTTTTTGTTTTTGGAGGGTATATCACTATGGATACTGTATTTGGGGATTACAGGTCATACAACTGTAAGTAGTGTTAGCCTGTGCAATGCTTCCTTCCAATAAATGAGATGCAATGAAACGAGTCAACACTTGCCAGTTTGGAGAAGATATGTTATTTAGGGAGACTGCTGAAGAGCAGATTGGTGATGACAAAATATTACCATGGAAACCCTGGCAGATGTAGCTGCATGCACAAAGTAATCCCACTGTCTGTGCCCTTAGCCTGCAGGAACAGCACCTCTGAGCTGGGAACCTAAGACAGCTGAATTGAAGTGGAAAAGCAGGAGTATGCTAAAGAAGGAGTAAACATCTCCTACTTTAAAACTGGTTTATGGTTGTCATCAACTTTAGTTTGCTGAGAAGCTGCAAAGAATTCACAGGTTAACAAACGGCAATACTCAGGTTGCACGCCACCAATATTTGTCAAACATATCAATACAGCAGCATTTCATCCTAGACCTAGGATGCATCCCATGCTTTCCACACACAGGTTGGTCACTACTAGAAGTTCAAGTTTTAGCAAACCACCATTATCTCCTGCTCTAGGTGTTTGGGGAAATCTCAGGTATGTCTCATTATACTGTGTGGTGTTGATTACCTGAAACAACATGGGTGAAAAGGCAACAGGACAAGTGAAATGTGTAGATTCACATGTACAGAGCAGTGCCTGTTGGACAGGTTTACACACGCCAGGGGTTTCTTTGTTACCTGTGTCTGCTCAAGAATGGGGTTTGTGTGGCCTTTTGGGTTGGGTTTTCTGATCTTGCTCCACATGCACCTAAAATTCAAAAAGGCTGCCAAGATCATTGCGTTAAGGACAGAGGAGGATCTGGACTGAGAATTACGTGAGGCCGTTGTTTAGCCCGATGGTGTAGCTGCATGTTGAAGGCGGTGTGTTTGTACAGTATTTGTTACTCCATCCTGACAAGGACATCGCAGACCTAAAGGAGGTTCAGCGAAGGAGAATGAA
Organism: Aptenodytes patagonicus; assembly: GCF_965638725.1. NCBI lineage: Eukaryota > Metazoa > Chordata > Aves > Sphenisciformes > Spheniscidae > Aptenodytes > Aptenodytes patagonicus. The sequence goes on from NC_134982.1 coordinate 27,604,100, forward strand.
AACAGTCACAGCCAAGGGAAATCTGTTATATACAGAAAATTTTGGTGGTTGTTTACTTCAGGAAACAGGTAAGATGGTCACAATAAAATGGTAAAAATTATTATTTTGTTGTAGCGTAAATTTTCTCTGAAATTGGAAGACAACAAGGAAAAAGCTAGTAAATATTTTATTTGTCCCTTATACAGAATTAACGCTTGGCATTAAACTGCAGAATTCGCCCACAGGCTAACCTGAGCCAGCCTGAGGCTCCCGCCGCTGCCTCACGGCTCCCGCCACACCACCGGCTCCTCACAGCTCCCCCCGGCGGCGGCACGGCAACCACTCGGCGATCGATTGCTCAGGCCCCTCTCGGCCCCGCCCGCTGGAGGGCTGCTCTCTGCGAGGAGCTCGATTAAGAAGGCCTTTCCCTCAGCGGGAGCCCCCGCCCTCGGCCATCCCGCCGAGCCTGCGGGCGCAGCAAGGCGACGAGGGACAGTCTCGCTGCCGTAGCGAGCCGCCCGTGGGGGGGGGGGGACGCGGGTGCCGCTCCCGATGCTGCGGTGGCTGATCGGCGGCGGCCGGGAGCCGCAGGGCCTGGCGGAGGTAAGGCGGTGGGCGGGCGTGGCGGAAGGGGGCAGAGCAGCTCGTGGCGGGAGGCGGGGCCAGGAGGAGCGTTAGGGCCGTTGGCGGGTGGGGGGAGGGGAGCGCGGTCCCTTCAGTCAGGAGCCGCCGACCGGGCCGGGGGTGGCTGCCCGTGGGGACAGCCGCCCTCGCGCAGCACGGCGCCGGTGGAGGGCCGTGGGGAGCTTTAGGTCTGGGAGGGGAGCGCTGTGAGCAAGGGGGGCGCTGGGCGGTGGCCTTTCCGTCGGGTGGGTCTGCTGTCCTGTGGTAGCGCGGCTGGGCCCTGCGCCGGGCTCTCCGGAGCAAGGGGCCTTCAGGGCTAGCTCGCAGCCTGTGAGACTTTCTGGCTGTTAGAAGGGGTTGCAAGCTTCGTTGAAGAGAAAGAGGGGAGGGGCAAAAACACAAAAGCAAACAGCAAAACGCTCAAGCTGAGCTTGCCCAGGAGCTGAAGTGCTTGGGAGCCGTCCCTGTCAGGAGCGTCCCGGCTTCCTCCCTCCTCCTCTGCGCGTCCTGGGCAAGTGGGGGTTGTATTGTATAGTTTGCAAGCATATGGAGTCTTGCCTTCGGGACTCGCCGGTCGATAATGTAAATTATAGGCAGTAACTTATTAGTTATGTGGCCTAGCTGTAGTTTGTAGTAGTAATCTAGCATTTCTTCTCAGTTTCTCATCCGTAAAATAGACTAGGCCTATGTAGTGCACTGAACACTGACATCCTTCCTGTTGCCTTACTCGGAAAAAGAGTTTTATTGGATTTGAGGGAGAGATTATTGGGATTTTCTTGTTCCCAACACTGCTGAAGTTCTCAGCCTGGACTTAACAAGAGTTAATTAACACTATTACTGGGCTCCCAACACTTAGTGCTTTTATAATCTAGACAAATATGAGGAAGTAAGTCTTTTTCAGCTGCTGTATGTGACCAAGCTATGACAGTATCATGGTTGATTTCAAATGCCAGTAGTTACTTTGGTGGATATTTGAGTCTGTACCAATTTGGAATGACAATGTCTGGGAATGCTTCTGACCTTTGTCATCAGTCAAAATTTGGTCGTATTGCAGTCGTATTTAGCAGGTTTGTGTGCAGTTGTTTCTAAAAGGAAGATGGGAAATATGCAACAGCTTGCTGAGATGTGTTAGAAAACTATGCTGGTGTGTGTCCCTCTCCAAAGTTTAAACTCTGACTATGGTTTAGTTATACTGTGATTTAATAAAGCATGAGCATGAGTCAAGGTGTGGTCCAGTTCTTCCATTCTGCCATTTGTAGCTTGGTTAAACCTGATCCACAGGACTTCTGTTCCCATTGCTACCACTGGTTTGCTCAATGATGGTGATCATTTTGCTTCTCTGTGGAAAAACTGAATAACAAGTATTGATATGGGTTAGTCCCTAAACTTTTTGTTCTTTTTTCCTGCATTATATAATATTGTTTCATCTAAAGATCATCTTCATAACTATTAATTCTCTCTGTACTCTTCTTAAATAGATAAGGAAGCCCATAGCAGTGTGTGGGCTATGGATTTACGGTGTTTGTTTCATGTGCTATGGCTTCAGCCAGTCATGAAAAGGCCAGATGTATTAGAGTGACAGTGCACTGGGTGAATAGAGGAAGCCTCTGGCAAAGCTGTCCTAAATTAATGAAATGTAAATTTCTCCTTACCCCTTTCTTTTTTTACTATGGAATTGAAAATCATTTAGACTTAAGCTGCTGAATTTCTTCAGTTGATTGCTATGGTGTACATCTTAAGCAGGGTGGCTTTGGTAATGGGAGCAGTCTAACTGCAGTAGTATCAAGGTCCATATAAGCTAATTTATCATGCTCCATGATACATACATAGGTATGTCTGTGTACTCTTGTATCCATATTTTTGGTGAATTGCTTTTGAAAATCCCATTTTCAAATGCTTCAGATCATGGGTTTATAGGAAGTTCTGAAGCTGAGATAAATGTGTTTTTTTTCACTTATTGTAGTGATGCTTACAGGTCCTGCATAAAAACATGCAAGTTGAGAATGGATTCCATTAGCATCAGCATCTAGCTTTCTCTTCTGAAAACTTGGTGTTGCTACAAGAGAGTTCAATTAATAGTTTGTATAAAAATAGATTTCTTCAGAGAAAGAATGCACATGTAACTGAACACTTTGGTAAATATTAATGAAGATCTGAAGAGAGCATAGCTTGTTGTATGACAGTACTGGGGGAAAAACTGTTATTTTGTTGTTATCTATAGTACTTCATCAGCAGCACTGTTCCTTTCAATATTCACAGGCATTCTTAGAATTAAGAAAAAATAAGATGAGACACATTGTTCAAAAGAAGTAGCACTGTCTTGTATTGAATAGGAAGCAACAACAGAATATAGAATTGGGATGTTAATGTTACAAATTCTGACTTTTTCAAGGCGGTGTAACAATTGTTTTGTGAAGGTATGTTTCTGTTAGTAAATAAAAATGGAAGTCTTCTGACTACGGTATTGCTAATGTCATCCAGTGATGCTGAGATGTGCTTAGGATTTTTAGAACTCAAATTTTTTTTTTAAGGAATGTTTTGATTAGCTTTTGACAGCTGAACTCCAAGTTTCCATAATTTGTCCAACTCTTCTTTATAACCATGTAGACTCTACTTGCATTATTTTAAATGGGAACTGCTATTCTCACATAATTGCATAAAATGAGGAACAGTTGCTTCATGAAATGCATCAGATAGCACAAAACCAAGATAAAATCACAAGAACTAGCATTTTGACAACCTCTTCATTTTAAAAATAAACACAGATTTCTTTCCCTGTTTATTAACTTTGTCATTCTTAACTTCTGAAGAATAGTATCATAGTACCTATATGGAAGTAATAGAAAATAATTTATTATTCCTGCAAGAAAATGTTGATGTTTCTGAGGATAATATGGTTGTCTTTCATGCAGGGTTACCTGTCACGTATGCTGCATGTTGTACAGTGTTTAGTAATTACTGTTTTACAGTGTAGGTTCTGTTGAAGTCCTCAAAGAAGAGACAGTCCTGGAAGTAAGATGGTGTTGACTGTCATGTAAAATAAATCTAGAAGGAGGAGACTGCTGTCACTGAGTTACTGCTGAGCTATTTAGATATATATATATATTTTTTAAATAAAGTCTAATAGCAAGTTGTTCCAGAATGTGGAAGACCTAAAATACAAAAAAAGTTGTCTTCTGTTGAAACAAACTGGTGATTGAGGTTAGCAGAACTGTCGTGCCTTGAAACTGCAGTCCTATGCAATATTTTATTGACCCTGCCTGGTGATCAGCTTGCTCTGAGCGATTGATTGTTCTTTTAATTAATAGTCTTGTTGGGGTAATTGCAGATGCTGTTCTATAAAATGATTAATCATTCTTTATGTTTTTTTAAGTGGTTTGCTTTGGTATTTTGTGAATAGAGTCCCAATGGATGATTTATATATTATGTAACAGAACAGCGTTTAGTCTTATTTGTTTTAAATATGTCATCTTTATATAGGATTTTAAAATTGAATGGTAGATAAAAGATATGAGAGGTTCACAGACCTCTCGGAAGAGGTGTAATTTAATGAAAAACTGAATGTATGGTGAATTGAGTCACGAAGCTGGCTCCACATGACAGCTCATGACTAAAGTGGGTTTTCATCTTGGTGTATCAGTGATTAAAGCAGTACAAAATGTTTTTGTTAAACAGAAAATGCTATATTATAATTTAAAATACATGCTACAGAAAGATATTATTTACTTGAAATAATAGGAAATGATCTTTTGTAATGATTTTCATTGAGGCAAAATGATGTTTCAGAAACTTAATTTAACTTCAAATGTAACTATACATTCACACATGGGTCTATATGTAGATTGCCAGACATTACAAAGACCTGATGAAAATAATTATGTCAGTACAAAATAAATTTCATTCCTTTTTTATGAATTTTAGAAATCATCTGTACAGACAATTGGTGAAGAACAAATACAGAATCCTTACACGGAGCTCCGTGTGTTGAAAGGTCATCAAGATATAGTACGATTTCTAGTGCAAATAGATGATTGCAGGTATGAAATTGTATTTCATATTGTTTCACAGCATCCTTGGTAATACTTCAGAGAATATTTATGAAAATGTAGTAATATTTTTAATCCTCTCTTTTTATTTTTGGTGGGGGAGGGCAGGAAAAGCCCGGAGTTAAAAAAGGCAAGGGGTGAATGCTCCCTTTTCTTGGTATCTTTTGGCTTCTCTTTGTAAGTTAAACTTTCACGAGAAAATAATGGTGTTGAAGTTCTGTTTCTTGGTACAAATTCCTTTGTTTGAAAGAAATGCCTTTAGTTAATTCAGCCCTTCTTTTTCAGGCTGTTCCTGTGTTGAACGTTCCTTTCTATACATTCATACACACACTTTCTCCCAGGACAATATGCAGTAGTGTCTGCTTCTGTTCTCAGTGGATGCATGTGTTTTATGTCTCAGAACTGAGGACAGCTGTTATTTCACCTTTTGGTTCTACAGAAGTATGTAGTAGGCTTCTACAGATACACTGTAGCAATTGAACATGACATTCTCAACAGTATTGAATGCTGATGTTCCTTCCTTTCTTTCCAATCTTTTGTTACACTTTCTTCTGAAACTGGAGTGCTTAATTCACTTGAGCTTTGGTTAATGCAACTTTTTTTTGAAATTCTCAAATTTTGAAATTTTCACCACTTTATTCAGAGTGCCTACTTAGTAAAATTCAACATATGCCTAATATCTGCATTACATATCTCCTCCAATTTGATCTTGTTCAACTTGCTGTACTTCTTTGAAACATGACAGTTCCTTTGTTTCTCTCTTCAAATTTTTAGCTTTGTGCACTTTTTTGTGTATTCCCTGACAATCTTCATCTGTTCTGTTCTTAGTTCCTTGTAGCTAGGTCCAACTTTATTGTGAACTCTGAGGATGGAGTTATCTAAAAACTGGAAAACTGAAGCAGAGATGAAGTAATTACATTTACCATTGTCACTTCGGAAGGGTGACTGAGAGAATGAATTATGATCGGTTTATGTTACGACCTGGCTTCTATGCTAGCTTTGTCTAAATTAGCCTTGCATGTTCTCTAACTTAGCTTAATCCTGCAAGAGAGGAAATATTTATCTGCCTTGAAAGTAAGGTTGTGAAGCCTTTAGTCAATAATAAGTGTAGTGACTCTTGGCTGGTGTGGAGAATTAAATAGAAAACCTTTAGAACTAAGAACGTTAAGTAATAGGCAAGAGTCTCTGTTAAGGAGCTGTAGTAATTTATATCTTTTATGGATTAGGCACAGAAGGGGATTTCTAATATATTCATCAATACACTACACAAAGTTAACATGGGTAAGAGTTTGGTTTATACCCTTGCAGTGTACAGCAGGTGTTTTGTGAAGGAAGCTTCTCTCCTTCCCCATGCACATTGATTGGGCAGGTGGTCTCTTCCAAATTTGGAATGCCTGCAGAATCTTATTTTCTAATAATTTTGTAAATACATAGTGTGTGTGTGTATATACATATATACAAAATATATATCTATATAAAATTTCACAGAAGACTCCATGGAGAACTTTTAGATTGTCAGTTTTCATTCTTAATGTCATAAATATATATCAGGAAAGTTACATGCATTACCATAAAATTTAATTTTCTACATTATAGTAATCTACCAGAAGATTCATATAAAAATAGAAGAATCTTGTGGGGTTTTTTCCAGACCTTTTTTTTCCCAGACAAGTTATTAAAATAACCTTTCCTCAAAGTACATTTTTCCCAAAACACATACTCAATAAATGTAATTGGTCTTTATAGAAATACCAGAGTATTCTTAGATTGTACACACTGTCTGGTGCAAATAAATCTTTTACCATTTGGGGCTTCACTGTATGGTAGCAGGTCAATTATTGAAGCTAAACTAATGATAATCAGTGTAAAACTAAAGCCTGGATGGCTGCATTGAAGATAGGTTATAAAATAGCATATGGATAAGGAGTAAGTTATATAGCTGGTTAATATTCTGAGAGTTTGAGGAGTTTAATAGAGTCGCTTCACTGGACAGTAATTCTGAGGTCTTATTTATGAAGAATATGGTAGTTTCTGGATTGTTAAACAGCTGATAATATTTTTCACTTGATTCTTTTCAGTAATATTAGTATTGTTACTCAGCTTCTGAAATGTTTTTATTTAGTTTCTGCAGCTATTCCATTGTGTGCTTTTTGTCAACTATTGTAAGCCAAGTTTCACGCTTCAGGTCTTTAGATAATATCATTTTATTGAGAATTTTGAAGAAGGATTTTCTTGTTTTCTCAGTGGCTCAGCTAAAACCAGTGAGTGGAAAATTTTCTCAGATTGGTTTTTGAAGATACTAAATAAATCCTGTATAAATGTAACAGAAAGCTGGGGTTTTTTCCTTCTTTTCTCTTGTACTTTTTGAACATGAAGTAAGGGTCATATTGATTGGAAGATCACAAAAGAAGGCTAAGCCTCAGCAAGAGTCTTCCAAAAAATGGACTGAGATAAAATTGCATGTAATACTCTAGCATTTGACACATTAAACTAAACAGACTTCATAACACATTTTAAGAACAGCTTTTTTTGTTGCTCATTTGACCATTCCTTGCTCCTTCAGGAAACAGACAAGGTTATAGATGATGGTGATCATGACTGGAAAAGAATCAGGTGACCCATGAATCTCCACCTTGGTGAACAGAATGTAACTGTAGGATAACTGACTCTACAGTATACCTTTGTATTTAAACAGAAATCCTGGTTAGACGATGAGGAGGAAAATACACAAAACAGCACTCTATTGAACTTCTATGTTGATGAATTACACTTATGCCTTCTTTCAAACACCAGTTTTCTTCCTAGAATTTTGTTTAAGTGGCACACAGCTCCAATATTACTCAAGAAAGGAATCGGAATTTAAAGGGTTATTGCAGAATTGTGAGAGTCTTACTATTTTAAGTTCTTGACGTTGTGACAAAACAAGGTATAATAGAGCCAAAAGGCAAGTAAAGATAAGAAATTAATGTTATCAGAGGTGTGCATGGAAGGTTGTTTTTTGCTCAGATCTTTTTAAAGAAGGGCTTGATTTGATGTAAAATAATGAAAGATATGAAGAAAGTACAGCTTACGCTTTTTTTTTACTATAATAGAATAAAACAGGAGGATATGTGGAAGAAAGGGGGGGGGGAAACCCTATAGCTTTATGCCTGAAAACTTAGTCTGTTAGCAAGTTTCACAAACATTGTAATTACAAAGAGTCTAAAAGAAAGTATGTGTATATAGTTAATGAAACCATTCACAGCTGGTAACAAAAAAATGAGAAGTGATGTAACCTCTCTTCTTCATGACTTTCTTGCACATAGTACAAATCTTAGTTGGTTCTCTAAATATTAACTGTTTAACCCTTGGTGAAGGCTTAAAACAAAAGGAAAAAAAAATAGAAAGGTATATTTGCAAGTAACAACTGAAATCAATTTTCTATGGAAGGTCTTGTCTCTGTTCTAGGCTTTCTCAACTCATCGTACGCTTTTACTGGGATAGCTGGGATGTGTGCTCCAGCTACAGTGTAGCTGTGGTGGTGATAAGGTGCAAATGTAGGCAGATGGTTAGATATTCACTCTAGCCTAGGGAAAAGATTGAATTTAGGTCAGACTTTGTTAATGTGAGATTAAGATGCTAATATGAACCTGTTTTTTCCTCATATGGTATGCCTTCCAGCTGGATTTTTAGCAGAATACAAATTTAGCACCTTAAATGCACTCCCTTTGGCAGTTCTTTTAAGACACAGTTTAAAGTGTCATGATAAATACTGGGCTCCTCTACTCCTGAGTGGTTTGTAAGTTGTTAGATGTCTTGCAGTCAGTTGGCTCTGACTAACAGTATTTGGTTTCAGAGTTCACTGTTATTTGGTATGTAAGATCTCATATTTTTAAACAAGAGAATTGGTTCTGTAATGCGGGATTCTATTTATAATAGTACGTATTGGAATTCTTAACCCTTGTTCTTATATTAAGTATATGTTAACACCTATTTAAATGTACTGATTTCATTTTATAAACTGTAATTGGGATTTATGAATACGTGTTTATTCTCTAAAGTGAGAGTCTGATATATCTTGTAAATATTTTTCTTACATAACTGTTTATTGCTTTTCCATTACTTCATGCTATATTGAAGTTTTCACAGCTTTTTTTTTTTTCCCATTTCAGGTTTGCATCTGCAGGAGATGATGGAATCATATTTCTGTGGAATGCTCAGGTTAGCTCTTTTTTTTTTGGGGTAGCTTGTGTGCGGTGGGGAGGGTAGAAGTTGGGGAGAGGACTTAGAAATGTCTAGTAGCGAAGAAGCAGAATGAATAAGAATTGCTGCAGAGTTACTGTTCAAAAATGTAAAAGCGGAGGGAGTCTGTCAAATCTTAGTTTACAAAGGACAGCTAGGAAAGTGAAAATTGGGTGAACCCAAGAGAATAAGTTTTAAAAGTTAGAATGTTTTGGGAAGACAAATGTTTTTAGAGAGATTTGAGATGAAATGATGATGTGAAAAGCAGAAGCGTGTATGAACTTGTGGCTTTAATTCTTCTTTTAAAATATGTTCGGTGTTTGCTGTAAACACTGAAATGTTGACTAGTAACTCAACAAATACATAGCAAGGTCCCAATCCTACCAAGATTTATATATATACGTAAGTTTTAAGTACATTTCAGTGGCTCTATTAGCAATACCTATTTGTAGTATAACTGATTAGACTAAATGGAGAGCTAACACAAAACTGTATTGGAAAGACACAAAAGTCAGTGGAAGTTAAGCATGCAGTGCAGAAACAAGGCCTTAATTGCTTGTTGTGATAAAAAATCTTCTTATAACTTTTAAAAACCTTACTAAGACATTAGATTTGTCATGGAAATAGTGCTCTGTAAGTGTGATACCCGCTGTTCTGCTCTTCTGCTCTCTGTCTCCGTATCACCGACAAAATTATAGAGAAGGGATGAGCATTAGACCTGTGTTAAAGAGGGCTAGTATACAAGTTAGATTGTTCAATAGGAAGTCTAAAAGGGAGACATACTGTGCTGTCTAAACTGTGAGTATCAAACATTCAACTTAAGGAAGAAAGAAATCTTAGACTGTAAACTTTTTTAGAAACCTTCTGAAAAATTTGTGGGACATTTATGATGGTGTAATTTTAAAATATGGAAGGGAGAACTTGAAACTTTAGCTCCCTTTTGAGCAGTTTCAGTTAGTGCTTTGCTGTTGTTGAAAGTCTCTTATAATTCTATAGTTTGGAAAAGGAAATTGTTTTTAAATATTCAAAACCATGTATGTGAGTTTATATACTCATTGTTCTGAACAGTTTGTGAATGTAAAACTCATTTAGATATCCAGCTTAGCAACGGAGTTCCATTTTCTACTTCTGTAGGATTTTTGTTAAAGCAAACCTTTTGTAGTTTTAATTTAAAAACTTAACCCACAAGTGTAAAGAAGTTTACAGTTATAACTACCGTGTATTTTAATTGCATGTTTAAAACGCCAGCATGCTTCTGCATGTTTGTTTGTAGGGTTCTGCCATTTGACTAAGCAGAGCAGAAATAGCTGCAGTTATCTAAACCACTGGCTTGAAGCTATAGATAATGTACATACTAAATAAAGCTGTCAGGAATTTGGCAGTACTGTGTTTGCCATAAATAGAGGTCAAGTTTTTCTAACCATTAAAAGAAAAAAAAAATTACTTTTTCAAGAGAAGGTTTGTCAACAAATCTGAATTACTGTAATATCTGTTAAAAAGGGTGAATGGCCAATATTTGCATTAAAATGAAATGAGTTTAATACAGAACTCAGTTATTAAGGGCTTTCAGAGTGTTTTTTTTCTCAGAGTAATTTTTATTATGTACTACTCCTTTACACTTATACTTAATATATTATTTAATTCTGGGTAAGATCTTGAACAGTACTGAAAGTATAAGAAGTAAATCCATAAATTACTTTAGAAAGGGAGACTTTAGACTCTTAGAAATTCTTGGTTTCAAAAGTCATTTGGTACCTATGTCATATGCTACAGTAGGCATTTTCCAAATTTTACCCTTAGTTTTCCATGTTTTTATTTTTCAGACTGGGGAAAAACTTTTTGAACTTCATGGACACACACACAAAATTACAGCTATAGCACCATTTTCTTCGTCAGATGCTTCTGAAGAAAAAAACCATTTGATTTTAACAGCATCAGCTGATAGAACAGTTATTGTATCCTTAGATCTGGAGAGGATTAAAATTTCTATGGGTTTTTTCTTGGTTTTTACTTTTAAAGGTAGCATTGAGACAGGCTGCAATTCATTGGGTGATAATATCCAGTAGGTATAATTGGATTACACTAGGATTTTACTAGTTATTGCTCAAAAGTAGATGCAATCCTTGCTACAAAAATGACTCCATAACAGACCTTTATTAATATATCATTTTGGCCAAATATTGAAAAGAGAGAGTTTAGAAGACTAAGTCTCTGCATACCTATTTCCCAATCTGTCATTTAGTTACAAACACAGCAGTTATATTTATAATTTATAAAAACCTTTCAGTTTCCTTAATGAATAAAGTCAGGTTTGGGACTGCACTAGCGGCAGGCAGGTTCAGAAAGTGTCATGTTTCCATTCTACTGTAAAGGTAAGCTGAGGAAACCTTAGGTATGTCTGTTGTTTTGTTGTATACAAGAATCTATTATGTATGGCTCATGGGCCATATGGGCAGGTGTGTTAAAATGAACAGCAGTGTTTGGTTTAAGAACAGATACATAATGAGTGGCTGAGAAGTGGGCACAATTCTTAATTTGTTTTTGGAACTCTTAATACCTCAATTTTCTTTTTGAAAGGATGCAGGACAAAGGTAATTTTATGGCTTGGTTTTGTTACTGTGTTGGAAAAGGCAACCTACAGTCAAACTAGTTCTTGAATGTTAATAGTAGAAAAAAAACCACTGAAAAAACAGTTTTTTGCATTGTTGATGGAAAAACGTAACATATAGTATGTAATTAAATCTGTATTTCTCAGGAAAGTGACACCTTAATGCTGTATTGCATGGTACTTACAGTTTTATCTAACTAAAGCTTGTGATCATTTCACTAAGAAACTCCCTGTAGAACTTTTGCAGGGGACATATATCTGATTTTTGTTCTGCAGTGTTTGACAGTTCTTCAAAGACTGGATGTATGGTTGTCTGGAGGGAGTGATCTATGTGTTTGGAACCGAAAATTAGATCTCTTGTGTAAGACCAGTCATCTTACTGATGCAGGTAAAAATGTAAATGACTCATTATAGCTGTTAAAGTACAAGTAAAATGGATCTGTATAATGGTGCAAAACCACCTTGGCAAATTCTTTTTAATTCTAATGATAACATTACGTATTAGAGCCAGTCTCTATTTTTTTAAATGTCAGACTTAATTGTTTCAGAATTAAGACTGCTTTTAATCTCCTGTGCTGTGTGAATTTTAGAATATGTCAAATCTTAGTAACTGTACATTAGCTTGGACTTACAGGGCTAGACCTCAGATGCTGATTTATACATGTTTGCTGTAATGTGGACCAGATCCTTTGGCTGGCTTTCTCTGTGAATGAGTGGGAGTTTTATTATTCCTAAGTAAAGCTTTGTAGTAGTAAAGCAGTAAAGGTTTCTTTTTATTATTAAGAATCAGTACTTTTGATGTAGAAAATGCAGGTTTTGATAGAAATACAGTAAATGTAATCAGGTCTCAATGTCAGTCATGCTTTTCTATTTATAAGCTTATATAATCTGTCCATGCGAAGGAAATTGTTGCATATTATTGCCATACTTTACAAAGATACCTATGAAGCTGTGAATCAAATTCTAAGTTGGAACCAATATTTTCATAGAGTCATAGAATGGTTTGGGCTGGGGGGGACCTTAAAGATCACTTAGTTCCAACCCTCCTGCCATGGGCAGGGACACCTTCCACTAGACCAGGTTGCTCAGAGCCCCATCCAACCTGGCCTTGAAAGTTTCCAGGGATGGGGCATCCACCACCTCTCCGGGCAACCTGTTCCAGTGTTTCACCACCCTCATAGTGAAGAATTTCTTCCTAATATCTAATCTAAATCTACCCTCTTTCAGTTTAAAGCCGCTAGCCCTTGTCCTATCACTACATGCCCTTGTAAAAAGTTCCTCTCCAGCTTTCTTGTAGGCCCCTTTCAAGTACTGGAGGGCTACAATAAGGTCTCTGAACTTTTGTTATAGAATGGAGTAGTGGTAGGCAAAACCTTCTGAATCTTTAAGGATATTAATACTTCTTCTGGTTCAATACGAAATATCATGCCAAATACCAGTTGGAAGTGGTGCTGTAGTGCTTAACGTGTGGTGCTATTGAAACTTTTGTACAAGGTGTCAATGGTGTGTGCAGCATGGGCCCTCTCTTCCCTCCTAATTTCTTGCTTCCTTTGTGGAGAAAGAGACAGATTGCTTTTTCCTTGGGGAATTTTCCTTTAATGGTGTGGCAGCACGGACTGGTTGAATTGTGTGCAGGATGAAGGCAGAGTAACAGCAAGCTGGACATTTTATCGTGTGCCCTATTCTTCAGCTGTCTCCGCATGATACTTAGTATCATGCATACTGTGGTAGTATCAGTATCTGATAATTTTGGCACTGCGTATGTTTGGAGTCTCAATAATTACTACAGTGTCCTTAATATTGTCCAGCATTAGGACATAAACATCTTAACTGTATTTAAAGTAAAAAGGTTATTGATTCTCAGCTTCACCTCACGTTTGACGTTCAGAATTCTGCTGGATTCGGGACCAAAACTCCTGACTCTACCTCCATCTGAGGTAACCTGTTCAATTCCAGTGCTGTTTAACTTTCACTTCAGGCCATATGCTTTTATTTTGATAATAACTTATAAGTGGAAGGAAGATTATGAAGAACTTTATTAATAAGGAAATAACAGTTTGCTATGTTTTCTTGTGGCCAATGAATATCTCCCTTATCTCCTGTATTTTTTCAAAGGTATCAGTGCTTTGGTTGAATTGCCTAAAAATTGTGTTGCGGCCACTGTTGGCAAAGAGCTAGGTGAGTATGTTGCATTTCTGTTAAGTGTTCATGTTCCTTTATAACAGCTGCTTATCAGAGATATGTGTAAAGAGCATGCTGCTGGAATTATATAGGAAAAGTAAATGGTATTAAGGTGTGATTAGCAACCTTCTTCCTTTTTCCCTTATTTCACAGAGGCAGACAATACTAATCCTATTCAGGAATTTTATTGAGATCTGCATGACAAAACTTTTCTATATTCTTTGTTATTGTTATTACTGTTATTGCCATCTGTCCAGATCTGATTGTGGCGATCTACATTTGTCCTTCTGGAGAAGGTCTGGAACTCATTATCTGAGCTGTCAGATACTAGTCTTCTCTACAGTCTCCTTATCCCAAGATCAGGAGTATGAGATATTGCCGATCTCATTATACTGTCCAAAGCTATAATGAGACAATGTAATAGTTTCTGTTGCTCACTTGGAGACAGGGTTTTCTATGGATGCAAACTGTAAATCATCAGCTAGCTGTCAGTGGAGAGTCTTAAATAAGAGTGTTTTATAAGATTACTGAAATTTCAAAATATGGAAAAAAATCCAGGAGAAAAAGTAGAGCACTGAATCAGCAAAACAACAGACTTTGCTCAATATGATTAAACACTTAGCTGAAAAATAGCAATTTGATATTCTGATCAAAGAATCAGGAGCAAATTAAAAATAGTTGTCTTGTGTTTAGACATTGGTATACAATGTAAACTTCCATGTGAACTTCCCACAGTTCTTTTGATATCTTGAGATATCATAAAAGAAATTCCAAGACTGTTAAAATAAAGTTTTAATTCCTGGAGAACTTGATTGCCTTACTGAACTTACTGAGAATATTGTATCCTTTTGAATAATAGTTTTCAGTCAGATGAGCCCTTAAGAAAGGTGTTTCGCTTTTACTTTACTTATCCCTGAAGATGTCTAGTACTTTTCACTTCTGTTTTCTGCAACTTCTGATGTTGACTGATTCTCTGAATTTCAGAGTTACTAGGCTGAAATGTTTTATCCGATAGTTGCTGTAGTAAGAGGCCTTATAATAACACTGAAATAATTTATTCCCTTTTTTTTGGTGTTACGAGTGGTCGTAAGTGGCTTTGCACATCTTGTACTGTCTTACTTTATAATATGTTTTAGTTTGTGTCTTTCTGAAAATGATGTGTTTTATTTAAGCATAGCTACATTTTATTCTGAATCATAAAGCTTGTTTAGACAATTTCTCTCTCTCTCTTTGAAGTAATTTTTAGGTTGATTGCTTCTAATGATGGGTCTGAAGGTTGGAATGTCCTTGAAGTAAAACGCCTTGTTGACCATCAGGATAACATTTTGTCATTGGTCAGTGTCAATGGTAAGAGTAATTTTATAATGTTACTAGTTTTGTTTGTTACCAGTGGGATATTTCAACTATGGAGTTTTTATTGGGACCAAACTTTTAACTGGAGTGAAACTTCATAACTAGTAGATGTATCTTCCTGTGTAGCTGCAAAGGTAGTGAAATATGAAAACAATGGCTTTATTTATGGATTAGCAGTGAAATGAAACCAGGTAGGTTACAATGTAGAAAAGGCACAAAAGAGGCAATGTCATTGATGGAAATGGAACTTTGGGTCTTCTTCCTGTTAGGAAAGTTTAAAATGCTATTTTTTCTTGTTCCTTCTGATCTTAAAATGGAATTTAAAATGCCACATCCTTTGCAGTTGTAGTCCCAAGGTAACTGAAAGTTTTGGGTGTGTGGATGTGGGCCTGCATATAGATCCATTATTTAGAGGCTCTGGAAGATGATGCAATCTCTGCTGCTCATTAGGGCAATACTGAGCTATTACCTGAAATTCTGTCTACTCTACTACAGGTTTCAACCCCTCCTACTTTGTTCTTCCCTGTCTTTTTTATGGAGCACTCCTAGAGCCCAGGGCAAGTTATTCCTGGTGTGATAGGGAGTGTATATTTGTCCTTGGGCTTATTTGTGTCAGCCTGGCTGGCACAAAGGGGCTGTGGTACAGAGTTAACAAGAAGGTGGAAAGGAGAAAACTTGGATTCTATGGTAGTTGTTTCTGGGGTTTCCTGTTGCCCTTATTTTCTCCTTTTTGATGATGAAGGGGAAGCAATATTGGGCTTAAAAAGACAACATGCTATCTGCGTTAAGTATTGTTGAAGCAGTTCCTTTCCATGCGTGATTAACAAATTCATAAGCAGCTACTTCAATCGTACCATTAACTCATCCATTTAATTTGTGATCAGTATTTCTGTTTGTCAAAGGTGTTCTTTGCTGTGTCTGAGGGGTGCTCATACACCTACTTGTCCAAGGAATAGAAGGGTTTTGTATGTAGGCAACAAATGAACTTCAAATACCTGTACATACTTCTGGTGGTGGTCCTTGCCTTTGCTATACTGTACTGTGCACTGTGGCTGGTGAATGTTCTCTTTCCTAGTTTTAATTTTACAAGAGAGAGTGCTCATCTCCTTTTGCTCATCTGAGCTATGCTAGGTAATCAAATGAGTATTTACTCAAAGGGAGAGGTTTTTGTCCAGTCAGTTACGTACTGCACGTTCTACATAGATTCACTTGAAAATGGGCTCTCTTAACTTTCTAGGTTTGTAACTTTGTGTGAAATGGATTTTTTTTTTTATATCATGTGATTTCTATGTGTGTGTTTTTTTTCCCCTCTAGACTTGACTTTTGTGACAGGTTCTCATGTGGGTGAGTTAATAGTTTGGGATGCACTTGACTGGACGAAGCAGGCATGTGAGTGCAACTTCTGGGACTCCTCTGTCCCTCCAGATGTACAGCCGGAAATAAAGTTATCCCAAAGCCCAAATGAAACTTCAGTTCAACACTTAACATCTGATGAGGAGGTAAAAAACTTTAAACAGAGTAAACTACTTCAAGTGAGCTAGCGTGACCTTACCACAGAAGGCCAAGTGTTTTGTGTTTTCAGTTTGCTTGTTTTAATATGAGAAGCTTCTTTAAAATGTGCACAGCTATTTTTATACAGTCAACAGTTTTTATATAAAATTTTGTTCTTTGAGCTAGCTGAAGGTTATAATCTGTTCATGGTATAAGAACTAACATAATGGACTGTCACAACAGCATTTCTTTTTGACTGACGAAGATTTATTAGTTGTTTACAGTACCACTAGAGAAAAATAAACAGGTGGTGTGTGTTTTGATGGCATACGTCTTTCATATTCCATAGTTCTGCAAATGCAGTTTCCACAGTAACGTGCCTCTTGAACAGTTATATGCCTATTTAAAGAATAGGCATATGTCTATGCTTAGTAGTAAATAAATATTGCTGCTTCTGTTCAGATGGGCTATATTCAATTGTAAAGAGCACAAATACGGGTCCAAAATCCAGTCTACTGTAATCATGCTTTAAAGATAATCCAAGAGTTCTTCGTCAGAATACTCAGACAGAACCCAGTTATTGTTCAGGAAACACTAAAAATCCTCAGGTTGTTATTTACTTTTGTGAAATGTTACCAACTGTTAGTGGCAAAAGAAAACATGTTTTATAGTTGGGGTACAGTGGGATTCTGTTTAGGGGCCTGTAGGCCCATTGCTGGGGAATGATTAAGAAAGGGACTCCTGGAAATGGATTCAGAGATATGACCTATAACAAAATAAAAGCTGTGGAAAAGCCTGAATGTAGGCTGAGGGCCAAGTAGTCAGTGATGCATTTGTCTGTGAAAAGAGCACTCCTAAAACACTGGAGAGAGAAACATTGGAAGGGTGTGGAGGTAAAGAGATGCAGTTGTCTCTAAAGGTAGGATTTCCAGTGGTTTTGTTGTGGGTGCTTAGTTCTAGAAGGAGCAAAAAGCCAATCCTGTTCAGGAAAGGTTCTATAATTTGGCTGCAAAACATTTTGATTCCCTGCTTGAAAGCTACACAAGATGTGTTTTAAAAGAGGGGAAAAGAATTTTGGGAAGTTCAGAAGTACTTAAAACATTGAATGTGGAATCTGAGGCTGCTGAGGACTTTCTTCCATTCATGGAACTGAACTAAACAAATTGCTGCAGAATTTTATTTATTGTGAGACTTTTGAATGGTGGGAAGAAAAGGTGGTTCTAGTGTTACATCCTGAAATAGTAGGTGGTTTTAGGGCAGAGCTGTCTGTATTGTAAAGTTACTACTTAGAAAGTGGTAGAAGAAACGTATTCCTATAATGAATTACTTTGTTACCTGCTATCCAAAAGCAGAACACTGTTCTTCATGTTACAAAAAATAAAGTAAAATTGGCATTTTCTCTGTTAGGAACTTTGTCAGCAGGCTTGGTAGTTAGGTCGTTGGAGAAGATGTACTTGTCTAGTTTGACACTGAGCTTGTAGGCAAAACATCATTCAGAAACAAATGGGATGGTAAAGGTGCAGCAATACTAGGAAACAGTGCTAAGGACTGCATGTGCTGTCCTGGCACACGTGTGTGTGTGAGTTTTTTAACTTGCCTGTTAAGATAGGAGTCGAATTTATGCTTCATCATTTGTTACTTTCTTGGGGTTTGAGATGACCAGGGTTTTGCCAGGGCTTGTGCAAAAATAGATCTGTGAAGACCATCTTTTGCAAAGCTATAAGACTATATGAAACTCAAGAGCCTGTCTCAAGGTGGAAGACTGCAGGGGAGAAAAGGCTGAGATACAGGAGTGGAAGAGTGATGTGGAAGGCTATTGAATTGGGCTCAGTGTTTTTTCCTTGATTTGGTAGAGTGCTATCAGAAATCTGAGCTTAGTTTCAGAGCTATTGGAGCTCCCACCGCAGATGTGCATAAGAAAAACCAAAACAAAACCCATCAAAAACCTGGACAAGGAGTTTTGAACAATGTCAAAACACCGTTGAATATATATAGGAAATCTTAGTCAAAGACGCTGGGTTACCAGTTTTACAAAATGTTGACAAGCGTGTAGTGTGAACTGCTTATGAGACATTAATGTTTGGGCTGTGTAGATGGAAGCAGGCCATTCAGGGAAAAGATCCAGCCTACCATCACCTAAACAAGGTATCTTCAAAAACCCAAATATGTACTGAATGGAAGCATTCTGCACTCCTCTGGTAGCAAATATTTATCATGTGTATGTACACATGATGGTACGTTTGTCCTCTCTCATGACTGCTAATGATTTTAGAGGGTCCAGGTCCAACGATCTGTAAACTGTTTGTGGCTTCTTAGGACTGTGATGGTTATGAAACGGAATCCCTGCACTTTCTGAAGAGGAGCACTGAATGCAAAATGGTTCCAGATCTTTGCAGTATTGTGTAATACCTTTCTGTGAGAGAGTTCCTTTTCTACACTCAGTAGAGCCCAAATGCTTGAGCAAGACCTCTTTATGCAGCTTCAGTTAAATTTAAAAAAAAAGGCAAAAATGCAAAACAGCTTCCTGTATTCTCAATCTTTCTTGCTAAGACAAGAGTTTGTCAAAACACAGAGCATTACTTTAGTGTAACAACATAAATGTTTAATTGTCAAAATGTGTTGATTGTTGGTATCCTTAGTTTCCGGTTAGACTGTAAGGTACGGCATGAAAATACAGAAATGAAACAACTGCTTAGAGTATAAGAGGATATCTCTCATTTTCTCCAAAAAATCATTATTTTTTCTATAACTTGCTGATTCTGTATGTTTGGGATAAAGCAGTAACACAAGGACAGAAACAAGCTAGATAATATGGGCTAGATGACGTCATAGTACTGCTGGAAATCCATTACACGCAGGGTGATCTTTCAGTATCTGTTTCTGTAAGTTGTTCCATTGAATTTTCTTTCCAGTGTGTGTTTGCTGCTGTTGGGAAAGGCATATACGTATATAATCTTCAAATGAAGCGTGTGATTGCCTGCCAGAGAACTGCTCATGACTCCTCTGTACTGCACATTGAGAAGCTTCCAAACAGGTACGAGTCACGGTATATTTTGTTAATGCAGTAAAGAAATGTAGAACTTGGAAGGGTGGCTAGAGACAGTCTGCAAAGCTACATCTAATTTCTAGGGCAGGGACTTGATCTTTAGTTTGATCTGCTTTTATTAGATAGAGTTTGTTGATCTGCTTTTTGAAAATGCATCACTGTAATTCAATGTGAAAAAACTATAATCCAGTATGCTTGATGCGCAGGCTCAGAGTAAAATATCTTGGCTATTTTCAAAATCGGACTTGATAAAGCACTTTTGTCTACACTGTGAAAATATAGCTTAATGGCATTTTACTTGTATAAAGCAAAGGCCTATGACATATTCAGTAAATATTTTTCACTAAATTTTTTGTAACAGTTGAAATGTTTTAACAAAAAATAACAACTCCCAGCCTTTGTTCGTTAGTGCTGAATTTCTAGCTGAAACTTATTTTGACAGCCAAGTTGGACAATTTGCTACATAGGTATAATCTAATAGTTGTGTTGTTAGATCCCTTTATACTCTTGTTCAATGGAGCAAAAGACTGTCGGAAGATAAAAATTAGGGCCTTTATCTTGTAAATGCATGTGCTGTTCTGAACACTTCTAAACATGTAATGAAAAGGAGTATCTTTCCTTTTGTTATTTTTCCATAAGAAAAAAATATGTTTTTGCTTAATGAAAGTAAGCTCGGAAGTCAGTTAGTGGAACTGTATTTGCAGAGTCTAGAATTGTTATTTTTTGTTTTACAGAGTGGTATGCTTTTAAAGTGGGATTGAAAATGTGTATTTTTTCCACCTATTTTGTAAGTCCATTATAGTTTGTCCTGCTATGAATGCACCTTGTTTTGTGTGGAACATCTGGATGTCCTGCTACGTTTGAGAGTTCTAGCAAACCTGTGTAGAACCTGAGGCACTTGCTGTCTCTTTTATGGAAACATCACAGGGTGACTTGTGCAGTTAAGTATCCATACTAGTGTTGCTTATCAACTGTTTTTACAGGCAGCTGATCTCCTGTTCAGAAGATGGCAGTGTGCGCATTTGGGAGCTCCGAGAAAAGCAGCAGCTGCCAGCTGAACCGGTTCCAACAGGTTTGCTAGTAGTGGGGGTCGGTGAAAAGCACTTTTAAAAAGGATAACAGGAAACCCAATATTCACCATATAGGAATAGAGAGACTTACAGGCTTTGTAAGAAGAGATGTGTCTTGCATTCAACCAACTGATAACAGGTGGGAAACTGAAGAAGACAAGGGTGTACAAGCCCTCCCAGATTTGATATGGGAAGTTAGAAGGTCCAGCTGAAGCAGTTCTGTGCCATAAAGCTTATTTAGAGTTTACAGTTGTATCAGCTGGTTTAACAAAAATTATGACGTCTCCTGACAAACCTTGATCCACTTCTCCTTGTACTGAATAGTGCTGGATACTCTACCATGCAAGAGTAAATAGTTGCAGGACCTTGTGAAGAAAGCTAAAGAGAAGCTTGCAGATGAGCAGCTGCCACAAAAAAAATGTTTTCTCCACATCTCCTTGAACTTGGAATGAAACTGGGACTCACTTTGAGGCTGTATCCAACCTCACTTACATACTGCCTCTGGGCGTTTTAGTCCTCGGGGCTAGTTGCCAGTGTTTTAGGAAGCATTTTCCCCCAAGTACAAACATTGCCTGTGTAGTGCTTGCTGCTCTTTGACCAGGCCAGCAGCTTCCCTGGGCACTGGCAGGTGTGGTCTTGGACAGGTGCTCTGGACAATATAATTAGTATTATGGACTGGTAACAGTAGTGAGCTGTTACTCTCTTGTAGGAATTTTTTTTATTTGAGCTGTGAATGATTTTCTTGATGTATTTTGTCTAGCTGGCTGTTCACCTGTTGACGGTAATTTTTGCTGCCTGGATTGATTTAGAAACTTTTTCAGGCATGTTCTGTCTTCAGTATTGCTGGTGACTGCTGATCTATACAGTTCTGCTTCTTATTGTGACAAGTGGTATTTGGTTTCACATTGGAAATTTGTAACTTCTATGATTGGAGACATTTGAAAGAAACCATATGCAACAGCAAGATAAGTGGACTGCTGTTGATTTGCTCTATTTTTATTCTAAGGAATCCCCTGAGTAGTTGTTCATCTCTCCAGTTTTCTCGCTTGCACCAGGGCCATGGTCTAGCACAATTCTTGTTTTGTGTGCTGATGGGGCTGAGGGAAGGGTCAGGAAGAAAGTCTGAACTGCATTGTGTACAGAAGCCAACTTTCTTACTTCTGTCAGTATTATTACACAGTTCTGGAGGCTGTGGCACAGATGTGTAATTTCGTGCTATCTAAGTGGAACACATGCAGTACTGTCTTTACACTCCAGTTTGCCTCATGGTTTTAAATCTGAAGGAGAAAGCCAGTGGGCAGTATAAAAACAGGCAATTCAGCATCAGAAACTTGCTTGTTACCTGTATGCCAGCACTCTAATGCCTTAGTGCAGGACATACAGGGGAGAGGCTGGCACCTCATTTCTCTCCTCTTTGCACAAGTAGCAGTTTAAGAGGACGGAGCAAAGGTAAACATCACTGTCCTGCATCTACCTCTGCTGTTCAGTTAGTTCATTTAGGCAGTCCTTGGATTTCCTGCTAAATCCATTTATTGTCTCATCCAGGTGAGTAATTCAACAAGTTTGCTAAATTACATCTTGTAAGGACAAAAGACAAAGTAGCTATGTTTCTTTCCCCCCTCAAGATGAATAAATCAGATGTAGAAATGCTGTGCAGTACAATGCTTCTGTCATTTTGCCATGCAGACTGTCCTGCTTTTAGATTTTAAGTGATTCCTGTAGTTCTCTCTTTAGCTAGAGGAAATAAATTGTATCTGTGACTTTTGCCAAAATAAAAGATTTTTTTTTTTTCTTTTTTTCCCCCAGGGTTTTTCAACATGTGGGGATTTGGAAGGGCGAACAAGCAGGCAAACCAAGCTGCTAAGAAGATGCAGGACAATACACCTATGTATTTCTTGGAGCTGGTTGGTGATTTGATTGGTCATTCATCAGCTGTGCAGGTAGGTCAACTTTAGTAAGAACAAGAAAAAGTGAATTTCACTTACTAATGTAATTTTGGCACTGTTTCTTAAACAGCTGTAACTTTCGCCTGTCTGGCTCTGGAGGCTGGGAACACATTGATTGTGTGGTATATTTAGTGCAGTTTAAAAAAACCCCAACAAACAGAAAACATACTGACTTAAAGTTCTAATGAGAATTCAAACACTCACTGATGCCTGAGAGTTGTGTGTGCAGATATATACATACATGCTACAGATAATCTGGTGGGGTATTGGGTTTCTTTATAGACTGCAAGCAATACAGCTGGGAACTGCGTGTTTGTTCTGGATTTCATCTTAAGTTTGCGATCTGAGCAAGGGCTCATATAAAACAAAGCCCATTCAGGAATTTCTTAGACTTCTGTGCTGTGAGCCTTAAGGAGGTCTTTTAATTTTAGATCAGGTACCATTCTGTGCTTCTGTCTGTCTAATAGATTATGTTTTTGTTTTAAATGGCATTTTCCCTCCACACCTTTTCATGTTTGACAAACCTATTGGAGTAACAAATCACTGTCTTACAGTGGACTTCTATACGCATTCTTGGCAGGAGCTGGGGGAAGGGCAGGTAGAGAAGCCGTGTGGTTCTGCAGTAGTTTTGCTCACAAGTATTCGTGAAACTGACTGGATTTCAGAACTGCTACTGCCAAAAGCTGAAAGCTTTTCATGAATAGCTAAGGTGAACCTTTCTGCTACAGGGATTTCTGCAAGGCTTTCTGCCCCTCTCTACCATCTTTCTTTCTGAAAAACTGTTGAAAGATGCCCTATTATCATTATGGAAAGTTGCTATCTAAGAAAGAGGACATAGTGTGTAATTCAGCAAGAGGCACAGCAAAGGTGGTGAGAGGCACATGTTGGGTCTTTGCTGGGATGCTGTGGAGCCAAGGAGTAACTGAGATGATGATGGATGTGATTTCCTGCAACATTCTACATATGGAAAATTCCATTTTCAACTGTGGGCAGACTGGAGCAGTTGAGGCTGGAAATGTTGAGTAGTGATGAAATGTGATGGTCAAAGATGTGGGCTTGGCCAGAGTATTTCTACTGGAACCACATAGCTAGTAAGTGGCCGTTCCCAGAGTAGGTAGGCTGTAGCACAGTCCTTGGCCTGAATGCTTCCCCTGAGCAGATCCCTTCCACAAGCTGAAGAGTCAGGACACTGCAAGCATGCCGTAGTGGCATCATGTAACCTGGTTCCATTGGCTGTTGTGTTGAACTGCAATTAGTGGCTAATTTTAGGCAGCCTTGTGGAGGTCTCTGAAGTGAGGGATGACTACATGACTTGTCAGCTCCATTGCTCTTGCAAAATCCCTCCACTGCTGCTGTACTTTTCTCCTGTGTCACAGTTCTTGCTGGTTTGGCTTCGTCTGTGTGACCTGGCACATGCTGATGTCTGTCACAGTTGTTTACTCTTCGATCCTTCCAGGCCTGGTGATGGTAGCCTGTGGTGTGGTGTGGGCAGGGGACAGTGTACCCAAGTGAACAGAACAGTGGCTTCTATTCCTAAGAAACCAGGAGATCAGAGTTCATGCAAGTCACTCACTCTTCTACTGCTGACTTGGAACAATTTCTTCAATATTCTGTACCTTAGCTTCCCTATCTGTAAGGCTTTGCTGCTTTTTCTAAATTGAGATCTTTCAGAGTGAAGTGCTGTTTAAGAGTTGTTTTCATGTAGGGATTTTATGATGTCTCAAACTTATAGAAAGTATACATTGTAATTTTGCATACCTATGTTCAAGCGGAACCATTTCAGACGTGTGTATTTGTTTAGTCCAGCTGTGCACTGAACACTTAAGCAAGCTGACAATTTCCTGTGAGCATCATGGTAATAGTAATTGTTTCATTGCAGATGTTCCTGTACTTTGGTGAACTGGGACTGGCTACGTGCTCTGCTGACCACCTCATTATTTTGTGGAAGGACGGTGAACGAGAATCTAGGCTCCGCAGTTTAACACTATTTCAAAAATTGGCGCAAAATGGCAATTTGCAGCTCAAATTTTAAATTGCTCTAATACAGGCTACATATATAAAAACTGGATGTGTGTTAAATGTGAGTGTAAAGAAAAGACCGAGCTACTGGGAATGTGACTACCAGTAAGCTTTACACTTAATGTCATGTATTATACTGGAATTTTGATTAGTTGCTACTACTCTTCTCAAAGGAGAATTTTGCATGTTGAAACTTACTTGGCTTACTCTGTCAGCAGAAATGGTGTTCTCTTGAAAGACTGAATGATGACTCATTAAATGGTTTCTAATATTCTTCCTAATGTTTAAAAATATCATGGGTTGACGTCAAAATTAAGATTTGTGAAGATCCTTAGATGGATCATAACTACAGCAGCTGGGGGCATTCCAGTGTTATGTGCAGAAAGGAGGCACAGAAAAAAATCTGAGGCTTCCTGCTTTATGTAACTTGTTTCTTGAAGCTAAACACTAGTCACTGATGGCTCAGATTTATGTATCTACAAAAACCCCCAAAAGAAACAGTTCTCAAATAGAATTTTTGCATTTGAAGTTACTGTCCTGCACCAAGGGTAGAAGCAAGAAAGAAAAGCAGGCAATACTGGTTTGTCAGGTTTTAATTTTTGGCAAAGCGAGGTATATAGATACTCCTCACTTGTAGTAGCTGCAGTTTTACTGTGGGTTAACCTACGCTACTGGAGTTTCTACAGCACCATTACCATGTCTAACATGAAGTGTGATTGGTTTAGCTTAGTCTTTCCCTAGTGCATTCATCAAATTAATTTGTATCTAATAAAAAGCATTGGCCTTACCATGGATTTTCAGGATGTAAAATACTTTCTTAAGCCGTAGCAGTTGATGTGTTCAATACTAGCAAAACGCTTCTGCCAGATGAACACTAAATTCTCAGCTGAAGTTTGACTGCAGAGAAATCTGCACCAAGTTTCTAAGGATAAGTAGTATTTTAGAATTTTAAAATAAAAAGCCTCTAAGTACACAATGCCTTTTTCAAGTCTGAGATAGCAGCAGTAATCTGCAAGCTAAACAGGAGTCGGAAGAAACCCCAAACTAAAACAAAAACCCCAAACCAAAGCAACAAAAACCCAAAAGAAAAAAAAAAGCGAAGTTAAACCCAGAACTGATACAAAGAAAGTGGGAGGGAGGATGAGTTAATGAGTGGTAAGTTACCATTTGAACAGAGAAGAGCTAGGGAAGGGGGCAGTTTGGGAACTTAGTGACTTAGTGGTTTTAAAGCCACGTAGAAGAGCGTGCCACTGTCCTCAGGTCTACTTAGAAGATCCAGCACAGACTCCAGCACTGTTTAGGAGTAAGTCTCATGCAACTTTTCAGTGCCATCTCTTCCTTTTGAATCAATGAGAACTGTTTTCAGTACAGGAGACTACAGGGCTTTAATTCTAGACTTAAGATCCAGCAGCTGCAGTTAGTGCAATCAAAACAAAGGGCTAAGCAGATACTGATGAGCAGAAGCAAAAGGAGGAAGCTCCAGCTTCCTAGAAGAAACCAAGGAACCTCTTAGACTTGCTTCCCCCAGCCCCTGTGGGCACTTACCTTCCCCCTACCACCCAGAAGCCAAGCTTTGCCTCTTGAGTCTGACCATAACCTTCCCTGGAACTCAGCGCAGAGGGACAGTAAAATTTTGAGCTGTATTTTTTTCCCCACTGTAGTCAACTTGTACAACTAATCTTGTTTGAGTGTAGAGCTCAAAATGACGTATTTGAAAAACACAAACCAGATGGAGAAATTGTTAAATTATCCTCTCCTTTCAGTTCAGGAAGGTTAAGTCAGTGTTAAATCTTGAGCTGCGTGTTCTTTGCTCAGGGTGGCTATTATATCGACCAGCATAGGAAGGGTGTTTGGATTACAGCTGATGATAACATGCCCTTGGGTATATGGTATTAAACTTGGGGGAGGAAGGCATGTTAAGCCTTTCTGCCTGTCAGTCTGCATTCTTTCAGCTTGTCTTCATTAGCAAGTGTTGCATTTTTGGCTACCCCGGTACAAGCTGGGGAGATCAGTTTCTCTTTGGCTCTTTTTCCCTTGTTTCAATTGAGAAGTAACTGTTTAGTTGTATATAAAGTGTGGGGTTACACATTGTTACTAAAACTTTACAGTGAAAGCTTATAAAACTTAGGTTTTTTTGGAGAGGCTACTGCTATCATCAGTTATAACTAGGGAGAAGGTACATCATCTTTTTATTACCTCTTCTTCCTATACCATGAGAACAACTATTTCATTTTTATGTGACTGCCTTTAAAGTGAACACCTGGTAGAGAAACAGACCTATTTAACTGAACAGTTCTAGTCACAAAACTCACTGTGCATTTTACAGGGATGTAATTCGGCCTTAAATAGTCCTACATGAATGTATAAATACTTATATCTATCAAAAGTGCTGTTGTTCTCAGATACACTCCATTGGTAAGACTCCCAAGGGTCTCTTCCTTTAAAGATGGTTGAGTTGAAAGTATTGAATTGAGTTCTTTGTTTTACAAATGAACTTGGAGCATACCAGTGAACACAGTAAGGCTATACTGGCCCACTCCTGTTAAATAAGAGTTTTTCACTTGCTGTTGGGAAGTGCAGTGAGCAGAATTAGGATGACCAGATTAGAAATTTTACTTCCACCTTGTGTCCTTTTAAATTTCTTTTTCTACCTTGCAGTAATGCAGAATTATGTATGTTCACATCAGGAAAGTAAATATCTTTATCAGACCTACCCTTAATACTTGTGTAACTCTTGAGTGCTGTTTTACGTATCTGTGCACTGACAATAGCATGAAACAAGCAGCTGTTAGTCAACTGGACAGGTTAGAGTCTAGGAGATCTGACACAACTGGCAGATGACAATTAATCTGTGCTGATTTCTTTTGCTCTTAAAGACGACATATCTCCATGCAAATTATTTCTTTGCTTAGTCTCTGACTGTGGGAAGAAACACAGGATCTTGCAACGACTATACTGATTCCACATTAACTCCTTAACTCGTGAACCAGAACTGAGGCTGAACTTTATTTCGTATGTTCCTTCTGCCATTCACATTTTCTTCCTTGTGCCAGAAGTGTGACCAAAAATAATGAATTGAAATGTTTTACATGGATGTGGTCTTACAGTGTTGCTGTATTTAACAAATCAAATTAAGATGATAAAGCTTTGAAGCTTGTGAAAGTCTTTTCTCTAATGCAAGCTGCAGTGAGCATTGAGTTATCAGAATAGTTAAGGTACAACCACAGAGACCACTAGTTCTAAATAAAGGAATGGTAAAAGCAAACAGTTTACAGTATAAAAAACAGAAGTTCAACTTATCTGAATAAAAATCCATTGAAGAATGTTGCAATAGATAATAAGAAAGAATGAATAAACATACTTCACCAGAAACACCATTCTTCAAATAGACACAACGCAGCATTTTAATCCACAGCAACCTGCCTTAGCTATGACAAAAGTAAGGTTCTATTACAATTCTAACAAAAATATAGCTTATATACATTTCTCTGCACAAACGTTTTATGAATGTTTCCTTTTGTTTCAGAACTTGGTACAAAACATACAAAAAAGGTTGGCACATTATGTAGGCTACCTGCAGTAAACAACAATCACTGTCACTTTTCTTCCACAGCAATCTAAACTCTGTTTTCTCTCTTCCCCCCGCGCCCCCCTCTCCCCCCCCCCTTTACTGGGTTCAGGTCTTGGTAGAGCATAGGGGAGGTAAAGAGTATGTCTCGAGACCTTTCCTTTTAATGAGTAGTGGACTGCTTCTTCAACGGCAGCCACAGCTTTGATGCTCTTGGCTGCAGCCCCGAGTGCACAGTGTTAAAAATCAGCAGTTCTGCTAGTATTTATTAACTGAATAGTCTGAGAATAGTCTAAAACTTGAACTCATGTTCATGATCTGCACGTGATTAAAATGAGATGTACAAAAATACGCATTTGTGCTTTGGGAGCTTTAGCATAAATTTTGTATCTTAAAACTAATGGAAAACTATGTTTGATTTTTAACTTATTTACATCTTTTGAAGTACTTTTTACATCACAAAACAAACCAGCATTTTATTAGGAGTGAAAAAGCAGTACAAATTATAACGCTGTTATAAATTATAACCTGGAAACTTTTTTTAAAAAGCGACGGGTTCATCCTAGAAGTAAGTAGCACAATATATGGACTTATCATAAAATTTAGACCAGTTTAATAAAATTGATGACTATGTGTACAAACATCACTTTATAAAAAAGGATGTTGATCAAGTGCCACAATGGTTTTTGTGTAAAATTCAACAAAACATTGCATGGTAACATCTCCAAGATGGCGGAGAAACGTGTGGATGGCACCAATTCTACAGACCATGCTTACTTTCCTGCAAAATGACCAATTTTAAGGGAATTTGACTCCTACCAAGATTTTATATGCAAAAGAAAGAAGAGACAACAGCTGGTGCTCTGAGAGAGAGTCTCTGTAATAATAAGAAGGTTGTTTTAAATGGTGCGGGGTTTGTTTTTTACTGGATCCAATTTGTGGAGGTTTACTTGTTCTACTGTGCGTGTTCTCTTGAGAACTATGGCTCAGAGAGCTGAAGAGCAGCGATAGAATTGGAGCAAATTTATGCTAGGTAAGTGGGAAGTTTTGATGCTCATTTGTCAACCTATTCTTACTCTACTGGTGACTAGATTACCCCTCTGTCTGAGGAACAGTTGTGTGAAGTGTTAGTGAATACAATTGTATCAATTACAAGATTTGACAAATGCATATTCAGTATTAGAAATTAGTTTCAGAAGCACATTTTCTGCCACAAAATGTTATTTCCAAAGAGCACTTACTCATCTGTGTATTACGTGGCCTTTCTGAAAACATTTTTTCTGTAGGATTCAGAAAAGCTTAAAAGTGATGAATAAAATCTTTCCTTCTTGCCACGCAGTCTTAATTTCACTGGAAAGCAAACACCATCCCTCTTGCAGCCAAGTTAGTAAGTGATTCACAGTGAAACTGGTAGATCGAGAGGTCTGTTTTTCTTGCCTTAGTGTCAGTTGTTGTTTTCCGATGGAAGCCTGAGACTCTTGCACTTTAACTCATCCAGTGTTTTCCAGTGTTTGTAGTTATTAGCCAAGTGTTGCATCAAAACAGGCAGATGTGCAAATGCTGAAATGAACAGGAGGAACAGTTGTACTACGTACGCAGAAGGGGCGGAAGAACAGCCCAGCCTCACCTGAAACTGGCATTCTCCTACTCTCTTTTGTTCCTTCAGCTGTAAGTTAATGCTAGAAGGGGAAAGATTTTTTTTTCAGTCTGTTTCTCTTTCAAGTGAACCCCTTTCTTAATGTATGACGACTTTATTAAATTATGCTAACACGCAACCACTGTGGTCTCAGTTTCTGCTGCTCAGAAGAAATACATTGCTAAAGGAAAAAAAGACCTAGATGAAAAAAAGCTTAGTTTTAAGCCATTACTCCTTACTTCTTTATATAGATTGTCTAGTAAGTGCTCAACTTTCACAAAGCTGGTGGTGTTTGCAGTGAAATGGGCTTCAGCAGCATCGTTGTTTAGATCCTGTGCCGTACTGCTTACATACAGGTACTGTCCCTGAAAAAAATGGACTCAAGGCCAGCTTAAGGCTATTCATTTTAGTCTGTAGAAATCTCTGCCTCAGAGCAAGGAAGAAAAAAGCTGAAGTACTTACCATCCCACGCATCGAACATATCTGTTATAAAATAATCAATGAAGGAAATTTGAGACTTGGGGATGCTGCAGGTGTTTCTGTCAAATACTGGCATTACAACAGGCAGACCCTGTCTCTTCTCTTCATCAGTCTAAGGAAACAAAACTCCAGTTAGCCCCTAGAGTTTTGCTGGCTTTCATGCTGGAGTAGCAAAGGCCAGGGGATTAGATGAATTGCAGTAGGAGATTTGAGACAAACCTTAGAACCCCTGAGGTGAACTGTCTTGGTTCCATGTGCTTTATTTCATCTGGAACAGGGGCTGAAATCGCCATCTCTTCCCTTTCACAAGTACTCTATTACTGTAGTGCTGTGATCGCTCTTAGCTCCGGTGAGACAGAACGCTCTAACCTGGTGATTAGGGCACACCAGCTAAAAATGGAAAATGGGGTTGCAGAGTCCTTTAGCAGAGGACAGGTTTGATCTCTCCTTTTTCCACATCTCTAGTGGCTGTTTCAAACCACTTGTCTTTCAAGTAAGAGGGATGTTGCTGTTGCTATTTTCTCTGCTTGTATTAGGTTATAAGGTGAATAGAAGTAAGGGTATGGCCTTTAACTCTGTGTCCACAACTGGAAGAGGGCTGGTTTTGTTGTGCTCAGTATGGTGGAGGAGCCAATCATCTCAATAGTCTTAGAATTTAATGACAGGAAAACATTTTAAGTGGTATAGGCAGCACCTAATGCTGGAATTGGCAGCACAGCGGTCCCCAAAATTACCAGATGAGGTGAATGAAGAGCAGAACGGTTCTCAGCACCTCACATTGCTGCAGGTAGGCTGGTGCCTAAGATTGGCAATTTAAAGCTAGCTCATGGTACCTTGACTGCCAGGGAGATACAACCTGAGTGATCCTTGATCTTACCTAGGAAGTGATCAAATTTATTCACTATGATTAAAATTAAATTCGGACATGTCCCGGGCACTAGCTGCTATTTTCTTTCAATAATAACTATCACATGTATGATCTGAATTTGGATGGTAGGCATGCCTGCTTTTCTGTCTCTCCAGTCGTAGCTGCTGATTTCCACACCATTAGTGGCAAATGAAAGCTAAGAATCTGCCAGTTGTTCAAATAAAGAACTAGAAGAGTGTTTCACTTTCAGGAAGCTGGTGCATTTGTGTTGGAAAAACCGAATATTAAGAAAGAGAGATTCCATGTGATAAGCATTTACAGTGCCCACGTGCCTGCAGTACTGGCCTGCCACATCGTCTGCCTAACATGACAATAGTTCAGGTGCTATCTTAAAAGGGCCAGCCTGATGATTCAGTTGAGGGCTTCATCAGTCATGGATCTTCATGCTCTCTTTGGGGAAGGTATTGAGGCTAGACCCTAGAATGGTGACAGTCTTGAATTTCAGCCAATTAAATTGACTAAGGTTAATCAAATCATTTTGTTTTGGTCTGATGGAGAAAGTTGAAAGTGTAAAACCTCCTTTCCACCATTCTGTATTGCAAGCTTCATGGTAAGCAAACTAACTAACTTTGACTGAGGTGAATTCTTCTGCATGATAGTGAGGGGCCGGTTCTGACTGGGGACGAAAAGCATATGTCTGGACTCTGTGGTGATGCCAGGCAGACCCTGTGTGGAACAGCAGACCAGCTGACATGCACTTTCTTACATACCATAATAGTCAAATTATAAAAATACACATACCTGTGCGAAGTACTCCTCTGAAATCCTCCCTGCCCATTCAATACATAGCTCTAGGGGGCGACATGGATTTGCTACATCCGCACATTTAATCATCATGCGCTTGATCAGTGTCTGGTTATCTGGAAAATTCTTTATATTGGCTGTACATTCACAGTCGCTGCCTTCGCTCTGTAAAAGAGGGTTGGTTACAAGGGCCGATGGCCAGCATCCCTGCTAGCAGGAGCAAGGGCATCGTTACCAGCTTTTTTGCACTTAGGCAGTAAGCGGGCACCCAGCCTGATGCCTTCTAATTTCATGCAGAGCACCAGGAATTTGGAGGAGAAAGTGATGTCTGAGAACTGCAGCCTTGCTAAGTAACTAATGACAGCCCCATTACATATGACAGTTGTGGAGATTCTCAGAATTAACAGCAAGGTTTCTGAAATAAAGGAGCCATGGGCTCTTTATCAGTTAGGGCGAGTTACCCTTCTCTGCATCCCAGCCTTGCCCTCTTGGAACAGGAGCAGGATAGGGGACGCATCCACCAACTGCAAGCTGATAAACCATCCTCACTGCTGAGCGTCTAAATTCGGGGGTGGTGATGGTAGGGGGCTGCTTCATTTAGGTGAGTTTCTAGAGTTTGGTTTTCATTCCTAGATAGAGAAAACTGAGGCAGGCACAGGGGGATGAACCAACTTGCACAACTGACTGCTTCTTTTACAGGCAGAGAAGCAGGTCTGTGCCATTCAGTTCCAGTACGTTTGGCAATAAAACTGCCTTCTTGGTACTGGATTTTGAACGCTTGGCCTGGAATACTTTTTGGTCTTGGTTACCAGCTAGGATGAAGTCCCAGATAATCTACGAGATTAACAGTAGGGAAATGCAGGAGTGGCAGACTGACTGCAGAAAGTCTCTGCTGGCTAGGCAGTAAAATACCGAACTGCTTATTGACTGCTCTGGAGAGCGGGTGGAGGGGACAGAGTAGTTGTTACAATTCTGCTGTGGCATCATCTTCTGGGTCTTGAACAGTTTAGAAGGGCACAGGTGTATTATGTTCCTTAATGAGTAATAACAAGCCTCTGCCTCAGCTCACCATGGCATTAATACTATTTTCAAAATAATGTATTTGTGTAATTATGGCCTCCCTTCATTGCTAAATTCAACTCTTGAGTCGAAAACTGAACATAAATACTTTTTACCACCACGGCTAAATTAATGTCTTTGTGGTTTATGGGGAGATATTTTGCAGTGACTTGCCAATTTAGGCATTAATCTTCTAACTTTAGCAGTTAATTTTTTCTTCAGCATGGGTAGCCCAGCAAAGAGCTGCCAAATTAACCCTGCTCCTTAACTGCCGTTCAAGATCAAAAACAGGAAGAGCCACCGTTAACAATAAGGAACAGAACAACCTAATACTGGGGAAAAAAACAAGTCTGTAATACAAGTGGTTCTGTGCTCCACTTTTATTGCTCTCCAACTCTTGTTCATTTTAAATAAACTGGTAAGATAAAGGAGAGTGAGTCAAAGAAAATGTTCTCTATAAAAGAAAATGTTCTCTATAGGATAGAAAAGCTGATTGCAATAGAATGAATGGAGAACATTTAAAAGCTCTTTAGGAAGTGCTAGAACAAATGCATTCATGGGATAAAAGGGAGATTCCCAGAAATCTGTTCAGAGCTTGGAAACGCCATGATTTCAGTGAGGCTTGTGAATCTAAATCCTACAGGCCAATGCGGGGATGCCAGAAAACTGAAAAGATTTTAAAAGGGTGGAGATGGAATAAACATTTCAGAAAAATGCTTAAGCTGTCAGAGGGAGAAATGAAGCACTGTGAGAAGCCACATTTCCCAGTGACACCTCAGAGGGCTTTTTTAGAAATTGGTGGAGCAAGCTGCTATCTGGTCCACATGTAAGTACAGAGAAATGTGAGAGCGGGTAATTCCACGCCACCCACCAATGTGGATCTTCCTTTCCTCTGGGCTGAGATCTAAAGTGTGATCCCCACTGTCCTGGCTTAGCCCGTGCCACGAGGGCAAACCCATGAAACACAGCACCAGGCGATGTGCTGGGAGCACAGTGCAGAAACAGTGATAGGGGCCCCCAGCAGGGCCCAAACCCCGTGCTGTGAGCCTTCTGGCACTGAAGAGGATCAGGCTAATTCAGATCTAGTGCCACATCCAGTGAGTCCTCCAGAGCTTGGAAGTGCTGGGGAGTACAGTGCAAGGTGTCTGCAGAGCCAGTGAAGTTCGGCAGCATTTGTGATTTCCAGCTCCAACTGTTGGGAGAACGGAGCTCAGCAGTCCTTAGAAGCAGGTCAGTTCAACTGACGTAATGCTGTCCCTAAGGTCGTAAACCCCACTGGTCCTGACTGGTTTCTGCACCCATGACAGTATATAGTGCAAAAAAGTCCAGTTATGGAGAACTGACAGAAGCTACTTTTATTTATTTTTAATATCACTGACCTTCAATTTGGTCTGATTTTTTTTTCAGTGTTACTAACAAAGCACTGTTTTCACTAAGCTGTGATAAGATGGTCTTTGCTTGGGTGAGTAACACTGCCCTGGAGAACCCTGTCAGTCACTGAGTGCTCAACCCCGAAAGGCAACAAGAGAAGGTAAAGCGGGGCCTGGGCTGGGAAACTCGAAAGCATCTTATGAAATATACCCTGGCTAGTGATGGAGCATTAGGGTGTATAACTGATAGGAATAAAGGCCCGAACATATCTTGGTACAATCAGGAATGGGGATGGGGTGGAGAGGTCTCAGGAAGCAATGGAATTATTCCTCATGGCTTGAAGGCTCCAGATTATATAGACATAAAACCATCAGGGCAGGTTCCTCAGTTACAATCCCAGGCTTAGGCAAATCCCTCCGTTTGGAGGCAGGACCGTAGGCACAAGTGCCGACCTAGCTCCATGCACAGAATTTTGCGTGTACAAAAGCACTCACCCGCATGCTTTGTGAACACCAGATGGCTTTGAAACCAAGGCTTATAAAATGAAGGGTTTAAATGAGCTAAGGGCAGAGCCAGATGTAGAAAACAAGAAAATAAAAGTATTTTTTCACACTTTGAGGTGTGAGGTCACAAATCCAGTTGTGTGTTTTGGGCATTACCACAGTGCAAATTAATACAACGTGAATGAAAATGATACTTAGAGGTATCTTGGAAGAACTTCACTGAAATGGCTGAAGGCATAAAGTCCTGCAAGCACTTACGTGTGAGCTGGTCTCCTCAGATGCCATTGGCTTGTTGACGCTGTTCACAAATTTGTTCACGTGCTCAAAGTGCTTTGTCATCTCCGTTGCCAAAACCATATCAATAATGGCCTGGCGCAGCGTCCGGTAGTGATTTCTAGGAAAGAAAAGTAGTTCCTGCTCACAAGCCTGCCAGACAGAGCTCCGTCCTTTCCTCGTCCCTGCCCAGACAGCGCTGCAAAACACTGCTCGGGGGCTCATCCACATGAGCCGGCACCTTCAGAGTTATGAATAGTCTAGGGTTGGAGGAATGAACGAGATCATGCCTCTCTGGGTTCCTCCAGCTCTGAATTCCTGTATTGCCTTTTTCTGTTACTTTTACCTAATGAAAACCAATCCCCTGAAGTCAATAAAAATTTACAATTCAATTTTATAATGCTGTAACACTAAGTAACCTTCTCCAGGAATGGCACCAACTCACTGTATGTTAGCTTGGAACACAAATCTCAGGTTTTTCAAAAACCAACAGTGTTCTGGGGGGGTAGACAAATTCATTACCTGTTTTGGGTCAGGCTCTTTCCCTTTCAGATCCCTTTCTCTCCCATCCTGTCCCTGCAAAAGCTAGGCTGATGCAAAGGGAACTCCCAGGCTATGCGCCTGCCCAGCAGCAGGGTGCCTCCAACCCTTCCAGAGCTTCAGCTCCCTCCGTTACCACCCCTTTCCATCCCATGTGAATGCAGCAGTGCCAGCAAGCATGGGACCATGTGCAGACACAGCATGCAGCGTCTGGCTGCTTGAGTGGAAATGCGTGGCCCAAAAAAGTAATTTCCAGGCTCCTGCAATGAAAAGGCAGTGGATCGGGATGCAGCCTTGAGGCTGCCAACTAGACCATGCCAATGTAATCCATAAAAGATTATCAAACATCTCTATATGCTTCCAAAAAATACAAATTGGAGGTCACAGGGGGAAAATTAAAGCCTTTTTAAAAATCAAGTCTACATAGGATTCTGGAAGAGGTTAAATATTAATGTCTCTATTAAAATTATATTTTCTGGTTTAGAAGGTAGGGTCTCAATCTACACCAAACTAAAATCCCCAAACAAGCAATCCACATGTGCATACTCCCCTTCTCCAGCTGACCCACCTATCAATATTCTTGAAAATGTTGCATTTGCTGTCTTTAGCTGTAAGCTGAAACGCCAGTGCTGTGTGATGACTCTCTAATACAGCCGTATCATTGTAAAGGACAGCTAATTCACTGCCTGCATTGCACAGGAAAGAGTTGGTTCGTCCAGGGTGGTCTACGTCATGAATGGTGGCAGCTATTAAAGCAGCCACCTCATCTAAATGGTCAAGGCTTCCCTACAGGAAGAGAGAAAAATTATGATGTGGCACAAAAATTACAGTAAATAATTTCTGATCATTTCCAGGTACCCACAAATAGGCAAGTGTAAGCTTGAGTGCAGGGATTTTACTTCCTTGCAATTGTTCTCCGCTCAGTGGACCCACAGGTTACCTACTCCAAAACCCCACCTCCCACCCTTACCCAAACCCTGTTTCCTTAATGAAGCTTTTTACTGTGCTGTCACCTAAGCAATATCTTTGCATTAAATCCTCTAATGGTGGATGGATCCTCTAGTGGTGACCTTCCACTTTGTGTTCTTGCTTGAATGCCTCTGTACCAACTCTGCTCCTACACAGCTTGTGTGTTTTAGGATAGGATAGGATAGGATAGGATAGGATAGGATAGGATAGGATAGGATAGGATAGGATAGGATATTTCAGTTGGAAAGGACCTACAATGATCATCTAGTCCAACTGCCTGACCAC
This sequence comes from Aptenodytes patagonicus, assembly GCF_965638725.1. Taxonomy (NCBI): domain Eukaryota; kingdom Metazoa; phylum Chordata; class Aves; order Sphenisciformes; family Spheniscidae; genus Aptenodytes; species Aptenodytes patagonicus. The sequence continues at coordinate 27,641,040 of NC_134982.1, forward strand.
TTCAGGGCTGACCAAGAGTTAAAGCATGTTATCAAGGGCACTGTCCAAATGCCTCTTAAACACTGACAGGCTTGGGGCATCGACCACCTCTCCAGGAAGCCTGTTCCAGTGTTTGAACACCCTCTCAGTAAAGAAACGCTTCCTAATGTCCAGTCTAAACCTCCCCTGGCGCAGCTTTGAACCATTCCCACGCGTCCTGTCACTGGATACCAGGGAGAAGAGCTCAGCACCTCCCTCTCTGAAGCTTTTGCAAAGCTTTATTAAGGGCGGTTACTAACAGCCAGTTACCAAGAGATAGAAAAGAGCCAGATTTTTCCCCCCTATTGTTGCTACTAAAAAAATGTAAATTCCTTACTCATATAAACAGACTTTAGAAGAAACTGCATGGGCCTGCAGGCATCACAGCAAAAGACTTCAAGGGCAGAGCAACTTTATGAAGCCAGGACCATTATTTAAGTAAACATCTGACTTTTGAATGACACACATAAAATGGTAAACACACCGAAATCCTAGCCCAAAGGACTCCTAGGTGATGGTTATACCTTAACTCTCTCCTTCCCGAGAAAGAAGGCTGTAGCATGCAGGACATCCGCCGCGTGTGTGGAGTTGTGGTATGAGTTGGAGGAGTGGTAGTTGGCTTCAATCACCTGCAGCCACGCTCGCAGTGTTGCTTCCGAACAGTTTAAAAACTCAGAGACCCCAAACCGAGCAAAAACTTTTAGGCCCAAATACACTAACGGCCTGAAAAACAATAGAAGAAAAAAGCACCGCTTGTAAAATAGGAACTTCTGACATTCTAGAGAGCGATGGTTTTGACAAAGAAACCAACAAGACCTTAAAAATAAAAGGTGGGGGAGAAATGTTAAACATTCTTAAATTGCACATCTGTAACCTCTCAAAAGTCTGGCCAAGGTTACAAATTATTACATCTACCATCCTTTCAGACATTACTTTGATATGTTTTATAGAAATGGCGTGGTTCCACTAGAGTTTCACCAATTCTTGTGGCTTCAGAAAAAATTCTTAAAAGCTCAGGTCTTTTGTGGTTTTAGTATCTGTCAATCAGTCAAAAATACATTTTTTTTCTGAGGAGGAAAAGCAGACTTTGAACATGACATGGGCACATCCCAAAGGCTAAAATGCCCTAAGACAAAAAACGTTGAATGTTTACTGTTTCAAATAATCCTGTGACTTCAAGGGGTCCAGATTTCTACTTCCTGACTATCTGAAGTTGACAATATGCAAAGTACATTGATGCTTCTCAGAGCAGCTTTTAGCATCAGGTTACTATTTCACGTGAACTCTTCTAGCTTTAGGAGGACTGGATCACTTTCTAGAGCTGAGGCAGGAGTCTGCCATCGGTAAACCCCTCCCTGCACCTTGAATTCCAAATGCTAACAGGCAGTGGATAACTCTATGTATGTGTGTGTTTAGAGGGAGTTATGTTTAAGATATTGAAATTTTGAACTCTCAAGCAGAAGCCTGCTACTTTCTTGCTTCAAGTGGTATGGGCTGGACTAAACAGAAGTGGCATGTCCTGAATCCTACCAGCAGTGATCTCCTGGCTGGAGAGGGAATTTGAGGTCTGGTGAATGTAATGCTGGGGAGGACAGTGATGAGCCTGTGTGTGAAACAGTAAGTAGGATAAAATCTCTAATCTTGTTGGTTCTTAAATCCAAATCCACTCTGGGTTGTCATTTACTCTGTGTTGCCTGTGACAGGGTCCTATTTATCAGTCACATTTTTCACTCTTGTGAGATGATCTACAGGGCTCCTGAGCTGTGAATGGCATGACCAAAAGCTGACATCTGCAAATTAAAACCAGGCAAATGCAAATTCCAAAAATGGCCATTTTCTTCAAACACAGTACAAAAGACCTGGTAGTCTCTCCAATTCTTTGCATCATGGAATGAAAATCACTTTTCTCTGTGGATGACGTTTATTTTTGTGGTCTGCATGACCTCAAAACTACTGGCATCTTCTTTCATTATAAGCTTTAGAATCTCAGGGTCTTGATCCTGTCACTGGTTTATCCTCCATCCCAGTTTTTTATCCCTGTAATCAGAAGCCACAGTTGCCTCAGAGCTTCCTAAATCATAGGGTGATTTAGGTGAGGGAGGGGAGAGGTTTGCTTATTCCAGCATGACCATTTATGCATCAGCAGGAAAAAGGGGCATCTGTGGGACATCCAGCATGTAACAACACCATACTGTGCCAAACAGTGTCACATGGACAGAATGGATGGGATTCAAGCAAGGTAAAAGTTGAACGGGAAACAATCCTGGAGGGCTGCAGACGCTGTCAGGGAAGACAACAGGCTGCACAGGGCTCTCCACGGCCTGTGCATGCATCTTGACCACGTTGTGTGCCTGGCTTGTTAAATGGGACAAGTGATATCAACACACACACACACACACACACAAAAAAGAAAGACAGCTCTCACAGATTTGCTATGTTTTGCTTCAGTTTTTCCAGAGCAAAGTGCTTTCTGCTACAGCTCCCAAACAACCTTTTTGTGGGTGCCCAGGGAAAGGAGTCCAGTACCTTTTATTTGTAACAGCCTCCAACTCAAAAATATTGAAGTCCCAGCTTTCCTCATTATCCAGGAGCTGTGCGATACAGGGTGGAACATCATTGATGGTGTTTGGCACTGAAAGGTGACTATGGCTCAGGCTCATATCTGTTGAAATGGAATTCGGGAATTACAACATTTCTGGATTCCCCCCTCCCCCCCCATGCAGAATTCCGTTTAGAAAACAACTCTTTTTCAAGAAAAACAACTCTTTTCCTTACATGAGAAAGTCTGTAAAAGCCTATAATACATATGGTTTATATTATTACAGATGATTTGTACATAAACCAAAAAGATCAGTGAACATTTCTTTGAGTGACAATTTAGTTTTTTCCTAGTCTGATTTTCTGCCTTTTGAAATGTATTATTTTAATTATTTGAACCTGCTTCAAGTCCAAAATGGAGGCAGTCTAGCACTTGTTCTGCAGTCACTTAGACAACCATTTCCAAAGACATACATCCCACTGCAAATTAGCTTGGAGCTCTATGTCACTAGCATCTACAAAAGAAGTCACATGTGCAAAGGGAAGTTTTAAATGGTGGCTTACTCTTAGAAAACACATACTCATTTCCTGACAGTCTTCTCAAACCATCCTGAAAAAGCAAGTTTATCGTAAGTTTTAGGCAGAGTATCCATGCATCATTAATTGCAAAAACACTACATGCACTTTCTCTTTAGGTACTATTCCTGGGTACTAAAAGCACTGCTCCTATGATAACACTACAAGAACCAACAAAACCACCAAAAAGACCTGTTTTAAGGTCTTTCAAAACAGACATGAAAGGATCCAAGGAACACTATAGTATGAGATCCAGAAAGGATATTATTAACTCTACAGTGTATTGCCCTCCTTGACCCTTTCATTGGCACCTGCAGGTTTTCATCATTCAAATTAACCACTATCATTTATTTTTCATTTTCTTTATATTATCTTGACAAGGATTAGCTCAGTGTACATTAAAAAATGAGGTAAACCATGATGAAATCTAGACGGTCTGTCTGTGGCAGACAGTGTTGCTGCTGTTACAGGACCAAAGTCAGAACCTGATTAAAGTAACCCCACTCTTACACTGGACCAGCTGTAGAGCAATCTCTCTAATCCCATCTAAGCTTCTAGGGTTTCTAAAAAGTATCTCCTTGAGAGAAATCAGATTGGATGATATAGTTTCTAGTGGCAACTGTGTTCACTTATGTATGAGGATGAATGCACCCGGTAGACTGAGATGTGGCCATATCTTACTACATCTTGGTGCCTACTGTTAGTAGAGAAGCCAAAATACTTAAGTGAAATGGTGATGAATTATAAGTCCCCTTCCCATTGCTTGTGAAGTTTTAGCATAACAGAGTGCTGAGCTGTGATGTAGGACACTGGTAGCAGTAATTTAATCTTTACTAATTTTACTCACAGTCATCAGACCTCCAACAAGATCACTTGTGTGAGGATCTTCATCTTTGGTACCTAGCTGAGGGGAATAAAGTTCAGTTGTCCGCAGGATTTCCAGAACTCTGTCCAAGGCCTCTGCTACTGTGATGGGGCTGTTTTCCTGGGCAGCATTGATTATGTTAATAACCTGAAAGCAAATTAAGGAGGCAGGTGAGGAAGAGTGAATGGCATTTTTGTCTTTTCTTGTTACAGAATCTTTATTCTTGGCTTGATAATGCTACTTCCCATCTAGCAAATGCTATGTAATTCCCCCCAACCCTTTAAGTACAAGTCTGAAAATGTAAATTTGTGCTCTGATTCCCTGTTACCCGTCTGCTATTTATAACTGGCAAACTCCTGGGAAGTGAAAGCAGAAGAGTGTGAAATATCTGAAATAGTTGCAGGTGGGTAGACCAAAAACTAGCCATGTTGCAGTCCTTCAGCATAGTCAGAGCTGCTCAGAAGCAATCATTCAGTCCCCAGAGGAAAAAAGCAAACAAACGAACTCCTGGATGTGACTCAGATATCTTGATATTGGATGTAAACCTTAATTTTCTCAATGTGAAAACAAAGGGCAGAGAGCAGCCACAGGTGGGATGTGGTTGAGGGAGAAGAGGATGGCTCTTCTTTGCCTCCCACCTTATGTCTCAGCCACAATCTGGGAATACAGCAATGACACAGCAGCGCCAAGGACTGCTTGTGGCATTGCCAGGACTGAGAGGGAGAAAGCCCCAGTGCTGTCTTCTCCAGCAGCCCGAAGCTGCTGCAGGGGCATTACAGGCCTCCTGCAGGTACACTTGGAGAGAAGGAAAAGGAAAGAAGTCAGCTGCTTTAACAGGCACAGTGGTGCTGGGACATAAAGACCTTGACGCCAGGAAGAGAAGATGGGGAGAGAGGAAAAAATGGTTTGAGGGTGGGAGATGGCAGGCACCCTGGTTTACGGGACAAATGATTGTGCAGCTGTTTTGCGACAGCGGTTTCTATAACATGGATAGTGAAGAAAAGACTGCAGGAAAGGGTGGGGGGCACAGAATTTGGTGCAGGTGCTCCTTCCTCTGCATGCTATCTTATAAATATAAATGTTAAAAGCAAAGTTGAGACTGGAAGCATGTCTTCCTACACATGCATGGCCCAACAAGAGCAGGGTCCCCTTCCTGCCACAAGCAGTGCCTCTAGCAAGGACACTTTTTCCCTTTTTAATATTCTTGCATATGACCAGGATTTGGAATGAGACGATGAGATGCAGAAAGTGGTAAGAAAAAAAAAAATTGATTTAAACTATTCTGTTAAATACAAGGTGCAAGAAACCCCTGGCTGACCTGACACAAACTACATACTTCCCTATGAGAGCAGCTCCAAACTGAGTTTGTGGAAAAGGCAGTGCTCAGGACTCACCTTTGTGATAGGAGCTTCTATTGTCATTGAGTGGATCCTTGCCATGGAAGAGTACCGTCGGGTCTGTAAACTTGGAGCTGCCGTTAAAGAGAGCGCTGTTTACATGCCACAGAGTGTGAATCAGATGACAGCATTTGAAGAGTGCAGAAGGCTGTCACTGGGGAACAGCATGACAGAATCCAGCCTCCTCTACCATTTCTCCTGTATCTCCCCCCCTGCAAGTTCTTGCTTTACTGTTTAACTTCTTGCACTGTTGTTTACCTCTTTTGCAACCACCCCTCACTTCTGCTGTCAGTTTTTCTGTCCATCCGTCACTTCAGCTATACTGAAATGAAGCTATACTTAAGCTATATTATACTTCATGCCCAGTACGTGCCACTCTCCCTTTGTTTGCAATGGATCTCTGTCAGACATGGCTCCTCCTGTGAGAGTATGTGTGTTTGTCGCTCATCTCAGTGATACAGCTGCTCTAATGAAACCTGTTCCTGCTCCCCATAAGCTGTACTTCTTTCACTACATACTGGGGCAGAAAGAAATCTCTGCCACCACCGTCCCAGCCCCAGCAAGCAGTCACAAATGGGATCAGGAGCAGAAGTACTGCTCTCAAGTAACCAGTAGCAATAGATCCCTTCATGTCCCCCACTAATGAAACCAAAATACTGGTTCGGGAGCACAAGCTGCAGCTTTCTAAGCGGTGGAACTAACGCTTCACCACACACTCTTTTAGCAGGCTGCCCCCATGCCACAGCACAGCCACTCCTCCTCTCTGTGAAGGCACCACACGCTGCATGCATTGTGTAGTGATGCTGGTGCTCATGCTGGGCCACTGTTTTGCAAATCAGAATAAAGAAATTGTACAGCAGTTATAAACAGAAATTACTCCAGTTTTTTAATCAGCTGTGAAACTATCTGGTTCCTCTTTCATGCTGCATTTTTATTGCCTAGGGCAAGTCTGTTCTTTATTTATAACGTCATTCTTGAAAGTTTACTTTCTTACCATCACTACTTTGAGATGTTATTGACTTAACATCAGTTGAGTCTTTCCTTCTGTTCTTGCATTTGAAGGAATGGGATTCTGTAAATACAAAACAAAAGCTTTAAAAATTCATCAAGTAAGACCTCTACAGAGTCTTATCCAGCTAAAATTCTGAACATTTAATTAAATGATCTTAACGATAACACATAAGTGGGGGAAATATTGTAATCCCTGCACACCAGAACAAGTGACTCTGTGTCTATCAATTTACAGCAACTTGTCTAAAGTCACCTGGAAAACTGTTTTGCAAAGAAGTCAAGATGCCTTACGGAACAGGGGAGTCGCTTCACCTAACTTTAGCTGCTTAAAAGCAGCAGTCTTTCAGGTTGTCTTTGTCTAAGGTAGTTGTCAAAGATCCTGCTTTAGGAGAGATGTCTCAGGCAGGGGGGTTGAACCCCTCCTGCAAGTCCCTTTTGCTCACCACCAACCACTGAACGAGCCTGAGCTTGACTGCCTAGAAATTTAGCCAAGTGAGAAAAATCCGATCTCAGTCTACACTCTTCCAGCCCAAGCACAATTCAGACTCAGACAGCTTTTGCTTTTAATTGTAATAGTTGTTTGTACCCTGTGTTTAAGAAAAATCCAACGTACTGAGAATGATTATATCAATCAGTTCAGTTGCTGTGAAAATTAGCCACACACCAAGCTGTCATTCTTGAAACTGCCATTGCTAAAGCAAGAGAAATTATCACATCCAGACAAATACAATAGCTGGACGAAATGCCTGGAAAGAGCATTAAAAAAAAAAAAAAAAAGAAAAAAGAAAAAGAAAAAAAGATTTGGTAAAATTTCATTTTCCTCCAAAACATTACAGTCTACACTCTCCCTTATGTTTACAAACAGCAACCGTGCATCTATGCACCTCTTTGCAAGAGTGTCTATAGTACCTATTCCCAGAGTATCTGAAATGCCACTCAAAGATCAGAGACCCCAGCAAGCTTTCAAAAGGAGATAACCACCATGTGAAGAATCAGAAATATCATAAAATTCATATTGTCAGCATAAGGACTGATTTGCATAACCATGTTACAAGCCTGTCTTTAGCAAAATAAAATGTTGGTATAAAGTTCTCCAGAATTAAAAATATATCCATCTCAAAAATGATTGAAATACAGTTTCTGACTTAATTTTTTTCTTTACCACAGATTTACAAGACAGCTTGCATCTTTTTATTTTGTTGTAGTCCAGACCGGAGAAACTGAAAGCATTTTCCTCTGTCGACAACTAAAAGCAGGGAATAACTAATGCATGTTAAATTATTTTATTTATTTATTTGATAGGACTTTTCTTTCAAACCCCTTTCCTGCATTAACACTTGGAGGAGTTTAACGTAAGGCACTTGAGTGGGAGCAAACTTTTACACATAAACATAGCTGCGAGTGGCAGTAGCAGACAAGTCTAATCTCCTTGTATTAAATAACAACTAGCAAGTTGGAAACTTTGCTAGTGCCACCTAGAGAGTCACAGGTGCATAAAAGCTACTCTGTGCCACACTACAATTTCAGCTGAAAATATTTAAGTGCTTAAATAAAAAATTTGCCTTCACCTGGTGAGGGGAAAGTCTCCCTATCTAGATGTGTTAGAAATCACACCTTCGCAAACAGTATGATACACATGGATTATTTTTCTACCCTCATCAAATACTGGTATATGCCCATGGCTCTGGGAATTTATTCTTGGAGCACAACCATGGACTGCAGTGAAGGATAACCTACGTCACATACATGTGACTCTAAGGTTGCCTGCTTTCACTGCACTGCAGTCATCAACATGGCTTCATGGGATGTGGCCTCCCAGTCTTGCTGAAATCTGTGACAATAATTATCAAACCTAAATGCCCCACATAATCTGTAAAACACATTAGTAAGCTAGTAACTATGTGTTAACTAGTTACAAGTGTTCTTCAGCTTAATTCACATGTGTTCTCACCTTCCCATGTTTGCAGGAAAGAAACAGTGAGAAAGAAAAACTGCATTTATTACAAGGACGCAGGAGCAAACAGTTTAACACATGATGGATCAGTTGTGATGGCAGCAATGGTAATGAGTGCAGCAAATTGCATATATTATCTCTTCTCCCCCCTGCCCATTATTATTTGGCATCACAAAGCTCTCTAATGCTTGTACATATTCTTATGCTCCTTGAAAAAGTAGGTGATGTCAAGCAGTCACTTCCCATGCTCTTGGTATGTTATATCCTCCTCCCATGTGAAAGTCAGAAGCTGCCTGACATTGCACGTCAATGTTGTCCAGTGTTTCATAGTGGGAAGGACGTCAGGTGCCAGAAGGTAACAGGGCATGAGAACCTGTTCACTCAGAATAAGACAGCAGTGCTGCATATGGCTCGGATCACTACAATGACAAGCTTAAAATTGGCCTTTAGTGCCTTCTTCTTCGGGGAAAATGGTTATTCCAAACATTACACAGCATCAGAAGAAGAGATTATCCCCTTATACCCCACAACTTTAGTCAAAAGCTATCTGCAGAAGTTACTGAGAGCTTGAACATGCTGTCTGCAAGTAAGCAAACCTGCCCGAGACACAGGGCAAGGGTTGTGCAGACATGCTGCAGCAACTCAGTGCTGACTGGATATGACTAGCTCTAGCCTGGGCACTACAGACAACTATCTTAGCCCTGTGCTGGGGCCAAACCAATTGCCTGCTGACAGGTCCTAAACTTGGAAACACTAGGGCAGATCTGCTGGCACAAATCAGCACAGTTCCACATTAATTTCAAACAGAAAGGGGTGCCAACATACACCAGCCTCAGGATCAGACGCAGTGTTTTAATACAACGAAGAGCAATGCATCTTAACTCTGAATGCACGGCAAGAGTTCTGTACAGGAGACTGAATTATTAATGATGGTTACAAATCCACTTTGTGATGCGACATCAGAGCAGCTGGCATCCGTCATTGACCATCTGCTCTGACCACTGACTTGACAGAGGGAAGAGACAACGTTTCATACCAGCAAAGCACCCAGCTACAACCTCAAGCACAGCAGCATATAAGGGTTAATGATAGCATTCTAACCTGACTGAGAATTGTCTCCTGTGTGCTTCTCATCATGGTGACTCTTGTAGAGCTGAAGATGCACCTAGAATAAAATATATATGTAAGGAAAAAGAATACAAAAAGATTTTAAAAGGGCTACATTCAGCAGTGTCCTTATCCAACAGTTACTGTTCAGTTATTTAAAAGAAAAAAAGTGTTTGGCAAAGACTCTTCTTTAGGTGTAATTAGATGTAGAGAAATAATATGAAAGTAAACAGATATGCAATGCAGGAAATCACAAATACAATAGTGCTTTTATGTACTAAGTTCCTGTTTAATATCTGTGTCTGCAGGAGAACTGACATCCATTTTTAGATAGTGTTTTAAGTGCAAATTGCATATGAACCAGAAAGATTCCAGGAATAAAACACAAAAAGAAAAAAAAAAATCCCCAAATGTTCATTTTTGCCCTCTGTACACTAATTAAAAAACATTTTCTTAGTACTATCTAAGCTAATTTTGCATGCATGCATCCTTTCATGGGTCACTGATAAACTGGACTTCAAAAAACCCAGTTACAGAAACAACTCTCCAGCAACTGAAGGGTAGAGATAGGTGTCATGCATCAGAACTTTCTTTATTTCCAAGTAATTTTTAATCACTCTCATGAATGAAGAAGTTAAACACAAAATCTTAATTCTTTGTGCTTCTGAAACATCTTGGGTAGCTCCACTGATACATATTTTAATCTTTCTTAGAACTTAAATAGGGTATTTCCATCATCTCAGAGTTTACAGCTATTGCTTGGTTTACAATAACACAGATTAAATGCTCCTCTGCTTTTCCATCCTGCTCAGAAACAAACACAGTCTGTCCAATACATGACAGTTTAACGTCTGCTAATCACTTCACCCTGTTCCTTTGTTGGGAAAGTATTTTGCTGTTAATAGGAAAACTGAGCAGAACTTTCAGTTCCTCAAGTCTTCCCCCTAAAATTAGCACATGACGATTTAGGTATAGCTAACAGAGACACTGAAAAGGACTAAAAATAATTCATTACTTCTTTTTACTGTATTCACTGGAGAAGGTATACATACCCTGTACTTCAGATGGATAAACTTCAGTGCTTGACGCTAAACTTACACATTATTCATTACACATTGTATTTAGGAGTCCAGTGCTGTCATCTAATCTATGGTGATTGGCTCCTCTGACCAAATCCACCACCTGCCTATAGCAAAGCACTAGACTGCATGGAAGCAACCTGTGAGTTAAAAGGAGAGTATGGCGAGGTTGCACTTATGTGCTTTTAGTGTCCATATCATTTTGTGACAGTGCATGCTGCAGGGTCCTTACAGGGATTATTCAGAAAAGAAAGGAAAGGAATGATACAAATTCTCTTTTCCATCATTCTTGCACACCTTCCATCTTTTTTCCTATTTGCTATTGGGGGGAGGAGGGGAAGAAGGTGAAAGGGAAAGAGAAGAGAATGGAAAGGAAAAAAAAACAAGATTCAGGAGTGGCTTTCTGTAATAAATAAGAAGAAAAAAAAGGAAGGGGAAATCCTGTGCTCATGCTCCATATAAATGTTGTTTGAGGGAGTGTAAGGAACGACTCTTCCTCCAAAAAACTGATTTTAAAAGCTTAAACACCTCTCTTGTAATCATGCAGGAACTCTCAGAGAAATCATCTCATCCAAACAGAGTAAGATTCATAGAATCATACAATAGTTTGGGTTGGAAGGGACCTCTAAAGGTCATCTAGTCCAACCCCCCTGCAATGACCAGGGACATCTTCAACTAGATCAGTTCGCTCAGAGCCCCGTCCAACCTGACCTGGAATGTTTCCAGGGATGGGGCATCCACCACCTCTCTGGGCAACCTCTGCCAGTGTTTCACCACCCTCAGCATAAAAAATTTCTTCCTTATATCTAGTCTAAATCTACCCCCCTTTAGTTTAAAACCATTCCCCCTTGTCCTGTCACAACAGGCCCTGCTAAAAAGTTTGCTGCCATCTTTTTTATAAGCCCTTTTTAGGTACTGATAGACTGCAATAAGGTCTCCCTGAAGCCTTCTCTTCTCCAGGCTGAACAACCCCAACTCTCTCAGCCTTTCCCCATAGGAGAGGTGTTCCATCCCCCTGATCATTTTCGTGGCCCTCTTCTGGACCCGCTCCAACAGGTCCGCGTCTTTCTTATGCTGAGGGCTCCAGAGCTGGATGCAGTACTGCAGGTGGGGTCTCACCAGAGCAGAGTAGAGGGGCAGAATCCCCTCCCTCGCCCTGCTGGCCTCGCTGCTTTCGATGTAGCCCAGGACACGGTTGGCCTTCTGGGCTGTGAGCGCACATTGCTGGCTCATGTCCAGCTTTTCATCCACCAGTACCCCCAAGTCCTTCTCGGCAGGGCTGCTCTCAATCCCTTCATCCCCCAGCCTGTATTGATACTGGGGGTTGCCCCAACCCAGGTGCAGGACCTTGCACTTTGTATTGTTGAACCTCATGAAGTTCACATGGGCCCACTTCTCAAGCTTGTCCAGGTCCCTCTGGATGGCATCCCATCCCTCTGGCGTGTCAACTGCACCACTCAGCTTGGTGTCAATCTGCAAACTTGCTGAGTGTGCACTCAATCCCACTGTCTGTGTCATTGATGAAGATATTAAACAATACCGGTCCCAATACGGACCCCTGCGGGATGCCACTCATCACCAATCTCCATCTGGACATTGAGCCGTTGACCACTACCCTCTGGATGCGACGGTCTAACCAATTCCTCACCCACTGGACAGTCCACCCATCAAATCCATACCTCTCCAGTTTAGAGAGAAGGATGTTGTGGGGGACCATGTGAAAGGCCTTACAGAGGTCCAGATAGACGACATCTGTAGCCCTTCCCGTGTCCACTGATGTAGTCACTCCATCATAGAAGGCCACTAAGTTAGTCAGGTAGGACTTGCCATTGGGGAAGCCATGCTGGCTGTCTCGAATCACCTCCCTGTCCTCCATGTGCCTTAGCATAGCTTCCAGGAGGATCTGTTCCATGATCTTCCCAGGCACAGAGGTGAGACTGACTGGCCTGTAGTTCCCCGGGTCTTCCTTTTTTCCCTTTTTAAAAATGGGGGTGATGTTTCCCCTTTTCCAGTCAGTGGGAACTTCACCGGACTGCCATGACTTTTCAAATACGATGGATAGTGGCTTAGCAACTTCATCCACTGGTTCCTTCATGACCCACAGATGGATCTCATCGGGTCCATGGACTTGTGCACCTTCAGATGCCTTAGATGGTCTCAGACCTGGTGTTCTCCCACAGTGGGCGGCTCTTCATTCTCCCGGTCCCCACCTTTGCCTTCTGCAGCTTAGGTGGTGAGACTCGAGCACTTGACAGTGAAGACCAAGGCAAAAAAGTCATTGAGTACCTCTGCCTTCTCTGTGTCTTGGGTAACCAGCTCTCCAGTTTTGTTCCGGAGAGGGCCCACATTTTCCCTCATCTTCCTTTTATCCCCGATGTACCAATAGCATCTTTTCTTGTTGCCCTTGATGTCCCTGGACAGATCTAATTCTATCACGGCTTTAGCTTTCCTAACCTGATCCCTGGCTGCTCGGACAATTTCTCTGTATTCCTCCCAGGCTACCTGTCCTTGCTTCCACCCTCTGTAGGCTTCCTTTTTGTCTTTGACTTTGTCCAGGAGCTCCTTGTTCATCCATGCAGGCCTCCTGGCGTTTTTGCCTGACTTCCTCTTTGTTGGGATGCATCACTCCTGAGCTTGAAGGAGGTGATCCTTGAATATTACCCAGCTTTCTTGGGCCCCTCTTCCCTCCAGGGCTTTGTCCCATGGCACTCTGCCAAGCAGATCCCTGAAGAGGCCAAAGTCTGCTCTCCTGAAGTCCAGGGTAGTGAGCTTGCTGTGCGCCCTCCTCAGTGCCCTCAGGATCTTGAACTCCACCATTTTGTGGTCACTGCAGCCCAGGCTGCCCTTGAGCTTCACATTCCCCACCAGCCCCTCCTTGTTGGTGAGAACAAGGTCCAGCATAGTACCTCTCCTCATTGATTCCTCTACCACTTGGAGAGGGAAGTTATCATTGACGCATTCCAGGAACCTCCCGGGTTGCTTATGCCCGGCCATGTCGTCCCTCCAACAGATGTCGGGGTGGTTGAAGTCCCCCATGAGGACCAGGGCTTGTGAGCATGAGGCTGCTCCTATCTGACTATAGAGGGCCTCATCCGCTTGGTCTTCCTGGTTGGGTGGCCTTTAGCAGACCCCCACCATAAGGTCACCTGTCCCTGCCTTCCCTTTAATTCTGACCCATAAGCTCTTGGTCGGCTCCTCATCCACCCCCAGGCAGAGCTCCATGCACTCCAGCTGGTCATTGACATAGAGGGTGACACCCCCTCCTTGTCTCCCCTGCCTCTCCTTCCTAAAGAACCTGTATCCCTCCATCCCAACACTCCAATCATAGGAGCCATCCCATTACATCTCCGTGATGCCAATAATCATAGAATCATAGAATCATAGAATCATTGAGGTTGGAAAAGACCTCTAAGATCATCGAGTCCAACCGTCAACCCAACACCACCATGTCCACTAAACCATGTCCCTAAGTGCCGCATCTACACGTCTTTTAAATACTTCCAGGGATGGGGACTCCACCACTTCCCTCGGCAGCCTGTTCCAACATTTAACCACTCTTTCAGTAAAGAAATTTTTCCTCACGTCCAATCTAAACCTCCCCTGGCGCAGCTTGAGGCCATTTCCTCTCGTCCTATTGCTAGTTACTTGGGAGAAGAGACCGACACCCACCTCGCTACAACCTCCTTTCAGGTAGTTGTAGAGGGCGATGAGGTCTCCCCTCAGCCTCCTTTTCTCCAGGCTAAACAGTCCCAGTTCCCTCAGCCGCTCCTCATAAGACTTGTTCTCCAGACCCTTCACCAGCTTCGTTGCCCTTCTCTGGACATGCTCCAGCACCTCAACGTCCTTCTTGTAGTGAGGGGCCCAAAACTGAACACAGTATTCGAGGTGCGGCCTCACCAGTGCCGAGTGCAGGGGCACGATCACTTCCCTACTCCTGCTGGCCACACTATTTCTGATACAGGCCAGGATGCCATTGGCCTTCTTGGCCGCCTGGGCATACTGCTGGCTCATGTTCAGTTGGCTGTCAACCAGCACCCCCAGGTCCTTTTCCACCAGGCAGCTTTCCAGCCACCCTTTCCCAAGCCTGTAGCGTTGCATGGGGTTGTTGTGGCCGAAGTGCAGGACCCGGCACTTGGCCTTGTTGAATCTCATACAGTTGGCCTCAGCCCATCGATCCAGCCTGTCCAGGTCCCTCTTGGAGAGCCTTCCTACCTTCAAGCAGATCAACACTCCCGCCCAACTTGGTGTCGTCTGCAAACTTACTGAGGGTGCACTTGATCCCCTCATCCAGATCATTGATAACAAGACTGGCCCCAATACTGAGCCCTGGGGAACACCACTTCTGACCGGCCGCCAACTGGATGTAACTCCATTCACCACAACTCTCTGGGCCTGGCCGTCCAGCCAGTTTTTGACCCAGTGCAGAGTACACCTGTCTAAGCCATGAGCTGCCAGCTTCTCTAGGAGAATGCTGTGGGAGACGGTGTCAAAGGCCTTACTGAAGTCCAGGTAGACCACATCCACAGCCTTTCCCTCATCCACTAGGTGGGTCACCTGGTCATAGAAGGAGATCAGGTTGGTCAAGCAGGACCTGCCTCTCAAGAACCCGTGCTGGCTGGGCCTGATTCCCTGGTTGTCCCACACATGTCCCCACCATGTTTCTGTGATGGTGACTAAGTCATATCTATCCTGCTGCACAATGGCGTCCAGCTCCTCCTGTTTGCCTCCCATGCTGCATGCATTGATGTAGATGCACTTGAGCTGGGCTATCAGATTTTGCCCCCAGCATTGGCATGCCACCCCTAGGCTCATCTCTAGTGAGCCTGGTTTTATCCCCTTCCCCCTTCAAACCTAGTTTAAAGCCCTCTCAATGAGCCCTGCCAATTCATGAGCCATGATCCTTTTCCCACTGTGAGACAGCTGAACTCCATCTGTCGCCATCAGGCCCGGTGCCGTGTAAACCTCCCCATGATCAAAAAAGCCAAAATTCCACTGATGGCACCAGCCCCTGAGCCACGCGTTGCTCAGGTGTGTTTTCCTGCTCCTTTCAGTATTCTTCCCTGCCACTGTAGGGATTGAGGAAAACACTGCCTGTGCTCCTGATCCTTCAACCAGTCGCCCCAGTGCCCTGAAGTCCCTTTTGATTGCTTCAGGACTTCTCTCTGGAACCTCATCACTGCCCACCTGTATAACCAACAGTGGGTAGTAGTCGGAAGGCCGTACCAGACCAGGGAGTTTCCTAGTAATGTCTCTGACCCGGGCCCCAGGGAGGCAGCAGACTTCCCTGTGGGATGGGTCCGGTCGGCATATGGGGCCCTCTGTTCCCCTCAGAAGGGAATCGCCTATGACAATTACCCTCCTTTTTTTCTTAGCAGAGGCAGTCATAATGCGTGGGGCTGACTGCCTCACCCTAGGCAATCCCCTGGATGGACCTTCGTCTACATCCTCGTTTGCCTGGCCCTCAAGTTCCAGGGCCCCATATCTGTTCTGTAAGGGCAACTGGGATGGTGAGGGAGGCCGGGCGGGGGTTCGCCTGGCACCCTGAGCAGGGACCTGTTTCCATTCCCCTCCATCGCATAGGTCCCCTCCGGAGACCTGGACAGCTGTATGCTTGCGTGAGGGCTCCGTCTGGGTCGCCACATTCCTTCTGGCGACGGCTTTTGGCCGAGTGGAAACCATAGCTGAGTCCTCTTCTGGGAGGGCGACGACTACTAGTTGAGTTGGCCTCCAGAGCCAGGAGGGGGACTGCGCCCCGCCCGATCGCCTTCCCTGCGCGAGCTGCTGCACAAACTGCCACACCACGCCCTGTTCGCTGCGCTCCGGGTCGCTCGCGCTCCCTGGGGGCTGCTCTTGTATGTGAGGGGGTTTGGCCGCCGTCCCTCCTGTCCCGGCCCATGCCGAGTCAGAGCTGCCGCTTGTCAGGAGCTCCCTCCTCCGGCTCGTGGGGGGTGGTGGGGGCAGGGCTGGGGCACCTTCTCACTCCCTGCGCTTTTGCTTTCATGGGTTTTGCCGTGGTTTTGCCGCTTCAGGAAGGGTCCCCCATCACGATCCTCCGCTCCGGAGCCCTTTGCCTCGGTGACTTCGCTGGTCATAGCCCTGCAGGCTTGCGCACGTCTCTAACTCCTCTTGTTTATTCCCCATGCTACGTGTGTTTGCGTAGAGGCATTTAAGTTGGGCCCCCAATGAAGCTGTCTTACTGGCTGGAGTTCCTTTGTGCTGCTCTTCAGGTGCTCTCCTGCTGACCTGTGTTCCTTCTTCAGGCTCTGGGCATCTAGTGCTGGCCCTGGCATCAAACCGGTAGGAGTGGGATGGATTAAGGTTCCCCTCCCCCAGCATCTCTAGTTTAAAGCCCTCTTCACCAGCTTGGCAAGCCTATGACCGAAGATGCTCTTCCCCTCCTCTGGCAGATGGACCCCACCAGCCCCAGCAGACCAGGTTTCTCAAAGCGAGTCCCATGGTCTAAGTAGCCGAACCCCTGGCTGTGGCACCAGTCCCGTAACCATTTGTTGACATATCAGATTCGACTGGCCCTTTCCAACCCCTTCCCTTTGACTGGCAGGATTGATGAAAAAACTACCTGCGCTCCTGAGTCCCTTACCACCACTCCCAGGGCTCTGTAGTCCTTCTTGATAGTCCTCAGACTGCTCCTGGCTGTGTCACTGGTGCCCACGTGAAACAGCAGCAACGGATAACAGTCAGTGGAGTGTATGAGGCTTGGTAGCCTCTCGGTGACATCGCTGATGCGAGCCCCCGGTAAGAAGCCCACCTCTCTAGAGAGTGCATCCCGTGGGCAAATGGGTGCTTCCGTACCTCTCAGAAGAGAGTCACCTACTACTATCACCCGTCGCCTTTTCTTAGTTGCACTGGTTGTTATATGGGGGGCAGATCAGGCTGCTTTACTCAGCTCCAGCGCTTCTCTTGGTGTGACAGGACTTTCCTCTTGGGCCTGCAGAGTGGTGAAGTTGTTCTACAAGGGCACCTCAGGCTTCGGGGGAAGTCTCTTCCTCCTGCTGCTCCTTGCCTTTGCAACCGTCCATTCTTCTGCACTATTGGCCCCCCCGCTCCCTTCTGTGTGTGCCAGTGAGGGAGTTATTGGCTGTTTGGCCGTGGGCTGCGGGTCCACTGCAGACTGCACTTGGAACCAGCTATCTAGCTCCTTCTCTGCCTCCCTGATGTTACGCAGTCTTGGTTGAGGAAGCTCATCAGATATGGTACAGTGACACAAGGCATCTGAACTGCTTGTTCTGGTCACAAACTGGAGCTTCTCTCAGAGCCCATGGATATATCTGTCTACTGCACAACTGGCAGAAAACATTGGCACGGTCCTCTAAGTGCTCTACTAAAAAAATAAAACAAACCACATTTCAGTTCTGAATACTTCTTTTACCCCTTCTGCAGGCATGACCTGAAGGAGCCATGTAAGGTAAGTTAATGAGGGCAGTTACAGTTAATCTTGGGCCAATATGTTCTTAAGAGGAGAAACACCACCTCTGTTGTAAATTTATGAATGTGCAAACACTGGACTCTATCCTGCCAGGTCTCAAGTTGACAAAGGCAGAATTAATCATTACCTAGGCTTCAGCACATGGGAATAGTCACATGAAAGTCAATCCCCATTCATAAATCTTCACTGTAAGAATACTTAATACACTTTCAGATGTATTTTTTTTTTCCATGCATAAATCTAACATGCTTAATTTTTGCATGTGATAAATCTGGTACAGAAATCCATGAGGGTTCTTACACAGTGATCTCTAATCATACTGTGATATCCCTTACAGAGTCTGTCAGTAATGACAAAGAACGCATCTGTCCTGGTTTCGGCTGGGGTAGAATTAATTTTCTTCCTAGTAGCTGGTACAGTGCTGTGGTTTGGATTTAGTAGGAGAATAACGTTGATAACACACCGATGTTTTAGTTGTTGCGAAGTAGTGCTTACACTAGTCAAGGACTTTTCAGCTTCTCATGCCCTGCCAGCGAGAAGCTGGGAGGGGGCACAGCCAGGACAGCTGACCCAAACTGGCCAAAGGGCTGTTCCATACCATGTGACGTCATGCTCAGTATATAAACTGGGGGGAGTTGGCTGGGGGGCGGTGACTGCTGCTCGGGAACTGGCTGGGCATCGGTCAGCGGGTGGTGAGCAATTACATTGTGCATCACTTATTTTGTATATTCTTTCATCATCATCATCATTATTATTATTATTAATTTTCCCTTCCTTTTTTGTCCTATTCAACTGTCTTTATCTCAACCCACAAATTTTACTTTTTTTTTTTCCAATTCTTTTCCCCATCCCACTGTGTGGGGGAAGTGAGCGAACAGCTGTGTGGTGCTTAGCTGCCTGCCGGCTTAAACCACAACAATGTCTACATTTTTTAAGGTGAAACAATGCATAATAATGTAAGGATGTTTCTCAGTCTGCATACAGTGTCTGATTTACTTTTATCCTTCCATAAAGAACTATCTGTGGCTTGAAAAGAAACCAAGTATTTTTTTAGGGCAGAGAAATGTTCTACTGCTGCAAGTATTCAGGCATGGATTTTAGGAAAACTGCAGTGTCCAAATGTTGATCAGGATTGATACCATCATATTACTATTGCTTCAAAAATAACTCTAAGAAGTCTTATGAGTATAATATAGATATTCCTGTACATCACCATCACTGCCCATATAAAATGAAAAAAAAAAGCCAACACAAACCCCCAAAATTCCAAGACACTGTGTGAATTTTTCATGCAATGCAAGAGCACCTGGTGCTCTACTAGAGGCAGGAGATATTTCTACGACAGAAGTGAAACAGAATAATTACCTAGTTCTGTGGGATGCACCTTGTTTTTTCCCCAATGGATCTTAAATTTCCACAGACCATACTTTTTGTTAGGCTGTGGTCTTTAACCTTTGTGGTAAATCTCTACATCTGTGGAGAACCCTTCAAAGGCCGTATTCCCTGGGCTCACCAAATGTGTAAAGCTCCCCAGACCTATAGCTTGTCACGTTAGTACTTTATTTACCAATAACTGCTCATGAACCAATACTAAAAAACATGAATTGATGGTGCTTTCCAACAGTGCCAGCAGTACAGGGAATATGAATGTGGCCTTGGACAGAAGTCCTTTATTAAAATTTGTTTCTTAGGCTTACTGGCTTAGGCAGCCCAATGAACGGGGCAATGACAAACAGAAGAGAGAAAGACTTTTATCTATATTCCTACTGCTGCTTTTTACAAATGGCTGCAAGTTTGTAATTGTTTTGTACTGATTGTCTTGCACTAAGAGTATCACATCCACACTTCCCTGTACCAGTCTTTCAGCTGTGTGTATATTATAGAAAAAACATCAAATTGTATCTCACTTTCAAATCAACATCCAAGCAGCTATAAATGAAACAGTAACGATGACATTTAAATAATGAATGAAAAATAAATACATGTAATTTTAGCACTGCTTCTATTATAAAACTATCTTGCACTCTAGCCTGAGCACTTTAAAACATCCTGCTACCTTAAATGATACTTTCCTGCTAATACTAAAATCCATGTTTTACTTCAAAGATGAGGTCAGTTTAAAACACTTTGAGCCTTGTTTTTCAGTGATAGACCTTCAAAGTTCTTCCAAAAGTTGTGCAGATTTCTCCCTTGACTTATTACTACCTGCCACCACAAAAACTTGTGCAAGGGGGATGGTTTCAATGGTCAAATTTTACAGAATACCAGCTATGAACTTCTTCCAATAGTAGAAGTTTTCCAATAATGTGTTAATATTCAGTATTGTTATACTGAAGAAGGGGCAACTAGAAATAGTGGTGACTTTCTAAATACCTTTTATGCGCAAGTGTCTTTACCCACATCATGGATAAAAGCACACTAAAATTCTAAATAAACCAAGATACATAATCCCTCCCCTAAAGAACATGGAAACACATCATGTTTCCCAAGCACATCCTCAGTCTAAAATGTTGCCAGCTACTTCCTATGCTCCCCACTTTCTATCTCACCCCTACAGACCACAGGCTAAAGATAGATTTAATTCCTTTGCTTACAAGAGTCCACACTTCTTTACTCTACAGGCCATGTACTAGAGTATTTTTGAGGCAAAGCATGCGATACCATCATTTGCTTCAGACACTTTCAGAGGGAGGGAACCAGGAGCAGATGACAACAAAGAGCTCCCCATGCCACCAGCTTTGTTGCAGGACTTGCTCGGGTGGATATGTGCCTGGACTGCAGAGACTGGGGTCAACTGCTACTGCTGGTTTACTTGAGTTATGGCTTGGGTTACACCCCTCCACGACACGTGTTCTGATGAGCATGAAATGTCTCAGGTCCTGTGTGAAGGCTACACTTTATTCAAGAACCACACGTTGGCAAACCTTGTGACAGCTGAGCATAGGTCATTGTCAGACATAAGTACACCAGATCAGACTGGCAAGAGCAGCTCTAGAAAAAAGCCCCTGAACTCCCTTTGGACTATGGTCTGTGTTGCTCCACAGTATCACAGACTCAACTGCCACATCCATGCTCCAGACAATTAAAGTGTTTCTTTCTTTACTCAGCAGTTCTACAAAAGGAGAATAGCCATGCAAATGTTGAAGTTTTCTTGCTTGCTCCAACAATCAGTGAGAATCTTGTTGACAATATAGATCACATCCTCTTGGAACAATATCAATTTCTAAACTAAAAAAATCAGTTTACTAAAAGTGATGAAAATTATGACATGCAAGAAATACGATACCTGTTTGTTGTTTTCATTGGTACAATGCAGCCTTTTGAGGGACACAAAGTGCCTTATTTTCCTAGCAACAGAAATAATCACTTGTTACCATATCAAATGGTAAAGAGAGAAGTGAAGTGATACACTGCTATTTTCCAAAGCAGAGGTCTCCATGCCCTCATGAAACAAGATACCAAACCCAACACCAAACAGACAACTGGGCAACAAGCACTCCTTCAGCATTACAGCTAAGTTTTTGTCCCGGGACACCTGATCCTTTTGCTCCTGCAGGAATTCACCTGCACATCTGGGAGCAGAATTTGGCAACGTGCCCATACTACACCACAAAGGTGTGAGCACATACAAGCACGCACACAAACAAGGGGATCGCCCAGCTGCTGATCCTTCCAGCTGACCGGGTAACAGTTTGGATACTGTAGAATAACTTCATAAAGAAATGCATGCTAACATGAACCTAAACATCAGCTTGCAGGTACCTATAGCAGTAACACTGTTAACTGTTATGACTTTACAGTTCTTTTAGCCAGCATATGATGACAACAAAATGAACAAATATCAGCAAAGAACATGAACTTCTCAACTTTGCTTATTCTTTCCACATTCCTTGAAGTCAGCAGTTATATCATCACCCTGTTACTAAATACAGAGAGGTTCATGTCAAACTTACAGATGGGAAAAGCAGAGACAAGGCCCTAAAAACCACAAAGCAATTATGTTCTGGACAAGTTAGTTACCCTCCTTGACCAATCACAGGCGTTATCTTCACATGCTGCTGGATACTGTCTCCTGATTTTCTTCTTGCATAGTAAACTCCTTGCCATTCCTAAGCAAACACACACAACAGAGACAGCATCTAAGAATACATAGCTTGCAGTCAAATATTATTTACTATTACATATCCTTACGGAGTAAATAATTACATATTATTTCATGGTTGTATTTTTTAAAATAGTATAAATACAGAGTGGCACCTTTAACAGGCATTTGCTAACATGAGGACAGTGTAAATATGTTTCTCTTGTGAGAGAGTATATAATTTTTACAAAGAACTTTAGGAATCATCTACATTGAGGGGCTACAAACATTCTTGCTAGGTACCACCGTAAGCAGTGGTGGCTGCAACACATCCAGAGAATATCTCCCTTGGGAGCAGCAGAACCAAACTCTGCACTGAGCACCACCCAGCTTTAAATTTGTCAGTCGTCAAGCAATATGTATGCTAAATTTCAGAATCCCTTGACCTAAGGATGTCCTTCAACTAACTTCAGGTAACAACAGCCTATTCTCACTCATGTTTCTAGATCAGCAAAAGGAAGAAACAATTTCTTCATGGCATCTTTTATCCCGTTCTTCCATGCAAATGCCCATTTCTCTGACTAGCCACTAATTTTCCTTCCATCCCCACTGCTACAGGAAAGCATCAAGAAGACTGCAGGCTAACCAAGAGCCATATATGCACCATCTTCAAGCAGTCCACTGATGCAGCAATAAAAGATTTCCTCTGGTACAGATTGGAGAAGAAAGGAAGATAAAGCAGAAGGCTTCTCTCTCCTTACCACCTCAAAGAAGAGAGATTTTAAGGAGGGAACTACTTGGCAGCAGAGTAGGATGAAGTTGGGAAATGGGTGGAAGATACCTTCTCAGTCACAGACAAAGGTGGGTGGATGCAGAAGACACACAGGGCCTTCAAGCAGGCAGTGATAGCAGCTGGGCAGCCTATATAAACGAGGAGGAGCAAAGCAAGAGTGGTCTGCAGGTACTGCTAATGAACCAAGGTGAACCTGCAAACAACTTCAGACAGTGACCCCCAAAACTCAGATCATTGTTGGAAGTGACTCAAAGGTTCAAGAACTCCCCAAAGTTAATGAAGCAGAGGGTGAGACAGGGAAGTGTGAGAGGTACTTCTGCAACCCATGGGAGATGGGATTAGGGGAACATATTGCCAGGAACACGTAGCGCTTTTGCAGCCCGTCACCACCATGACAGGAGTTCACAGTGCACTGCAGATATTCTAACTATAGTTAGAAAAACAAACCCCACTGGGTGCTGATGTATTTTGGTCACAACTGATTATGCCACATGGTGCTTAAAGCATGCAGTCAATGAAAGCTCTGCAGTTGTGACAGAACAGTTAAACCTTTTGGTTGGATGGTGCAACCACTGGAGAGACTGACTGAGGGACAAACTCTTATGTTCCAACTAACAAAAGCTCCATGGGCTGTAAGCAAAACAGAAACACAGAAAACGTTCTTATGTTGATTTTAAGCCAACAGATCAGTAGAGGAGTTCAGTCAGATCCTAAAAGCAAAGCTAAGGAAATCTGGAGACACTTGTCTGAGGCATGGGCTGTTGTGCTCCTAAGACATCTGAGGAGAAGAATTCTGGTCTTATATGTGCACTTATGAAAACCACATCTTGTGTTCTTAAACCTAGAACATTAAAAATAAATCAGAATAGAAATCTAAAGCAATTTTGCGTGAATTTATTTTATTTGCTTACCTTTCCTTTTTTAATAAACGTGTTGATAGTGTCTAAAAGATCCACACAGTTTTTGTCGCTTTTTGGTAGTTCAGTAAGTTCCTTGCCAATAAGCTCTCCCTTGTGATACCCCATCATCCGTTCAAAGGCTGGATTAACATACTGCCAAAACGAAAGTACTTTAGGATAATATGAAAGAGAACATACTTAAAGGATAATTACTCACATATTACTATCAAAGTGTTACAGGTTATACATCTAAAGCCATAACCACACATCCCTACAATTCAATGTTTTTCCTATAAAAATACTGTGTAATGGTGAAACATTTTATTCAAGTAAGGAGCTGAATGCAGAAGGCGATATGTAAACTGTTATCAGAAGGCACAGAAAGAGAACAAAACTCTTTACCATACAGGTTATCTAGTTCTGCTGCAGATTTCATGCTGGTTTCACCATAAGCAACATTACTTTACTGAAAATTACAATCTAAGTAAAGTTACTGAAGGAAAAGCCTTAAAAATTCAGTAGGCATCAATATGCAGCATCCAGAAATAAGGCAGTTCATTGCACAGGTCTTTCTAATGGGCAATAAAACTAAAATACTGAAATAGAACAGAAACTACTGAACAAAGGTCTCTTTGGGGTTTGTCTCTCCAAATTCTACAAAATAGTTAATTCTTTTTCCCCCTACCTGAATGACATGATCTTCACTGGTTATTTCTATAGCTTCCTGACAATGGTCTAATGCTGTAAACACTGCATTACAAGCCCTGAAATTAGCAAATGATTCACGTTAGTTTTATTGTTAGAACATTTTGCTCACTATAGATGCATTATTATATTGTGTTTATCGGTAGGCGAATCACAAAGCAGCATGTTGTTTTGACTAAACCATGTCACTACCGCCATTATGATTTTTTTTCAGGAAATTCACCTTCAGATGTCCCTATTTTTAATGTGTTTTTACTGCAGATCACATTGTAAAATTGCTCATGGGTACTGCAGCATCTTAATAGTATACTTCTTTCTCCAAATGTGCTCTAGAGAGCAGGAACTAACAATTAGCAGTAAAAATAACAAATGGCTGTTACATCAGAATAGAAAGTTTTGTGATCATTAAAAATAGGGAACACAAAAATCAGCACAGCAGATACGTACAAAGTTTTCAATACAGCAAATAAATCGGCACTATCAAAGAAGTTGTAATACAACATAATTAAGGGAAACAATTTAAGCCATCCCAAAGTCCTAGTCAGAAAAATATCAATTTTCCTGCTTCCAAGTAATAATTCAGTGACTTGATTTCCATACATCCTGATCTTTATTAAGGGCCAAAATGATCTTCGTTTCCCATTTTTTTCAGGGTTACAAAATTTAAGCTGCTTAAATTATGATTTACACAGGATGGGATTAACATTAATATAGGCTCCTAATAATAGAAAGAAAAAAAGAATACATAAAGAGAGAGCGCATACTAAAAGAAACAAGCCAGGCATACTTGCTTTGATAGATGACAGTACTTCATCTCTGATTTGGACTAAACACAAACTAATTATCTTCTATGTACCTCTCATTGCAGGGAGCATAAATGCACCATGCATAAACACTCTTGTATACAGTTATTACCTAAACGGAACATCTTGCTCCCAGACTGCACAGTGGGGTTTGAATTAATACCGATGACTAGAGAATTAAGAAATACAGGAAATTGCTAGTTCTGCTTATCATAGAAGTAACTCAAAACCAAAGAGAGATACACAGAGAAATAGACATGCAGCCGCGTGGATGATTTTTAGGAAAAAGTGTTGTATACAGAAGATGACAGCAGTATTTCAACTCATACAATAAAAGGAGCTCCCAATGCAATTTTACAAATGATTTTCTAGCAGTCCAAGCCGGCTCCAAAGTGGCTTGTGTGCCGGCTGTGCTTTTGTGCTGTGTGAAACAACTAATTTATCTCAGTGATAGATGCCCATCTGGTACACCAGCTGCTAACAAATGTCATTACATAAACTTTCTGTAAGAAAACACACAGCTATGTTTGCACTATTCAAACCTTAGTATTTTCACTTGACCTGGCAACCAAGCCAGCAAAATTACAAGTTTAAAAGGCCTATATCATCTTTGATTAATACACACCTCCCACAGATGTCCAACCAAGCTTCAAACCAGAAGCAGCTACATGGAGAAGTGGAGTCCCCGCTTGGAATGGAAAAATACTTCTGACCACTGACATGACCTTATATACTGCTTTCTTGGGCTGGTCCTACTTTTCCACGACATTTCTCTTGTATCTGAACACCTGAAATATCCTGGTTTTAATTCCATCGACTAACTTTCTGAAAATATTCTGTCTTCCCTTTCACTTTTACAAAGCTGTACAGAAGACCTACCGTGACAGCAAACAGATCAGAGACCCAGTGAGATAGACATACATGGCAACTCTTTTTTCCCCACTTAATTAAACCACATGGATGAAAACAAATTATAATGGAATAGTATTACCAAACACTGATTCTGCTTAGTTTTTAATGGCAAATTCTTCTAGGGCATCTGCCTAATCAGGTAGAGGTAGGCGGAAATCCTCTGTTGCAAGATACCAGCTTCCCCAAGTCACAATATTCCTTTTCAGAAAGTTTATCTTTTAAAAGGCTACTTCATGCCCTCAGAATTTAGTACAAATGTTGCTTATAAGCGTTACTTGTGCTTGTTACATGGTGAGGAGTATTTAACTATTCAACTATCCTGGGCCTGCATTTATTAAACTCTTCAAACTGCTTAACTATTCTGGGACTGCATCTGCCAGTGGCAGTAGCAAACCCGAAAATATCACAGTTTTTTTTCATAGTATTTTGCAATGCTGCCAAAGGTTCCCAAACCAGTCATGTTCAGAGGAGATGTGAATATATATACACACACAAAAATATATATGTGTATTATCAATATACAAAACACATGATAACACAGAATACTTTTTATATAATGTTATTATTTACATAAATTAAAAGGAAGCAGGCTCACAGTTTATGTAACTACATTCAAGAGAGCAAAAGCAAGCAGAATTGGAAGTGGGTGGTATACTGCTGTTTCCATAAACAATATGAATGAAAGAACTGTCAGTAGATGAAATGCCGCTGGGGACTGACATTGTTTCCTTCCAATTTTAAGGAATTTTAAGATTTTTTTGGTGATGGCTATAGATACACTTGCAGAAAAATAGGGTAGCCAATATGAATCATGCTTCCTGTGTTGGAGTTTTAATTTTCTGCATTCAATTCAATTGATACTACTCATGTAGAGATGCTCAAACTGTATTTGCATCTTGTTCTTGAAATGAAACATAAACTATAAGCATTGTGTGTATGAACGACAGCTCAATCTTTCTATATAAAACTGATGTTTCTGATCTATGCTGACTTAATTCAGAAGTCACTCATTTCATGTTGCATTTACCACTGAACAGCAAACCAAGTCAGGACCACCATAACAGCTAATCAGCTTCTAAAATGTCACAGCTGCTTTATTTTCGTGCTGAGTTTTGGAAAACACCTATTAAAAATTGTGTGAGCCCAAATTCTATTTTTTTTTGTCCCTGAAAATTTTACTGTTATTGCATTCTGCATGCACAAACACGTAGTTACTTGAACATGAAGTTACATTGGGATTGGTTTGCAAAGAAAATCTTAGAAAAATCTACTTCTTAAATAGAGACATTGAAACCTGTACAAAAGTGATAGTATTTTCTGTAGATGGAACTGGAATTAATTTATGACACCCAGGGAACTACACCTTCTCTGCATGACACTCAACTTCAAGGGCTTTTTTTTCATATAGTTGTATTGCAAACATATTTACGTGCATGTATAAGGCACCTGTATTAGATATAATATTATTCACATTAAAGAAAAAGTGATAAGGGAATGAAAGTAATTTAATTTCTCACTAAGATAAAAAACTGTGCTCCTGGTCTGCGAAGTCTTGCCCAAGCAAGAAAATAAAAACTCAGGGTATGAAGAGCCAGATCAAGATTGCGTTCAGCTCAAGCTATCAGATATGAAATCTCACACACATGAGATCAAGTGTGACTTTGTGAAGTTTTACCGTCATGTAAATTTCAGCCCATAAACCTTACACACAAGACAGGTTTTTAAAATGCTGCTTGCAATTAAACGAGCCTAAGTTGTTGTTCTGCAATATTTCTGCTACAGGATCTTGCCCTGACTGTATTGCTGGTTATAATGGCTGCTAGAACATTGCCAAATTCAATATGGGCACCTCAAGACATATGGGATACAAGCAAGCATCAGAATAAAGAACATGTACTGCATTTTGCATTAAGGAAAGCCGTCATTTAAACCACCAGTGAATGAAACATACACAGACCAAGCTTTCTCAGGGTACTGGTTACTAAGGCACTTAAATTTGTCTTTTACAAAATAACAGAAGAAGGAAATAAGGGTATAGTATATTAGTTAACATACAGATGCAAATCACATATATGCGTAGCTGGGAAGAAGCAGGAAGTAACCTGATACAATTATGTAGACCAAGCGGTGGATGTTTGCAGTTTCTTACACTTCTACATACCGTAATTTGAACTGAGATCGCACTTCCCCATGTTCTATTTGAACCAGTTCATTGTAACAAGCAGTTATGCTGCTATTCTCCATGAATTGCTGGAAGACAAATCAAGAGTGCATGAAATAGATTGGAATGGTTTTAAACTGTCATTTCTGTTCCTGCATCTAAAACTCTAACCTTATAAAGAGAGCTGGCATGAGTCCAGCAAAGGGCCACAAAGGTGATTAAGCATCTCTCCTGTGAGGAAAGGCTGAGAGAGCTGGGACTGCTCAGCCTGGAGAAGAGAAGGCTTAAGGAGGGATCTCATCAAGGTATATAAATATCTGAAGAGAGAGTGTAAGAAGACAGAGCCAGCCTCTTTCCAGTGGTGCCCAGTGGACCAGAGGCAATGGGCACAAATGGAAACACAGGAGGTTTCCTCTGAACATCAGGAAACACTTTTTTTCCTGTGAGGGTGACTGAGCACTGGCACAGGTTGCCCAGGGAGGTTGTGGAATCTCCATCCTTGGAGATCTTAAAAAGTTGTGTGGGCATCGTCCTGGGCAACCTGCTTTAGGTGGCCCTGATTGAGCAGGGAGGTTGGGCAAGGTGACCTCCGGAGGTCCTTTCCAACCTCAACCATCCTGTGATTCTGTAGAAATAAAAAGCTTCAGCTGTACCTTTTGTGTTCAGTAATCATCTTTTCCCCAGAAATTATTTTCTAGTTCTTAAGACAACATATCTATTTAAATAGAAAGCAAGTATAAAAATATGCTAAAACTTCAATGGTGAATTTTCCCTTTTGGTTTTAGCAACACAGTTAGAAACAGATAATCTAAAAAAACCCAAACACAGTCTCACACAAAAACGGTATTGCCTTGATGTTTCATTTTGAACATCTATCCTTAATCCAGAATGGAAATGGAATACCTTAGAGACATACAACATCCATGCTAAAAAAAGAAAAAAAATTAATAATATTTGGCATTCCGTTTGTTTTCAAGCAAATATTGCAGCTGAAGCTCAGAAGATGAAGTAACTTTGCTCCACAAGTAATCTCACTGAGCTGTCATTGTGAATTCAGAAGTGCAGAAAAGTATATAAAGTAAGGAGCATGCTGACAACAGTTAACAAACTTTTATATACTCCAGATGGGAGAGGATGTCGTCTCTTTGTTAGGCAAAGATAGTAAGCTGAAAGGTCTTGTGCTTGGTCCTGCTGAAATCAGAAATTTTAGGTTGATACAAAACAAGTAGATTCTCTGACTTCAGTTAAAGTTTACTGCTCATTACTAAACTTCTGCTATGAAGAGCTAAATCACTCCTTTAGAAATACATACACCGACTCCACTTTTCACAGAAAATACCCTGTGCTGTCACTAGTTCTCACAGCACAGCTGCATGCAGAGTCAAGAGGCAGCACTCAAACCTCCAAGGAACAAAAAATGGCTTTTAAGAAATTTACACTTCTCTCCTGTATGAAAAATTGTGTTTTGGGGACCAACAGTTTAATCCCAAGTTGCCAGCAAAATGTAAAAAAAGTAAAATTAAAAATAACTGTTGATATGGGTCTGCTTCACTCCTTAATGTTAAGTTCTTAAAACGTTTCTGTAACTCTCACTTCACACAGTAAGTGAATGCATGGCAAACCAAAAGGCGCAATATCAAGTTGGCAGAAGCAAAGGTGCAAATGTTCAGTTTTTGCATAATAAACTGCCCACAAACAAACTTGCCTTCTACAGCACTGTAGATTTAGATTTTCAGTTTTAGGGTGCTCTTTTAAATATTCAAATAAGCTTGTGATAAATTTAAAACAATATAAAAACAAATCTATCAATAATGTACAATTTAAGAATGATGGCAACCTATTTTACAAACTAAACTTACTAGAACATACTAAAGCTTTTTATAAAATGAATTTTAAAGTAGTGCTGTTTACTGACAAAATTTAACCACTGCTGTTTACTGAGAAAAAAAATCAACCACTATCTCAGTGCAATTGTTTGGCTAAGAACCAAGAACTGCAACTTGTTGATGTGCTAAATCTGCTCTTAACCGTTGTATAGTCTTCTGCAGATGCACAGAATCTCTTTAAGTTTATAGTGCTAATGCAATTCATTCATTGGCTCACTCAAAGCTGAGAAATCAACTGTGATCTGAAAAAAGCAGGAAACATTTCCTTTTTCTAATCTGTGCATTGAAACGAGGCACAAGAAGATGAAGATCTATTAACTCAAATAATAGAAGGCAAACAACAATACTTTCTTCTAATAAAGTTTAGTATTTATACAGTACATTTTGACTGGGGACTTCAACCACCTCGACATCTGCTGGAAAAGTAGCACGGTGAGCTGTAGGCAAACCAGGAGACTCCTGGAATGCATTGAGGATAACTTCTTAAGCCAGGTAATAGACAGCCCTACCAGAGGGGATGCGATACTAGACCTGATGGTCACCAATGCAAGAGCTAATCGGTGATGTCAAGACTGGAGGCAGCCTGGGCTGCAGTGACCATGCATAGGTGGAGTTCACAGTCCTGAGGGATATGGGTCAGGCGAAGAGTAAAGTCAGGACCCTGAGTTTTAGGACAGAAAACTCCCAGCTCTTCAAGGAGTTAGTGAATGGAACCCCCTGGGAAACTGCCCTCAAGGACAAGGGAGCAGAAGAGAGCTGGCAGGTCTTTAAGGACTCTTTCCATAGAGTGTGAGAGCTCTCGATCCCCAGGTGTAAGAAATCAGGAAAGGAAGGCAAGAGTCTGGCATGGATGAGTCGAGACCTGCTGGTCAAACTAAAAGGCAAGAAGGAAATGCACAGGCAGTGGAAGCAGGGACAGGTATCCTGGGAAAAGTACAGGGACGTTGCCTGGTTGTGTAGGGATGGGGTCAGGAAGGCCAATGCATGGCTGGAGCTGAACTTGGCAAGGGACACAAAGATTAATAAGAAGGGCTTTTACAGGTATGTCAGCCAGAAAAGGAAGGTCAAAGAAAGCGTACCCCCCCCCATGAACACGACTGGCAAACTGGTAACAACAGCCAAGGAGAAGGCTGAGGTACTCAACAACATTTTTGCCTCAGTCTTCACCGGCAATCTCTCTTCCCACACCTCTCAAGTGGATGGACCACAAGACAGGGACTGGAGGAGCAAAGTCCCTCCCACTGTAAGGGAAGATCAGGTTTGAGACCACCTGAGGAACCTGAACATACATAAGTCTATGGCACCTGATGAGATGCATCCCTGAGGATGCATCCTCAGGATGAGTCCTGAGGAAATTGGCTGATATAGTTCCCAAGCCACTCTCCATGATACTTGAAAAGTCATGGCAGTCAGGTGAAGTTCCTGGTGACTGGAAAAAGGGAAACATGCACCCATTTTTAAAAAGAGTAGAAAGGAGGACCCTGGGAACTACCGACCTGTCAGCTTCACCTCTGTGCCTGGGAAGATTATGGAATAGATCCTCCTAGAAGCTATGCTAAGGCATGTGGAGGACAAGGAGGTGATTTGAGACAGCCAGCATGGCTTCACCAAGGGCAAGTCCTGCCTGACCAACCTAGTGGCTTTCTGTGATGGAGTGACTACATCAGTAGACAAGGGAAGAGCTACTGATGTCGTCTATCTGGACTTCTGTAAGGCCTTTCACATGGTCCCCCACAACATCCTTCTCTCTAAATTGGAGAGAGATGGATTTGATGGATGGACTATTTGGTGGATGACGAATTGGTTGGAAAAGATCCTGCACCGGGGTCGGAGTAATCCCCAGTATCAATACATGCTGGGGGATGAAGGGATTGAGAGCAGCCCTGCCGAGAAGTACTTGGGGGTACTGGTGCATGAAAAGCTGGACGTGAGCCAGCAATGTGCGCTCGCAGCCCAGAAGGCCAACCATGTCCTGGGCTGCATCAAAAGAAGCGTGGCCAGCAGGTCGAGGGAGGTGATTCTGCCCCTCTACTCTGCTCTGGTGGGACCCCACCTGGAGTACTGCGTCCAGCTCTGGAGTCCTCAGCACGGGAAAGATGTGGACCTGCTGGAGCGGGTCCAGAGGAGGGTCACAAAAATGATCAGGGGGATGGAACACCTCTCCTATGGGGAAAGGCTGAGAGAGTTGGGGTTGTTCAGCCTGGAGAAGAGAAGGCTTTGGGGAGACCTTATTGCAGCCTATCAGTACTTAAAGGGGGCTTATAAGAAAGATGGGGACAGACTTTTTAGTAGGGCTGTAGCGACAGGAGAAGGGGTAATGGTTTTAAACTAAAAGAGAGTAGATTTAGACTAGATATAAGGAAGAAATTTTTTATGCTGAGGGTAGTGAAGCACTGGCAGAGGTTGCCCAGAGAGGTGGTGGATGCCCCACCCCTGGAAACATTCCAGGTCAGGTTGGACGGGGCTCTGAGCAACCTGATCTAGTTGAAGATGTCCCTGGTCATTGCAGGGGGGTTGGACTAGATGACCTTTAGAGGTCCCTTCCAATCCAAACTATTCTATGATTTAACTAACATATACTCTTAAATTACATTCTACTTCATTATAATTGGATTCCACTGTTGTCCTATACAGAACTTGACCCAAGCCACAAGAGTCATCAGCTAGTAGGAATGCATCATTCTTCTTGCTCAGAAAGAATTACTAGGTTTAATATTAAAGGTTTATTTTGTTGCAAACCAGAAAGTTTTAATAGTAACTGATCAATAAGAATCAACATTTGTTTAGGAAAAGAACTAAAGTTCAAAATACAAGACAAGATTGTAATTGAGTAACTGCAAACATTAAGGTCCCCTGTTTGCTAATTTAAATAACTGTTAAAAATCAGTCAGGTAGCCAAATCACTTATTTAAATTAGTCCATCCTAAGTAGGCCATCACTATTAGATTTATGACACTGAGAGGAAAAAAGAAATCAGCATAATAAATGTACTGCATTAACACCACCATTAATATACAAACACAAAAGCTGTTAATGA
Organism: Aptenodytes patagonicus; assembly: GCF_965638725.1. Classification (NCBI taxonomy): domain Eukaryota; kingdom Metazoa; phylum Chordata; class Aves; order Sphenisciformes; family Spheniscidae; genus Aptenodytes; species Aptenodytes patagonicus. The sequence goes on from NC_134982.1 coordinate 27,674,306, forward strand.
TACAGGGAAAAAAAATATCAGATGATGTAATAAAATAGACTTTCTTGAGAAGGAGGAAGAAAAACCAGAAAAAACTCAGCATAAAAAAAACTGCCAAAGGAATTCATAAAATGAACAGAAAAGACTCCCAAAATCTCTCTCTGTTCATAAGTTCTTTTAGTGATCATAGTGATCCAGATCTGGACAGTGATCAATCATCACTGGTTTCATTAGAAGAAATGAAAAGTGATTTCTTGAGGACTACTTACAATATATTTTATAGATACAAATGAAGGTACATAGAAGGATATCACTCTAACATAAGTACACATGAAGGCAACAGAACATTTTAAAGTGGAATAATCAGCTATTCACTGCATGAAAGAAAAAAAAAAGGTTATTTACAAGAGTATCCCCCCAAAAAGATTAAAGGAGTTTTTTGGAATCTTTAGATCCAAACCTGATGTAGAAAGTCTGGTTTTGTGTACAAAACTCTACAAAAAGGTGACAGAATAATTGGCTAGAAGCTCAGACTCTTTACTAAGCAAGTTGGAGATGCATTTAGAAGACAGCCACCACCAGACGGAGCATTCAGTGTTTTGTCAAGGGAAGAGGAGGCAGAAGATGAGCAAAAATATGACAAATGCTGATATGATGACTAGTGATAATGCAAAATAAAGCTACCAGAAATGTTGGACTGTAAAAATAAAAATAGTGAGGAGAAACTTATAATTTGAACAGATATGATTTTCCTCCTTTTTGCTGCTGAGGAAGAGATTCCCTGCAAACACTGTCTCTCTATTTGAAGAAGGGTATTTTTAAATCTTTGTGTATGTGTGTGTGGTTTTTTTGTATTAATGGATTTAGACCCTACTGATCCCCATCCAAGCAGAAATAATTCTGTGTCCTCCCCACTGCAAAAATAGGGTCTTTGACATCAGATGTGTTTTAAAGGCTTGAAAATAATTCCAATAGGGAATTACTATATTATGCAAATGCTCTGATAAATTTGGGACAGCTAGAGGGAATGATTAGAGCAGCTGTTAGGTACAAAAAGGTTTTACTTTCCTATGCAGACAGTGTGCCACTGAGATGTGTCTCAGAGCCGCACAGTGTCTCCTCTGGCTCAGTACTATACCTATAGTTATAACCTAGCCCATAAAACATATTGTCCTGCATTGTCTTTAAATGAAACACAAGACTTGAGAAGAAATAAAGATTTCTGTGAAAAATATTAAACCCTTTTTTCTTTTTGAGAGCGAGAGGGAGAAAACTACACTAAGAAAACACTGGCATTCTTGGGCTGACCTTTCTCTTAGCCCTCACTTTTCCAATTTTCAGAACATCTAAGTGCTTCAGAAATGCTTTTGCCTTTAATGCTTTTGTCCCCACAGTACACTTGTAGGAGAGACAAGGTCAATTACCTCTTTTTGGAGATGATCTGCAAATGGTGACTCAGGTGCATGTTCTGCTTGGTAAAGAAACTCGCGTTAAATACGAGTTAGCTCAGATACCAGACCCAGTATGAGCATATTAGCATGAGATTCTGCCTGGGCTAATTCCCCTCCTTCTCCGATTTTCCTTACTACAGTTAATTGTTCTAACTATATATAGTTAATTCTTCCTAACTACAGTGTCCACTGATGTGCTTCTATCTCTTCAATACATAACCTTCCTTATGAACGGCTAACTTCAACATTACAGCTGATTTATATTACATTAACATAACATTAATATCCATCCAAAGCCACTCACACAAAGGTTGGAGGAGGGTAAGTGACTGAACCTAGATTTTCAGAGCTGAGAACTCCTGCCTTTCTGTTCTCTCCTACGAAGTTGTTTTGAGAAACAGCACGAACAGTTATCTTTCCTCCTGCTGCCTGTACAGGAGAGCCTCTAACGCCGTCCTGAGAAGAATGGGTGCAAGCCAACACAACAGACCTCATGAAAAAAAAAATTCTTCACATCAGGAAGAGCTGGACTAGGCTTGCAGTCCCTTTAGAAGAGGAATCCTAGCAGTCTGAGGCACACAGAAATGTCTGGGTGACTAGTCAGCATGCTGAGATACGCAGTGCATGTTAATCAGGGTCCCCCATCATTGTTTTTTTAATGAAGTCATAAACAAAACCCACCCACCACCCACCCAGACCACAAGAAGTTAATCTCAGTACTCCTGTTTATTCTGGAAGGATTAGCTAGATCACAGATTATTTCATATGCTTCTTGGATACGTTGTTGAAAAGAAAAGAATACCCAATCAACTGTCACTGGTTTCTCATCAGTAAATTTTTGACAGAAGGAAAAGTATATTTTTCAGTTTGAGGAAGTAGAAGTGTCTGTAATTTACGAAGCAATCATGGTTACTATATTTAATATGTAATTTATACATACCCTATTAAAGCCTGCATTAAGAAGGGGAAGAACAGAAGTCTCTTCTTGGTCAGTAGATCTACAAAACAAAATGTATGGTCACACAACATTTAAGAATTAGATGGTATCAATTTGACATAATTACCTAAATATAACGAATGCAGTGAGAACACTCTTGCATAAAATGCATACATACGATCATACTATTACAGGAGTTGATGCTATAGTCTTCTTTTATACATATTTGCAGCTATTACTACAACCTGGTAGTTATTCCTACAGCAAACCTGACAGACATTCTAAAAGAAGTCCTGTGTCTCTTCACAGACACACAAGGGTATTACAGAAAGAAAGCATGAAGAGGATAAAAGACATCCTGTCATATCCTATGAGAAAGGATCTAGAAAAATGTTATTAAGTAAAAGGTGAAGCAAGTTGTAAAGTCTTTCTCAGCAACAAACTTAGTCTATTTTCTAATCTTGGCAGGAATAGTTCTTCTCCTGCCACTCTGTTTCCTAATATTTTAATTGAGCTAGGAAATGAATAAAATTAGAATGGATTCAGTAGTGTGCAGGAGTTTTAACAAAGACAGGAAAGGTCTCTTTTTCGAAGGTATTTGATAAACAATGTATTTAAGTCAGTAAGAATTCTACCTGAAAACATAGGGTATGAATTACTGAATAAGGATTTCAGGACAACATTCTGGTGAGTTTAGTACCAATGGGATTGAAGTGTACTCCATTACCCAGTTCCCTAATAACCACAGTGTGTTATTTGATCTAGTTATTTCTTTTAGAAAGTAATACACAGCTTTCTATTTCTTTTTCTTTTAGAAACCAACACATAGCTTTCTATTTTTTCTTAGTATTCAAGCCATTACATTATGATCCTCTGAAGGTGATAGGGTTAGTACTAGTCTGTATAAATGGAAAGTTATTAAATGCTTAAACAGGCCAGATAAAACATCACTAACCCATTTCAGGTAAAATAATATTAAACATAGTCTACGAGGCTTGCTAGTAAGATACTTTCTGTTATTGGATAACTATTATACATAACATTCTTATAAAGTAAAATAAAAATATTTCACAAAATAGTAATACTTACATGCGTGGAACCACAGCAAGTATTACAGTGTGTTCTGATGGTTTTGTGGCACGAATAGTCCTGAGGAAACAAAAATTTCTCAGTTACACCACATGCTTTCTCAACGTTACTCTGAGTATCTTCACAGACAATATAAATGAAAACCAGGACTAAAAGACACCATTGAGGCTAGAAAATAGGATATCACACTGCCAAAACCTACCTATCCCCACTCAGACAATCCATTTCCATTTTGCTACCAGATTCCTCAGATTTTGCTCACCGCAGTGAAGAGGCAAGAGCTCCAAAAACACAGGGCATGGACAGCAGCTCTTCAAATCCACTCTTATAGCCTAGCAAAGGTTTGCCCTGTTTACTTAGCTTATTTGGGGCAGACTGCCCTGAATGCATGGGATGAGAAAGGTCAGTCTATACAATGCATTTTCAATACCCATTAGCTAACTTAGACAAAACTGTCCACCACTTTTTCCCCGTATTTACCATTGTCCTTCTAGATATTGTAAAATTTTCTTTAGAGGGTGGGAAGTGCTTTTGGGGCATGCAAGTAAGAAAAGAGGGTATAGCAAATGTATATGATAGACTATCATTTATGAAATGCTGAGTAAGCAAAATTTTACCACTCTACATATTATTGAGAAACTGAAAAAAATATGACCAACTATCAGAAGAACATTCCATTCACCTTTTGCGGACTAAAGATATCTTTTTTCAATCATGTCACACTGTCCTGAATAAACAGGCTTTATATTTATTTGTTGGTCTTTTAGAAGAACTTCCATCAGCACATGTATTTGAGCTTTAAAATGCTCCTTGTCATAAACATAACAAATTTCAGCTCACAATGGACTGAGAAGCACAGTATGGTGTATGGTACAAAATGTATGCTTCAGCTGAAACAGTGTATTTTAGCAAAGAATCCCAATACTAAGTGCTTGCAACCTTAGAGCTGCTAAGACCGAGTCATATGGACCAGAAGAGTGATGTGAACTTTTGTGAAGAGCTGGCAGTGCCTGACCCACTGGACAAACAAACACATTCCTTTGAAGCCCTGCAGCTTCAGGCTTTGCTGCAGCAGACTTTGCTGCAGCAGACTTTGCTGCTTCTCCCAGGGAAGAAGCAGGCACAGAGGGCAGGGAATAATTTCACAACAGCTCTGGCTTATGCTCTGATAGAAGACCATGACCTAAAGAGATAATTCAACAGTTCAACTTTGCCAAAAGTATATTTTTCATATAGTTCTCCTCTTACAGATGTATGCAAACCTCCTGGCCTCAATCCCCAAACTTCTATTTTACTATAGTTTTGGGGATTCCCCCCCCCCCGCTAATTTTTGTTTTAGAAAATTAGAAGGTTTGGTTTTGTACAATATATTCTGAAGTTCAAGAGAAGCATAAGGTCCTTTAGGTTACCTGCAGATATCTTCTGCATCAAAATATCTGGAGTTCCTGTGATCTATAACAATTATTTCCTGGTGCTTATCAAGAAAACATTCAAGCGCTGACTCTGGAGTCCGGGCAATATTGCACCTGTATCCAGCTCTGTCACAAGCCCACCAGAAACCATCACTTTGGTTGTCTTCTTTTGCAAAGATCAGCAAAACCTGCAAAGCATGCAAAACAGTGTCAATACATTAAACATACAAAATAGTCCTCTGCGTGGTGCAAATCTTAACAGACACTTCTGCTATATGAAAGACTGAGTCTACTTTGAAAGTGGGAAGATTGAACTACAGACTGTAAAACAGCTGATGCAGTAGCACAACTTTCTTAATAGATGGAGTGATTATCAACAGATAGTCAACAGTTAACTGCGTAGGACTGATAGTTAGGACAAAACCAGCTGCCAGATGATGAGTCTCTTCTAACTCATGTTCAAATTCAATCAGCAGCCACCCAGAGTAGGTGGGTAGGTGATCAAACGTCATTGCCACTCTCATCAGGCCATCCTAGCTGCACACACTTTTAATTGTAATGAACTGTCTGAAATGCAACTGCCTTAATTATCGCTCTTCAGGGACAAACAATTAACATAACACAGTTTTATTCATTATTTCTCCTTTGATGTACAACAAAAGGGAGTTAACCCATATCCTTTCAAAACTGAAAGGAACAACAGACAAACAAGTATGAACAGGGCTGGATAGGGGAAAAAAACCTGATTCAAACATCACAATTTTTACCCAATAAATTGTCCCTAATTATGTAAATATAAAAGGTAGTTTCGACAACTTCAACTGAACACTTAAGGAACTGCTCACACAAGATCAGGTAGGATTAGGAGCTGTTCTAAAAATCAAACTCATGCTGTAGGAAGTCTGTTTGCTAACTGACACACAGAATATAGGCTGAAAACAGCTGTATTTGTGTGCTTCTGGTGTGAAAGAAAGAGTGTTTTTAGGAGAGAACATATTTTTCATCCTTGCCTTATAATACATACATTATCAGCATACAAATTACACAGCTAGGGACACAAGTCATGTAGAAAATCCCCTTCACAATTTGCACATATTTACCATAGCAACGGATCACTAATCATGCCACCCTGTGTGATAGATGAAGAAAAAGGTTTAGTGCAAATATGCTGTGAAAAAGAAAGGCCTGAAAAAGTCAAAAGTTTATCCACAGCTATTTAAATTGCACAGAAAGGTAGCAGCCAGAGAATAAAAGCAAAATCCTGTTCACTTCACAAATAAAAATCATCCCCTGACTTCACTGAAACAACCTGCCTGAGCAAAATATGCAAAATTTTGCCCAAAATGTCCATAAGAAAGGTCAATAACTTTTCATCTGTGTTGCTTCATGCAGCTGTGGTGTCACCACATGAAATTCAACAGTATCAGTCTAGAAGCTAGAAAAGGCAACCGGTACTTTTCTCTTATCTTGAGCTGCCTGGATTGTTGAATTCTAAACAATGAACAAATCAGTTAATGTTCTATGGCAGGACAACCAGTCAAGGTTTCATTAAACAGTGGAAGAAAATTATATGCTTGGAATTTCCATAAATGTTAAGAAATAACTTAAGAAGTTTCAATTTACTAGAAAGAGTAATTTTAATTGCAATTAACAATAAGCAGATTTGGGTTACTGACACTTAACATCCAAGGCAACTGTTGTCACTCTACTTAATCCCCGATTTTTTTCCGGCCATCAAAGTGTTGGAAAGCAGTGACGTGGTTGAGCTGCAGACTTTGTCTGTGGATACTTGGGTGAAGTCCCTACCTACTCTGATACAATCTTCTGTTCAGTTCCAACTGCTATTAGTTTTATTTTGTTCCTAGTTTGATGGGTACAATATGGTTCAGAAAACAGTTTTTTTGGGGGCACATTTTTTTTGATATGTTCCTTCTCTCAGCATTCCCAGTTTGGAAATAAAGAATTGCAAAATGCAATTGTTTACCAGCTGTAAAATAAGGGAGCTTAATTAAACCACCTGATCTCCCGCTGGCAGTGAATTATCAGTGTGTGAATCCTTCTGAGAATATTAACTTTAAAAGGCTTTTTAGAGTATTACTACGATGCTTTCTCATTAACATTTGTATGAAGCTTACTATAAACCATCAAAACCTAATGTAACTAGAAGTATATTGCAAGATACGCTCTCAAAGTCAAGATAAAAATATACCAATCCATATAAACAACACCGTCAAGGAAAAAGTTTAACTCAATATGTGTTTCTTGGCAAAAAAAAAAAAGTAGCTATTTTTTGGTGTATAATTTGTCAGTGCTACTGTAAAAAGATCATTTTACTCAGTGCTGCCCTGGTTTAGGAGCACCACGGACTGCTCCTGTGGAGATCTTTACACTTCTCAGTGATATATTGGAATTTTTACCATCTTTCTAAGTATTTGCTTTGCACAACTGTTGCATGTCTTGTTCCCAGTTTATCATACAAATACAGAAAATGGACAGAGATCTGCTTTAAAGAGCTCAAAATAAAACAAGAGACACCAGCCGAGTACAGACACACAGGGTACCACAATGAAACTGAGAAAATTACAAACTGCAACTTAAGAAGTAAAAATAAAGTTAGTTAATTATTCTTATTGTATTGTATCCCAGCAAGAGAGTTTTAAGGTGGAAAACACATAGTGGCTCTGAATTAAGTTAGGGAGGAGCTCTTGTTACACCGAAAATTGTCATGGGGGAACAGTAAAATGCTGTGCATCATCATGCTTCGTTTGCAGCTCAGCAGGGAAGATCACCATCATCAGAACAGAAATGGAGTTTGATGTCAATGCTGTGAAAGACGTGATGGCCAATGAATGTCCTAAGAGGTGAGAAAATGCAGCATCTGAATGGGGGACACATCCAAACCTTTATCAGCCCTGGTGAACACTTCTGCAAAAGGATAAGACAGTTTTTTTATGTGCATTAAAAGTTTATAAAAACCACCTTTCTCCTGTGTCCTCTGGAGAAAGTATATTTACATGTACTTTTATCATGGTCATTTCTAAGGTCTCAGAACAAAACCATACCTATTTGCAAGCCTTGGCACAAAATCGGGGCAGATGTGCAAGCTGCATGTTGGGAGGGCGTTTGGAGGGTTGGAGCTCGTAGGTTTGCTTTGGACTCTTCCCCTTGCCCCTTAAGGCCAGCAGCACCTGCGTCACGATCTAATACAAACCAAACCAGATTTGTCCTCCAATACAGATGGTCATAAAGTCCAGTAAGGAATCTATTAAATGCTTTATGGCAGGTCACAGTCACAAGTAAGGTGACCTCTCAGACAAAAAATATGGGCCATTTCAAGGTTGGCACAGGTGTCCCGTAACAGCATAAAACACGCACCAGAACATCGCTAAGAAAAGCCCTTGTGGTAATTGTTTTAACAAACTAAATTGACTTATCAGACAATTGTGAACATGATTAAGCACCCACAAATAGACATTTAAAATGTAATATTCAGTAGCTGTTTGCACTGCACAGAGAAACAGGTAAATCCATTGTCAAGGTGGAATAAAAGATTAACACACCTTTTTTTAAATGCGTGGATGTGTGCAATACTTGCCAAATTAGCTGAGGTAATGTGGCTTGTTCCACAAACAAAGGAGATGGGTTTACATAAAGTGTTTTCCCTTCACTGCAAATAAGTTAGTGTATGGCAGTGTCTTTATGGAAAACTCTTCTGTTAATGGTTTTACTTAAGGTCTGCTTTGTGCTTTACTTGAGGTCTTCCGTGGTAGCACCATAGATTCTCAATTGTGTAATGTAGGGACAAAATAACATCCACACTTGACAAGATACCAAGAATAATGTCAAACACTTTTAAAAACAACAAAAAAATCCCCCACTTGCCCTTCTTATAGGAAAAATCTTCACTTATAACAGCTAACACTGGTACTACGGTATTTTGGCAAATCCAGTTTCTACAAAGTAAAATCCTGACATAAGCACTGAGAGTATTTGTATTTGTTAAATATCTGCTTGACCATCTTTCTGAAGATGATCACAGTCTAAAGAAAATTTTTCTGTGAAGAGTTCCACACTTTTATGTTGAAATTCCTTGCAAAACCAAAGACTGGTCTACTGCTGAAGCCACTGTTCCACAGTGTTATTATAACATAAACAAATAGTTTCATCGGATCAAGCCATCATTAAGACTGCATGTTTAATACAGAAATAAAAATGTAAAGCTTTATGATGCATATACACATTATTTATTTTCCTTGAGAATAGTATTTCTTCCACATGTAGGTTTTTCCTCTCATAGCCAGATATGGGGGAAAAAAAACCAAACCCAAAACAGAAAAGGTGACTGGTGACTAAATGTCTCTGTATTTTACAGAGTTAAATGACCCAAAACGTTAATTCAAATGAATGCCGTATCACTAGAGCAATGTCAGAGACTAAGATAATTTAATTTCCTATCATCTGAGAGCTCTAACACCCACTATAAGCTAAAAAAGTGATGCTTGGCATCTGTTTACTGGCAGAGGAACAAAATGTACAGAAACAGAAGCAAGTACGGGTGAGAGCTGCTGCTCCTTAAGCCAAAGTTCAACTTGTCTTGTTGGAAGTGGTGTGATTTCTTGGATTGGTGACCTGTAAAAGCACAGTTCTCTGTCCTGTTGTGCAAAACCCAGCAAAACTCTCCAGGCACCTAAACTTTGTAATGGAGCTCTCTGCTTTGGTATATCAGAACCGAACAGTTTCTAACATCCAGAGAGGCAGCTCTTTCCCCTGCTAATGCACATACACTCCTTTTGACAGGGCATATAAAAGGAATGATCTGATGTTAATGGAAACCTAAGCACCTCGTTTACCAAGTTAATTTACTTGCAGATCTCTTCTCAAGCAATCAGATAAACCAAAACACCAATTACCCATCTTGCAGTCCTTGTACAAGTAAAATGAAAGTATTATACCTAACTATAGGGGTTGAACCTTAAAATTTCTTCACCCATTAACACTGAATTGACTGTATCAAGAAACTGAAAGAGCATCTTACCTGAATTGGATCTTGTGTCAGTCTCATGGGCCCAATTTGCACTTCTGTAGTTGAAGCCTGCTGAAGAAGAGTAATACAGATATTTTTTTCTGGTCTGGTTCTTAACAAGAAAGCATTTGACGTGCAAGAATGAAAGATCAAACAGAACCATGAAAGACTCAAAGGCAGGCAGGCATATAACTAACAGCCTTCATTTAGTTGTTTTGAAGTGTATCTTTTATGAACATGTTTTACCAAACTCCTGATTTTGTTCTATTTGCCTCTAAGTTAAAAATTGTAGGGTTTTACATAAGGAAACAAGAAACACCACTTCGTTTCCCCTCTTTCACCAGCAGAGTACCTTGGTTACACAGAAGGACTTGTATTTTGCTTAAGACTACAGAGAGCTATTTTTTCTGGCCAAAAATTGCCTTATTCATTTGAATGTAATACAGAACTTGTATTAAGGGTCTTGTGACGTATATTCAATAATAATATTTTAATGGGTTCGGTTAGAAAAAAAGTGACTTTTCAGACTAGAGAACTTGTTTGGATTACAGATTTAAAATTGTTTTCCAGAACCATAACCTTTAGTTTGCAGGAAAAAACATTGCTACCATGTGAGCCATCTCATTTTCAGAAGACATGAGAGCACATAATAATTTAAAGCTATTACAAGAAAGCCAGCAGACATTGGCTGTGGCTGCTTTGTTGCCATATTTCCTAGGAGTTGGACTACCTTAATACTTTTTGTGTCTTGATACATTTCAATACACTTCTCCTGTACACTACTGATTTGTTTCACTTCAGACCATTAGCTACAGAAGGTTGTTAAGCAACTGAACAATACCTATGTCCTCCCACAGATGCATGTACTCAAGGAAAGGTCTCTGAACCTTAAAATATTGTTCCTCTCATGTGTATGGAGGATTATTTACAAGTTAGCAATCTCCAAAAGGGCAAATTCTCTGCTTTCCTGGTACCAGTTACCCCAGGTGCCTGGTGTAGGTGAGTTAAAGCAGTCTCCCGGCAAGACATGTAATTTGAACAAAACCCTAATTGTAGGCAGATTCCCAGGACTGTTCCCTGACACACAGGAACCCTGGAGCCTTATTTCTGCAGCATTTTGCTCTGCGGTGCTTGTTAGTTTGAGCCTTTTGTCCAGGTATTACCTTACTCTTAAATTTAGTATTTTTCAAAGGAATGTGTATAAACATTCAAAATGGATGAAGTTACCAGTATTCAACTTTTTTCCTTAGAGAATACAATACCGTACTAAGTATTAACAGCCTTGCCTGCATGTGAGACAGTGATATTATGTATAGCTACAACTGACACGTTGGACTTTCATGCACCACTGAGCATCAATTCTTCTCAGCCCAACAACATACGTCAGAAGGTGGTAACAGGCAGTACCCCAAAAGATTAAACTACAAAGCTTGCCACTGTTTTCCAAAGCAAAAAATGCCCCCAATATAAGTGTAGTTAACCTCTCCTTTTCTCACACAAAAGCTTCACTTCCCACTTGAGCTCCTGCCATAACAGAATGTAACTTAATGCCAGTAAGGATATCAGAATAGAAATGAAAGTTAGCACCCATCATCAACCATGAGTTATGAGTAAGGTTAGAGAAACAGTTCCCTGAAAGCTCCCAGCCCCTTTTTCCCCCACCAAAAAAGAAAAACAGCACATTCACACTCCAATGGTATTATATAGGAAACTCTTAAATGTATTTTTTATCACTATTCACTTTGATTTAAAAAACCAAAAAGTTTTAAACTTGCCTCATTAGATGAATCTGTAAGAATACACAACAGACTTGGGTCAGTATCAGTGCAAAAACTTCTTTTTTTTACAATGCACAGCTCCGACTGTCTCAGAATGTATTGATCAAGAGCCTGGGATCCTTCACAAAAGACAGTTAGGACACAGGGACTTATTTTATTATCCATTTATTAATGCTACTAGGGAACTGGCATTGTAAATGAATGCCTTCCATTTTTCTACCACTTCAGAGGACATCCAGATTTACTTACTCTGTTTTGTCCAAGAAGGAATAACTGTGTCTACGGCATAGATCGATGCAGACAAGTCTATCGATCCCTTTACAGAGATTCCTTTATAGGGTAGCCACTGGTCTTAGCCAAGGTATTTTAAACCACCACCAACAAAAAAATCCACACAGCTGTGACTCAGGGTTTCTCTCCCTGCTGCTTCTGTGTCAGTGTCATGAATAGAACATACCTGAATAGAAGGACCTAAAAATCAGGGTCTCTCTCTTCCCCCCTCCCAGTTTCAGGGTGTTCCTGCCTTTGCTAACAGTAGGAAAGCTTCATGAGGATTAGAAAATCTGAGAGACCCGATGTAGGTAAACTTGACCCTGTCCTGCTCTGCGCAGACATGATAGGGTCAGAACCACACAGCGATGCAGAAAAGGTGCTGCTATATCTGAAATATTGCCATGTATAACCTTGAAGTCCCCAGGTTGCTCACCTTCATTGCTTATACAATGCATGGAAACAGATGGGACCCTCAAATTAAGACTAATAATGACTCTGAGCATAGGAAGGATTAATAAACCTTCTAATCAGATACAGCAAAAAGTATGTCTGAAATCCTCCTTCCTGGACTTGGAGTTCTGAGTTTCGTTTTACAAGCTGAATCAGTCCTTTGGATTTATATGCCCACATTGCTCTGGGTACAAGTGACTGTCTCAGTTTTCTCTTTCAAAACACAGCTAGAGGAGGCAGCAAAAATAATGACATGAGTGCCTGGCATTCACAAACATCCTACAGATCTCTCCTTGGCCTGAAGGAACTAATTCCACATCTTCCTAACTCCCAGAAGAATCTGACCATGTGGATGTCGCATATTAGTGATACCACGACCATACCTCTGCTCATTTCCTGACTTAAGTGAATATCTCATAGCTGATGATTTCCAATTTAAATAAATCTCTCATTATTGGATTGACTGTCAGGAAGGACTGCTAATAGATCTGCAACCTAAATCAATTAGTACAGTAGCTCATGACAAACTTTTCTGGTAAAACATGTGGAGACAAGCCTGGTTCCAAAGAGGTCAGTGAGAGAACCCCTGATTTCAGTGAGCAGGGAAACAGACACAGGGCTGGAAGCAAAGAAATCATAAATAAACTAACCATCTGGGAATAACAAAAGCTTAAAAACAGTGAAGAAATTTTTGTTTTAACATTTTAAACTCTCCAATATTATTTCCAGTATCATTCTAACCTCCTAGGCAATCTCCACAGGAATCAGCTATTAATCAAAGAATTAAAGACAAAGTCAATGGTACTTTCTTAAATCCTATGTTCTTATGTAAATCACTGATCATCAATTACCTTACTATCATAGCAGTACCATTAAGCAAAATGTACTTACCACTTCATTAAAGGTCCACACTTTTAAATCACCAATACAAAAGTCTTTACCCCCCAATATGCCTGCAGACTTACAGCCCCTGCAGTTTATGAATTATCAAAAATTAGTAACACAACCACTGTAAAAATAATCACTAATTAGTACAGCAAAATCTTCTTGAATAATTCTTCATTGCTCCAGAGCAACAACAGCAACTAGAGCCAACCAAGCATCGAAGCAAAGGTGTTGGTGAGTTCAGCCTCCTGGAAAGGCTCAGGATGGATGTGCCAGTTGAGAACCATCGCACAGATGCCAAGGTCCCTATGGACACCCTTTTGCCCTGAAGGGGCCTTCCCCCTACCCACTCTGTCTTCTTTCCTCTTTAGTCACTCCCACACTGACACATCACTCACCTTTGTAGTATGTTCTCAGACCCCTGTCCCTTTGGTTTTATAAGCAGGTAACAGAACTCTCTCTTCAACCCAGCTCTCACTGCACTGCTGCATTCCCCCGGCTCCATCCCCCCAGCTTTGCTAGGGCTCATTTGCATTTGTCTCCAGCTCACCTTTCCCCACCTACACCGCTGGTTAGGGTTGACACCTCAGCCCATCCTTTGGCTATTACCATTTCCATATTCGATTATACCACTATTTTCAACTTCAAATCCCTTCCTTTTTTTTCTTGGCCAAACTGCAGTCCTGAAAAGGATTACAACCATGCGTGACCTCAACACTGGTCTTAGCCTTGCTTGAATTCCCTTATGAGGCACAGGGCCCACAGCTGTTCTCCAGCATCCTTGGCCTGGAACTGGTGTCCTGATACAACACACCTGACCAGGGTGTCCAGCTCCTCTTCCACTGTTCAGCAACGTTACACCCCTCTCCCTTCCCCTCTCCCCTCTCCCCTCTCCCCTCTCCCCTCTCCCCTTCCCCTTTCCCTTCCCCTTCCCCTCTCCTCTCCTCTCCTCCCCTCTCCTCTCCTCCCCTCTCCTCCCCTCTTTCTTAGCAGAACTATATCCTAATCTTTCTCCTCTTCTTTTACTGTTTTATAATTTCTGGTCCATTGAACTCCCATCCACTGGCATTTTTCTATAGTTTAACACTCAGCCACTTTTTCTCCGTTTGGGGTGTCCCCATGCTTCTTTGCCAGCTTCAAGTGTTACAGGGAATATCACTTGACCTGTTGTTGTGGTTTAACCCGGCAGGCAGCTAAACACCACACAGCTGTTTGCTCACTCCACCCCCCGCCCAGTGGGATGGGAGAGAAAATCGGGAAAAAAAAAAGTAAAATTTGTGGGTTGAGATAGACAGTTGAATGGGACAGAAAAGGAAGGGAAAATAATAATAATAATAATTATAGTAATGATGATAAAAGAATATACAAAGTAAGTGATGCACAATGCAATTGCCCCCCACCCGCCGACCGATGCCCAGCCAGTTCCCGAGCAGCGGTCACTGCCCCCCAGCCAACTCCCCCAGTTTATATATTGAGCATGACGTCACATGGTATGGAACAGCCCTTTGGCCAGTTTGGGTCAGCTGTCCTGGCTGTGCCCCCTCCCAGCTTCTTGCTGGCAGGGCATGAGAAGCTGAAAAGTCCTTGGCTAGAGTAAGCACTACTTCGCAACAACTAAAACATCGGTGTGTTATCAACGTTATTCTCGTACTAAATCCAAAACACAGCACTGTACCAGCTACTAGGAAGGAAATTAACTCTATCCCAGCCGAAACCAGGACACCTGTGTAGCAATTTGTGTGTATTAAAGAAGGGACAGGTTTACAGGAGAAAAATGAAGAGCTCTTTTCACAAAGACGCCACCTCTGACTCAAGAAGCCCCTAAATGATAAGCTGGCAAAGGCTGGGAGAATAAATAGGACAGATCACCACATGCTGCTCCTGCTGGAGACTTGGTGCTGAGCTAAATGGCTTTTGGCCTGACCCCTGTGGCTTTTCCAGACACCATCCTTGCCTGATTCATTCATTTGCCCAGCTGCCTCCGTTCGTCCTCTCCACCCACCAATACAGCTACTCTCCCAACTCTCTTTCAGGGAGCACCGCTCTCTGCCACCTCTGTTGTCAAGTTCTGTTTTCTTTATTCTCCCCTTGCTGTGGCTTCCAGTTGACTTGTTCTTCTGCTTTCCCAGCTGCTCATACCCTGCATTTCCCTGGCTCTGACTAGAGAGCTGCCAACTCACTCTGCTCCACAAGCTGTTCCCCTCATGCCAGCCAGCTGCCACTTTTCGAAGGAGTCCAGAGGAGCATTAAATAGTTGGATTGCTCAACTCTAAGGTTAATGTAAGGTCATGCTATTTTATTAGCTGAAAATAATTATCAAACATACATACCATTTAGAAGAAATAAGGCTTCATCGTCATTGACTTAGCCATTGCAAACTCTGGAAGCATCCATAACTGAAGCCTGACCCATCAGTTACACAGGAACTGGTGAAAAAAATGCATATGCATTTTGAAGAGCTAGCCTATTCACAACATGTGTGACATAAGCTTTGTTTAAGTCACAAATATTTTCCAAAACAGCAAGTATGAACTTCCCATGGAGTTTTTGGAACCAAGAGGCCAGGACCACTGTAGACCCTCAATGCATCAATAACCTTTACACAGGCTTCCACTTGTGGTAACACCATGGAAATAACTGGCTGTATGCCGTCTACTGCTAAGACCACAAAATTATCTAGGCTTCAGTTTCAGCCTAAGATGACTCTCATGCCTTTCCTTCCTTAGCTATTTTGAACTCAGGTTCTCTTCACACTGCAGTCAAAGAGAAGTCTCTAAATCCTCCTCCATGCCCCCATCAGCTGCCTTTCACACCACTGACACTTCATTCTTTGAAATTTAGTCTGACGTTGGCTATCAGAAATCTCCTTTCTACTTCTCTTTTCACCCCTTCAGAAGGTCCTCTATAGAATATTCTCTAATTCTAGCAAAGATCTCAGGTTGTTTTTCCCTCCACATGTATCACTGTGGGGAGCGTGCCTTAGAAATACTGACCTAAAGGCCCATTTAGGGGAATAGGAAACCTAGATTTTCTTCTGGTTTTTTTCTTCTTTTTCTTGATCACAAGAAACAAATGATTTGCTCCAAAAACACAGCTCCCATGGGGACTTGCATCTATACCACTCTACTCCAGACCTCTTTTCGCTTTTGACAACAGAAATCTCAGCTTTTCTCTATGCATGTGTCTAGCTGTCATTTCAGGTAAGCCCCCCTTCCAAATCTGTGTCTCCCCCATCAACCTCTATCTGCAACCTTCTCTCAGTCACTGTGAGTACTGCCACCAACCTTCTTCTGCTCATACCCACAATCTGTAAGTCATCATCCACTTGAGCTTCTCTTAAGTCCTCCCACCCTGGCTCTTTCTAAATCTTGCTCATTCTATGTTATCTATAAAATGTGGCCTTTCCTTCTCAACCACCGGCAGTCTTTTCATCCAGCTCTCTTATGTTGCCTGCAGATTATTACAGCATCCTTCTCTTTAGCTGTGACATAGGAAAACTTGCCAAGCTTACATTCAACTTGTGGAAGGACGCAGAAGCCACAGACAAAGTCTTCTCTGCAGATGAAAGCAACAAAGAAAACAAAATAAAAAGGCTGCAGACAAACCTGTCTTCTCTCTGAAGACCTTTCCCAGCCTATTTCTTACCCCTATGTGAATTATCCCCACTCCCTTTGCCTGGGATGTCAGGCTGTGCAGCCTGGCTGTTGAGTTTTCAAGTTTCCAGGTTTTCATGATCTCTGCATTTTTGCAATGCTGACAAACAACAACAAAAAGTAACCCCAAAAGCCACGCCCCCAAATGTTTAGATGGTTTGTAGATATCATGGTGGCACTCTTACAATACTGTCTCACTCCTCTCATCTGTGCCCCTCTTAACAACTCCATCAACAGTTACAGGCTACCCTGTCAAAGGCAGCAATGCTATTTCCAGTTTGTGTTGTACAGCCCTTCCACAGTGGTGTCCTGGGCTTTTAAACAATACTCATGGTTGTGGTTTTTTTGCTTTGTTGAAAAGCATACACACCCAGGGCCAGCATATGCAAAAAAAGCTAGTACTTGCAACATTTTTATCATTTTATTCTTTCAAATAGTATCTGCATATTTGGATCCTTGACTAAAATTTATTATCTCACTTTATGATTTTTCTGCCCAAGGAAATGTTAATGAAATTTCTACCTTAAATAAAAGCAAAAAAAGGACAAAAACAACATCCACACATATTCTGCATAAAGCATTAGAGTACAAAATTTTTTAAAAATAGGATGGAAAGTGCAACCAAATTTTTTTCAGGATATTGATATATTAAAAGTACAGCCCTGAATTTTTATAAACCTTGCAAAAAAGTAGTATTTTCCATCATTTTCAGGAATCAGGAATTTACTACTGTAGAAAATACAATCAGAAGCAAGCCCTACTTAAAGGAAATTGGAATGTTTTGAAAATGATCTCCTCTCTTCTCCATAATTATACAACTCCAGATTGAGGCAAGTGGTATCTGACTGTTTGGAATTTAGGTCTTCTTGTTTTGCAAAGCTTTCAGTTACATTTCAGAATGCTTTCTGTTTTTAAGAAAGTGTTATTTAAAATGTGGCACCTCAAATAAGTTAATGCTATGAAAAACCCGAAATCAAACAGCATACTCCACAAAGAAGATTATTAAACAGTTTCACTACAAAACTCTAAGATAAGTATAGTTTTTTTCCTTGATATATTAAGTTAGCACTCATTTAGGAGGTCTGCGATATATTTGCACCTTAGTTTTAACTCATGCAGTGTAGCATTTCCCCAATCTAATGATTTAATCACTTAAAGCTTGTCTATACATAAGGAAAATTTTACTGTGTAGTTTTGAGTGTACTCTTCCCATATGTATAAGCAAAATTCATCGCCCATAATGGATTCTCCTCTTCCAGATACTATTTGTGATTTTGTTGACAAGTAACAAACCTCAAAATTCCCTTGGGGAAAAAAAGTCTTTTACTTATGTAGCTATCACACATACAGCTACTCAACTGGGCCAAATCCTCAGCTCAGGACAACACACACAGAGGCACGTAGCACGAAAACACTACATATACAGGCAATAAACTGGACCCAAATCCACAAAGACACGTAGGTTTGGCAGGTTCTGTTGTACTTTCATGCACCTAGCTCAAGGGTAGAGTTCACAAACCTGCAACTGGTTCTTCTGCTTCCCAAAAACAAGCAGAATTGGGATGAGGCCCTCTCAATGCCTCCAGTTAAATTTATGTCACTGCACACAAGGGAATTGAAAATCTGAGAGGCAGAAAGTCAAGGGAAGAAGAACCTTCCCTTCCATGACCACCCTCACCTCTGGGCAATGAAGTCAGGCTCCTGTTGCATACTTTCTCCCTCACCCATGACCCTTGCACTCCTTTTTGCATTGACCTGTGCCTGAAAAGGAGCCTTAAGCACTATCTAACTTCCTTTCCCACCTCCCTCTTGCCCACCAATCTTGCCTTCAGCTGGTGGGGGAGCACTCACCTGGGAGAGAAGCGTTTGAAACCAAACTTGGCTGGGCATAGGCTATCATATAGCAGATGCACCAGCCCACTGCTGTCCCTGCGTTTCCCATGTGCTCTGAGAATACTAGCCTGACTGGGTCCTTCAGGAGACCTGCCACAGAAATGTCTCTGGCTGTGAATTCCACATATTCTTCAGTGTGAAGTATGTGCCAAGACCACATATCTTAGTAGAGCTAAGATTGGCAGCAGTTCTAGAGATAAGCAGAAGTCCTCATAAAAACTTGAAAGGCCAAGGATCAAATGGCTAAAGTTGAATTTCTGTGAATTACGCAGTTGGTAACATATTGGATGCTTAAGTTATTTTTTGAGTTTGGTTCTCGGACTCTGCTCCTACAACTGCTTCTGCGCAAAGCTGTGAAGATCTGTCTGCTCATAGTCAGCTTCGGGAACAGATGTTAAGATTTCTATCTTTCTTCCTTCATCATCATTCTACTCTACATAGTTTCCTGGCTTGTGTTTCAAATAAGAAATCAGAGAAGTAAGTATTTGAAAGCACAGATTTGTTTCTTCTCTGTTTCTCACTCCTTTTCCCCCCTGCAACATAATTCATCTATTTTTAAGCAATTACAGACAGTACTGATAGTATAATCTTGCTGTTTCAATCTAAAATCAGTAGTAAGGGAAGAAAAGCAAACCAATGGGATGCAGGTAAACCTCTGAAAGACGTGGGGAAGAGAGAGTGGAACAAAGGGCAGCTAGCACAAGCAGGTCACAAAAATTGGATCATCCTTAATAGAAAAAGAATTGAGAAAGACAAAATGTACCAGTCTCAAGTTGCTAGCAATTTTAGGCAACCTCCTGAACGAGCAAGCTAACTCCTGTAAAATAATTCTGTGAACTCTCACATAACAAATGTGTGCCTGATATAAAATGATAACTGAAGCAAGAATATTATGTTAGGACTTTTTGAATTCTGTTCACATTTTGGTAGCAGCTTTCTTACAAATACATTGTCATAATAGGAAGTAGAACAATCAAGTAGAAAAGACACTAGTTTAGCCATTATTTTGTTAAATTTGGCATACAAATTACCATTGTCGATCCGTCCTCAATTCTACTCACAGCAGCAGGTGCTTTGAGACCTGTCAAGGGAAGATAGGCTACAAAAACCCCACAATGCATAAGGAGTAGTCCACATCCCTTTAATTCCTATAATTCGCAGATTAAGGCTTCCAACAGAATCTGGAAGCAATCCTGCAGATTTGTACATACAGTTTCTCCCCACACACATTTTTCTTACATGGATTCAAGGCTCATGATCTGCACATTGGTCCTACTAAGTACCACGATTCTGGTTCTTGATGTTAGCACAAAATAGATTTGGTGCCCAAGTTACTGTTGGTTGAACACAATTGATTAGGACGTCCCTTAATAAAACCCCATAAATCTCTGGGGAGATTTTTAAACACATTCCTATGTTCTTTTTTAGAAGCTCTGTGAGGAACAACCAAAAAAATCAGTCAGACCAACCAATCTTGGCCCAACATCCTGTCTCCAGAAGTGGCCAAAAGCAGATGACAAACTGAAAAATGCAAAAGCAGGGCAAGCAGAGAGTGACACTGTCCCTTATACCACCTAAGCTTGATGCCGATAGCTCATCTCAGCTTATGCTTTCCTTACAGAAAAAGCCATGCTAACTCTTCTCCAGCACATCATATTATCAAATTACCTACCACATCTACCTGTGCTACATTTTATCTCTAGACATAGTGTCTTGCCCAGTATGGAAACAGAATGTAGTTCCTAGGTTATCTTTGGTACCCTCTAAGGAAGACTAATGTGTCATTACCTGATTTTCACTCCTCTGGCACTGAGATCAGTTTAAAGAACAGCCATGGCAAAAATCTAACGCATCTATTTCCAGTAGTATTTTGACTAGGTATTCCTCCTCACAAAGCAGCAGGACACATATATTAAGAGCATACCTTTCTCCACTGACTATCTACAGTGCCTCAAGGTGTACAGCAGTAGGAAATTTCCTCCCCTTCCCCCAGGTACTCAGAACCTGAGTAGGAAGAATGGCCTGACTAATGCCTAGAAACACTAATTAGTAAAGAATCACAAAACTGTTGGTTTGAAGGGACCCCTGAAGGTCGTCTAGTCCCTCCAAGTGGTGCTATCGCAATGCTAGGTCAGGTCAACCAAGTCTTTGCCTATCCCTTTTCAACATGGCTGTTGCTCAGGCAATCACCTCCTAGCGTGTACTGACAAGAAATTAATTAGAATCCATAGACTGGCCAAGTGCTTTAACATCTGAACTACTGTGTAAGAGAAATATCTGCTATCATAATGTAGCCCTGTTTTATTTCAGTCCTTTCCCCTACCAGTAATATTGAGTAAATTCAGACCAAATTGACACTTTTTTTTTTAAAACATGGAAACAAATTTCACTTTGAAATACTTTTAAAAGTTAACATTGAACAGACCTTATGGACTCCTCCAGAGATAGGAAATTTCAGTAACTCTCAGTATAACTATCGTGGCAAGTTCAAAAATGATGGCTTCTTTAAGAAAAATACACTTCCACATTTTAATCCAGCAGCACACAGATAATAAAGAGACAGACTCGTGTCACAAACAGCAACATTTTTAGACTTGTGGAAAGAAAACCAATTACATAATGCAGTGCCCAGTGACATCGGGTTTATTTTGAATATTGACTTTGTCAACAGACGTTTCTCTGAAAGTGTATTTATTTTGTTAGTACACACATTTCACTTCAATAAATACGCATGGCAGGTAAGTTATGTTAATGTCCTTGCAGTGTAAAGAGGCATGGGGAAAACAAACTTTTCCAAACATCTGTCAAAGTAAGCAGAATCTGCCCAAGACTTGTGGATCTCAGCATGGTGAGACCTCTTTCTGTAAACCCATTTGTCATTATTGTCCATTCTCAACTTTGTAAGAGCATGAGTCACACACATTACTGGAGAATCCAGTCAAATCTCCTTACATCAATCTTAGGAAAAACACTGCAATTAAGCCTGAACTGTTTCAGAAATACCCACACTGGTGTTTAGGAGAGTGCAAAATCCAAAACTATAGACACAGAAAGATTTAAAAATTACTCTTATTTTCATCTTTCAGTAGTCAAAAAAGCAGCCAATGTGAGGATAGGAACAAAGAACCAAACAAAACAGGTTTATGCTGCCATGTAAATTTATGATGAACCCACACTTTCAATGCTGTACATCATCTTTTGTTTTCCTTGAGATAAGTTAACCCAAACTACAAAAATTAAAGAGAAAGCAACAAGAATAACCATAGGTATTCCAAGACATCTTTGGAGAACTAAAAAGACTAGGCTGCTTCTGCCAGGAAGAGAGGTAACTAAGGAACAGAATAGGCATCTATGAAATCATGAATGGTGTAGAGCTGAATAAAGAATGACTCGTCAATAGTCTTCACAATACAAGAAATATGATGCTTTCACTTAAATTATCAGGCCACTGGAGGGGGTGTTGTTCAAAAAGCAGTTGAACAGAATTTACCAAAGGTAGGCCCCTGTGTTCCTGCGAAACACGTCAGAAGGAACATAACCTCAACTCAGAAGCCCCTTAGTTATAGGTTAAGAGAGGCCCGGGAAGAGATCACTCTCCATCTGCCCTCTTTTCTGTCTGTTGTGTAAGGCTCTTTGCTCTTGCCCAAGACAAAATAATGGACTGGCAGACCTATGGTTCAATACGGTAGATCAGTTCTTGGGCACGGCTATTAAAATTGATACAAAAAGATATGAAGTGAGTTTCAATACTGGAAGATTCAGGTGATATGGTCATATAAGTATGAATGGAAAGAGCTAGAACATTAATTTGCAGCAAGCTGCTAGCTAAATAATCCTGATCTTCTTCCACCAGCTCTTGGTCTAAGTAAATACTTATAACTTATGAAGCATACTGTTAGTCTGCAATCAAACAATCATTTTAAAATGTAAAATTAACTTTGCCTTCCAAAGACTGACTAAGAAAAAACATCTGAAGATTGTCTGCATACACCTGAGGGGCTTCCAGCTCAGCATTTGCTCTAGAGACTGTTCAGTCCCCTCCACCTCACATGGAAGTTGCTGCCAAAACAAATTTCAAGTCCCACTTCTGTGCTGGGTTGTGGGGGACATACTTCCAAACCTCTGCGACATCAGTAGGAGTTTGCTGGAAGACAGTTACCATATTTGAAATTCCTCCTGGAAATTAGCAAAGGAAGAAGTTAAATATTTTAATATGTGAATATTCAGGATTTTTCCACAAGTCTACTTCTACTAGAAAAGGGCAATCTCTCTCCTTTCTCTTAATTCAATGTATTGCTGGCTTTGGCTGCTGCTTGTTGGAGGACTGTTTTAGTTCAGGGAGATTTTGACAAGAAACAGTGTCTTCTCAAATAATTTAACACTGGTGTTACTGTAGTAGATAACCTACCTGTTTTCTTACTGAAGGAGAAAATGTTAGTTGCCTTGGCTTCCACTGTTTATCTAACATAAACTATACAGTGTTTTACTGAAAATGAACAAATTAAGATTGAGTTGAATTCACAGGTTTTCTTTTGTCTTCAAAACCACTAAGATTATGCCCATCAATAGTCTGATAGCAGTCAGAAGCAGCACCTCAAATACCAGTTTGCAAGTGCACACATAGGTATTATGGACTCTACTCCAGGGGTGAAAAGGAAGACAGCTCTTTGACCCAAGGTATGCACTATGTTTTCAGTCTACCATTTCTCCAACCCTATTCAATGCAGCTACTACTAGCTATCAATATCAACCTGAAGCTGGAGTGCTTAGCAGGCTGCTTCTTCAGAGATGCATGATGGATGCCACCATCAGAGCTTTGGCTTAGTATCACCTCCTCTTATTTCTTATCCCAGGTGGGCATAGCTGGAAAGAATTTCTTCCTGGTTCAACAAGGTCTGTTTGTGTCTTCCTTTGCCAGCTACTGTGAGGCACCTACATATTATCTCAGCTTAAAACCAACACTACATTCCTCTTGCTGGAACACAGAGGAACAAAGAAAAACCAGAACAAAGATGTGGTGAGCACTAGTCACTTATTGAAGTTTTCTGAATTGTCTTTCACTTAGAAAAAACTCAGCTGTGAACTTTGATCTACATTTTACAAAAATACCAAAATAAACTCTAGTAAAGAATAGGGTATTCCTCACTTTCTTCGAAGACATAATGTTCTCTCTCCCCCACTCCTTCACACTGCCAGTGTTTGCTTCGCAGTTCTTCTGTCTTGATTGTTTGAGTCTGGGGACAGGCAGCTGAAGCCAACTAGTTTGGCTTTTGGATTAAAATTTTAGCATCCACAAGATATGTCTTAGAATTATACTTAGAAACTCTATTAAAAAAAAAATAAAACCCAACAACAACTCCAAATTGCAAATACACAGTACAACTACCAATAAAACAAAAATTAAATCTTCCCAAGTTTTCAGGATAACAGATACGTATGTGCCCTTTTTCCATTACAATCTAACATTGACTCTAAAATCAGAAAATAGCATTTAAATATGTCAAAATTAACTTTTTTGCCGTTGATCCTTTTATCAGAAACCAACAGATAGAAGAAGTATTCCCAGAGCAGACTCTACCATCTCAAGTGTCATGAGTGATGCTGTCTTCAGTAATACCTCCAGCTCAACACCGCCTGTTATTGTGCAGCTACAGATTATCAACATGAAAGTCTGTGCCATGTCTCACACTGAAAATTGTGCAGACAACAAAAAATCAAAGCCAAATTCTCATCAAAATAAACAACTCAGAGACTCTCATGCTGACTGAATAATTCATGATCACATTTAATTCAGTTTAAGTTTCTCTTTTAGTTTTGACAAAGCCACTGCAGATAATCCAGACAGCAGCAGTAGTGTGTGAATCTAAGACTCCAATACTGACATCTGGATATCACCTTCTGGGACGTGCACAGGGCCTTGCCCCACTGGTGAGTCATCTAACTGAGCCACATGGATGTTACCCAAACCCAGCATTTTCACCCTCTGTATTTTGTCATTCAAGACTAGAGTGTTTATGAAGCTTGTCTCATCTATTTAGGTTATAAATCTCAGAGGCAAAGATCACCTCTCACTTTTATAATACCTCGTATAACAGGGCACATGGGCTGACTGATCCTGTAAGCCCTACCCAAATACAGATGAAGAGTGAGGAAGAGTAGAAGTAATATTTATACAAGGTGGGTATAGTGGCACACATGAAGTGGTCAGAGGAAAGGGAAGCTCTGACCCAGAGGAACAGAGCAGCAGGTGTTAGATGTACCTGAAGTATTCATACCTCGCAAAAGTAAGACCTGCCCTGATAAACCTGGAAACTTAATTACCCAGTCTTACAAACTTGAATGCAGTCGTGATAATTTCACTGCCTTTACTCTACTCATGTAAATGCTGGTAGGATCAGCATGTTAGGGTTTAACTTTTGCATACAGCTGCAATCCAAATAAGCTCTGCGAAAGTATGGAAAGAAGGCATTGCCTAGTCCTTCAGCTGGCTTGCTACACCAGAGCAAATTATTACCTATGCAATAAGGAATAATCATTTTGATATTACTCATCACTATTTCCACAGTGTGAGGGGAAATCATAGAATCATAGAATCATTGAGGTTGGAAAAGACCTCTAAGATCATCGAGTCCAACCGTCGACCCAACACCACTATGCCCACTAAGCCATGTCCCTAAGCACCACATTACACGTCTTTTAAATACTTCCAGGGATGGTGACTCAACCACTTCCCTCGGCAGCCTGTTCCAACATTTAACCACTCTTTCAGTAAAGAAATTTTTCCTCACGTCCAATCTAACCTCCCCTGGCAAAACTTGAGGCCATTTCCTCTTGTCCTATCACTTGTTACTTCGGAGAAGAGACCGACACCCACCTCGCTACAACCTCCTTTCAGGTAGTTGTAGAGAGCGATGAGGTCTCCCCTCAGCCTCCTTTTCTCCAGGCTAAACAACCCCTGTTCCCTCAGCCGCTCCTCATAAGACTTGTTCTCCAGACCCTTCACCAGCCTCGTTGCCCTTCTCTGGACATGCTCCAGCACCTCAACGTCCTTCTTGTAGTGAGGGGCCCAAAACTGAACACAGTATTCAAGGTGCAGCCTCACCAGTGCCACATTAAAAGCTTTCTGGAAAAAGACTTTTTTTGGACATTTTATTCCAGTCTTCACAGGGAGAAGCAACACCAAATTTAAGTGCCACTTTCCAGACCCAGCATTACAAGAGTCATGCCAATGCTCTACAGAGAGCTCTTACTGCTACTCCAGTTTTTATGTACTGACATCTATTTGAACAGAATATAGTCATTTTAGTCCACCATTAGGATTGTCCATCATTTGGATATATTATGCAACTCACTACCAATGCAATACTGAGACGATAAAAAAAATCACACTATTATATTCTTCAAAGATAGTGAAACACAACCCTCTCGCAAATGTCTCAGCAACCAATCTTCTCCCATGGCTCCTGCACATGCACAGTATAAACTTCCACGCTCAAGAATTAAAAGCAGAAGTTCAGGCTGCTGAATGCAGTGTTAACTGCCACACTTTCTCTCCCCAGAGAATAGTTACAGCTGCCTATTTTCAATGCATCTTATATTGCAGAAGCTAAATTCTGTGCACCACAGCCTCAGTTCGGCAATCTGTTTAATTTTATTTTATGAGCAATATCACTGGAGGCAAAAAAGGTTTCTTGTACAGTTAAAGGTAGCATGGCCCAAATGTTCAGCATGTTGCAGAATTAAGCAAGTATTAAGCAACAGGAACTATATACATATCATATGTATATGTATATCTCAAAGCTGTAGGAGAATATTAATCTCCTCTCCAAGAGATCACATGGACAGTTCAAAGCCTGACACTTTCCAATCATGTTTACCTAGAAATCCTGTCTCTGAAAGATTTTGAAGAATTTCTAAAAGATTTTAGTTCCAATTCACTGACACAATTTTCACCAACAAAGCTTTTATAAGGCACGATCTCTTAATTTTAGTGGATTAGACTCAGTATCACATACAGCTCCACTGAAGAACTGCTTATGCATGAATTATTCACAACCTAACACTACTGTCCATGAGATTACAACAGAAAAATATATCGCTGGAGTTCTCCGTTATATCTCTCTCTTATATAACTCTTTATTTTACAACTGTCTTTGGATGGGCTTTGCAGAGAAATATGTTGTATTTCCTCTTAATATTGTACTTATTCGAAAGTGCGTATCACAATATAGAAAACATTAACTTCCATAAATTTCTTGCTGAGTCACATTCAGTTTTCAAAGGAATTGAGAAATTTACATAAGCTGGGGGAAGTGAGCTGCCAAGAGAGCAGGGAAAGTGATCGGGGCAATCAAAGGCCTATCATATCGGCACTCATGCTAAAAATCTGTGCCAGAGTTGTATGGAAGAATAAAAACATTGAGTTATATTGAACAGAAGATGCAATTCAATATAATTTTACCAAACTTACTGGGTCACCCTAATATAAGATAAAAACTTATAAAATAATAAAAGTGATTTTCTAGAGAAAGGAAACTTAATAAACCTGTCCTGTTCAAGACTGCTGAAAGGTACTTGTTGGTATGCCACAGGCAAAGCTAATAAAAAAGCTGCAGAAAATGGGGTGAATAAAAGAACTGCAAGGTAGGTAGGGTAGCAGAGAACTTTGAGGGCAGGAGTCGTAGAAATGGGCTGAAATTCAAACAGTATGAAGTGCCATACTGTGTACTTACGTATGTTGCTATATGTTAGAAGTTTCTTAGCTGAATACAACAGAAAAAGCAGAGATGATAGCTTAGGACTCCTGCCAGTAAAGTCAGAGAGGACCAGACGTAAACTTTTTCAAGGCTTTGATGAAATTAAAGGGGTTATAGAAGGTGGCTTCTTACAATTGCAGGGGCCAGCTCTCTGATGCAAGATTCCTTTCCAGAAATTGCATTTTACTTCACATAGCAAGGTACCATTAAAGTTTAAATGCTTCCCCAAAAGTAAATGAGAGACATTGGGCTGGAGGGCCTCCTAACAAAATACATCTGTAATGAAACGTCTGTAATTGTTACGGCCATTAAACATAAAAAGCCCATTTCTGGGCACTCTTAAAACAGTCTGACTAGCTCACTGGTCCCATCTGCAAAAACCTCGTGATGAAGTGATAACACAATACGGAGAGCTGGATCCTCCGCACTGAGTAACACAAGAGCATCACTGATTATTTCAGTTATGGCACTGCAAATATGTTAGTACTCCTCCTTACAGAATTTAGGCCCCAAATCTTCAGATCCACATAAAGTTAATGGAACAAGAAATTTTCACATATGCAGCTCTTCTTGGGGAAATCCCACTTTTCCTTTTTAGACCTTTATAGAGACATGGAGCTAACCAACTGTTCTATATTTAGCTGCCATACACAGGTTATAACCACCCCAAGGCTGTTTTAGATGGCTTCTGAGTGCAATGACCCTGCGGAAATGTAAAGTCAAACCGGTGCTCTGGTTTTTCCAGTCAAGCTGGATGGTTCTACTCGTGAGCTTAAATATTTTGCTAAGTCAGGCTTCAACGGAGGCCAGGATTGCAAACACATAACAACAGGTGCACTGGGTCAGATCAAGCCACCAAACTAACATCATGTCTCTGAGAATGGTCAACAGTGGATAATATGTACAAGACCAGGGCAAGCACATATGGTACCTCCTGCATCCATTCCCCACCGCAAGCCTTAGAGATTTCTGAAATACAAAGAAGTAATTTTTGATTTATGAATCCTCAAAAGATCTCTCTTTCACTTATTTTTTCAGTGTCCCGGTGAACTCATGTTAGGTGCTCCATGGAACGCTACCTCCTTTTTGTATATATAGCTGTAAAGCAAGGCACATTCTGTAATTTGCAGTCATTATGTTTTTCACAGAAACTGCTGTGTATCAGGTACAGATTACTCAGAAAATTTTCATTAAAAATAAAGCAAAGCCATTTTTAAGTCCCCAAGGTAGATAAAGTCATATTTTCAAAGTTAGCATGAATCAACATATCCCTGAATCTACAGTAGCTCTGTGACAACAGCTCTGATAGCCTTTAAGGCAATTTAACAGTCAGCATGGTGAACTTATCTTGCAGAGAGATCTGTTCTGAAATAGGAGTTTGCCTTGTGTACTCTAAAAGAAAAGTGGTCTTGATAAACCACTTACGTGCATCTTGTCCAGTGATTTTTTTTTCCCTACAGAAATTGAGAATGCTGCTTCTTGGATCCAATTAGGATAATTGGATTTTAGGGAGACCTTAGAAAAGGAGCCCCCCAAAAATTTAGCAGTAAGATGAGCAAGAAGGTGAGAAGTCATTTTGCTAGTGACAAGAACTGTAGGGAGTTTACAAGAGCATGCATTGTTGACCCATTTCAGCATCAATTTTTTAAAAAAGTGAAATGAATACATACAAAATGTTGAAAAAGTGCCATTTCCCCATAAAAGTCTGACTGCTGGGTTATACTTAATATTTCATGTTTTAGAAGTTTCTTGTGTTTTAATTTCTCTCGCAACTTCTAGTAGAAAGGTGCATATATTTGCAGATACAGTTCTTCCCGTAAAAGTTCTAATGAAGTACATTTGTATTAACTGGCATTTTTTATATCTCACTTTATGAAAACAGCCCAAACAAATATCCTTTGCCAATAAAAATAAAAATTAAAAGAAGTAATTCCCTAATCTGGTATTTTAATTTCAATCATAATGTATGCAGAAATATTTTTAAAAGATTCAGTCATTCTCACCACATTTAAAATATGATTGCCTCAAAACACTTACCATGAGCCAGCTAAGGAATATACATTTGGAAGTTTTCAGATATTATATTTTCATACATCCATTTCAGAGGATAACTAAAAGCAACTCTACACACAGTTCTCATTTTTCTGCAGAGTGGGATCTTCATCTCTGGATTGGGAACTATCCTTGCAGCCAAGGAGTCGTCAGCTAGGAGCTTGCTCCCACTTGGCGACACTGAGACCAACCTCTGTGGTGGTGCAGGAATCCTCATTGCAAAGCAGGAGCTCTCTCTGCAGCCAGCCATCTCGGGGGAGGCAAAAGCCACAGCATTAGAGACATCAGACCATCTCAGAACTTGGGACACAGAAGTCTCAAACTGACTTTGCCTATATCAGATCAGAAAAAAAGTTTACCCTATTTCTACACGTTATATAACTCATGACTTTGTAGTTGTCAAACAAGTTATCAGATTAAGAAAGTGAAAAAGTGATGTTAGAATAGAAACCTTCCCTATGTTCACAGCAAATAAGAGCTATTCCTTCATTTCTCATGCATGCCAGTTACATTAATTGAGTTTTTCTTTGTTGCATAAGACGCTATAAATTGCAATGAAATTTTACGCAGGTTCAAGTAACTAGATTATACTATGAACACAGTAATTTCACTGGTACCTGCCACAAACTATTTTATTATCCTTGGAAGACTGGTGAAGATGCTGTGACTGTGTACAGAAAGAATAAATACACTCTACTTGGCAAGGATTTATAAGTGAGCTCTAGTGAAAAGACTAATTCTGAGAAAATGAACAGCTAAAAAAGCATCTATCTTATTTAACATGGCTTGGTTTAATAATTGTCTATGCTGCTGTTGAAAGGTAGACTGCAGACATTTCTGTCTGAGATTACTATTTATCACAGAAATGTGTACAGCATGAAGCAGTATAGAAGTCTCCATGAATTTTTATGTACAGCAGAACACACACAATTGACTGTCATTCACTTTACCTTTCTGTTGCTGACAGTAGTATCAGGTAAGCATTTCATTCATATGCTTCCTCATATGACTAGGTTCTCCATGAAAAGAAACATAACAACAATGGATCGAGTAACAGTCTACTAGTCCAATTTAAAACCTTGCTTGGCTTCTTTTGACTGATTTGGACTCAGATGCATACCAAGTCAGAAACCATATTTATTTAAAGATAGCTTGCTAAATTCTTCACCTTAGCGCTCCACTTCATTTCTTTTCACTTCTTTTCCTTCAAAGGGAACAATTTTCCATTTCCACATGTGCTCACTGAACACATCTGCAAGCATTAAACACAGACAGCGAAGCCAAATCTGTAACAACACAAGTGATGTTATGGCTGATGGTAAGAAGAGTAAATAATGACTCGTTCTATTTTTTACCCTGAATTTTGATCTAACAGTGCAACCTCTACCAAGGATGCAAAATACATCATTGCAAAAACCAAAACAAAAATCAAGCCAGTTACCAAATGAGGAGGAAGAGCAGCAGCAAGCAGTGCAATCCCATTTGTGGAGCCACTGGGCCTTTATTGATCTGATCCAGTTGTCCAAGGCCACCTACTTGTCCTTTACAATAGTGGCACAACTGAGGCGTTTAGGCACCTGGTCAGGCCCCTTAGTACAAGGCTAGTTGTGTCTCAGCAAGAACCATGAGATCTTGGTCCTGTGCTTCCAACCTCAAAAGCATACATCATCGGGCTGTAGTTAGGTGTAGTCAGTACAGCCAGCTGCTGAAGCATATATCCAGCCTCCTAGTGTGTGTTTTACAGCTAATATTGCTGCAATTGTTAGCCCTCAAGCTTTAGTAATTTAAAGTTGGTTTAAATTACTGTGGGTATCTCTATGGTAACACATCTTTGGACCTCCCAACTGCAGCATGAAGTGAAGTGATCAAGGTTAGCATTGCCAGACAGTTAGAAATTTTCTAGCTGGATCCTCCCAGCCACCAAAAAATTTTCATTTATTAGAAGTAAAGCTTCTTGAAGAAGCAGTAAATCAGGTGGACGTTTTTATCAAAATATAAACAGAATCTGAGATTGACTATAGTAAATTCTGATTGACTTGAAACATTTTTCCAGAATTTTATCTTTGAAATATTTCTCTTGTTGAAGTGACATTTCCAAATAAGGAGGAAATCCAGTTCCCACTAACTTCCCATCAGCATACAAGTCAGTTGCCAAGCAAATTTCTGAGCAGACAAGCAGCAAAAATTTGGAAAGAGTTTAGAGAGGATGCACAGAAGACTACCCTTCCTGTTTTACGCTTAATCCTGTGGTAGGCAGCAACGAAAGTACTGTTTTAAGTCACACATCTGTGCCATGATTTTTTCCTGTCCATGGCAGACAGGCTGGTAGCAGAAAAGAAGATATGCTTGCTGTTGTCAGATACTCATCAGTTTTGATAATACTTGGAATAGGCAGAACTGCTTTCCTCCAGAGTGAGAAAGAACATAACTGATCATCAAAGAATGAATGAAGACATTTGGCAGCTGGTAGACACAGGATGTGAACTGTGACCAAAAAGAACCAAGAAGTCCACACATTTAAAAGTATCCTGGTTTGATCCCATTCTCAGCAATGGAAACACCTCTGCAACTAGTCGAAGGGGGGGGGGGGGGGGGGGAGAAAACCAGTCAAAACTGGAGGGGAGATACCAGAAGATGGTTCACCCAACCTGCAGACAAGCATACACCAAGTATGCATAGAAACATACAAAAGGATCGCACATCATCCAAAGAAGGCAGACTATACTCTTCAGTGATCCTATGCTGAAAGAACGAGTGAAACATGAAAATCCTGTAGAAGAGAGAGTGGCAGATTAACAAAAGGGAGTGGTGGCAAGAAGCACTGTCGACATCTCTAAGTGATGCAAATCTGGTATGTTGCACCTATGCCATGCCACTACCTCCTTCATTCATCAAGAAATGTTGAACACTTATCAGGGAGAGTTAGGAACGAGGCATTCGGAGAAGCAGCACTGCCCAGCCCAACTACTAACTACAACTAAAATAGCTAAGGGCTGTGTGGGAGATATGCTGCCAGCTGTTTTGGTCCCTGACAGCCCATTAAACAGAAAAGGGGATATCAGGGCCAAATCATTTATTTCTATTTAATTAAAAATAAAACATGGGGAAATTTTCAGAAAATTTGAATAGCCTTTTGCCCATTGCTATCTCCCTATCTGAAAAAGGCGAAATCTTCACCTCTCTGATGTCAATGGAGTCTTTCCAGGAGTAAGATTTGCATCCTAACTTATGGAGTGGTGACTTCTGAATTTGGCCATTTTTATCAGACCACATGTATGAATTGCACATTTCTGCACTGGGGCTGGAAGTGCAAAAAGGTACAGAGTTTTTACTGTTGTATCATTGAACACTGTTTTGTATTTTAAGCTCTTTCATTGGATTTTGAAATAAAATGCTGTTCTTCCTTCAATGATAAGAAGTGATACACAAAAAATCCAGAGTACTTCTTGGTAAACACCTTAAAAAATAATCACATGTATCTTCTTCATGTCCTCGTGTTCTGTTAGAAAGCTGGCTGGCTCTGTTAAATGTTCTTACAGTGCATGTCCACAATCAGAGTTAACCTGATCTCTCTCCTAAAAGTTTCTGAAGTGCGCAAAAGTTTATTGCTGCTCTTTACCACTCAGCTATTCCTAAATCTGCCTGATGACAGTATCTCATAGGAGTAGCTCTCCAGCCCAAACTCCAGGATGATCATATATGTCTAGTATCCATTTTACAACATCAGTAACATAAACTGAAACACCTTGCAACTGTGAGCAAGTTGCCTCCATTTTCCTTTATTTTGTTCCAGTGGACCCTGTGCAGCTATACTACCCGAGTTCCCGAATAAAACAAGATATGTTGAAGACATTCTTTACTCAATTGCTGTTGAACATGCTATACGCCAAAACCCATATGTGTATCATAAAATAGCAATTTGTAAACATACACACATCTTAGACTTGGATAGGTAAACTGCATTATGTATTGACACCAGAGAATAAGCATGAGCATGGTAATTAAGGGTCATCCTTTTACAGGCAACCATCTGCATTAACCGTGCAGGAAACCAGTGTTCTCTGATAAGACTTTACATGTGAGCCGCAGAAGTGCAGGGCCCTTTTCAATTTTAAGCTATCTGCAGACTATTTGCAATCAAATGAAAAATAACAATAAAGTGAACATGAAAGGATGGCCTTAAAGGAGTTACTTTCAGCACAGCAGATTTTTCAAATCTAAGGCGAGGCCACAGATGTCTTAGAGCTCTAAGGGGAAAAGAATTCTTGATCTAAAAATAGCCTCTTGCATAAATCTGGTGGAACCCATGAAAATGATTCCTTTCTTTGAAGATGATTCAGTACTGAACTCTTTGAACTGTATGGATGGTCCCTAAGCCACTAAAATGCCAGAGGGCAAAAAAGATCTGTATGTGCATCAGCTGTTCTAGTTAATGTGTATCTGCAAAGACACAACAAAGGAACCTTCTGAGTTGACAGGGTAGGAAAGAAACAAGCACATGTAAGCCCAAAGTCTAAAACTGTTGGTTTTAACTATTTTTTAAGAGGCTTTCTCACTACCTGCTAGTTTTTCTTCCTGAACTCTATAAGCATGTGTTGGGACAAAATGGTAGGTATTAGGACAAAACCCAGGAACACACTGAAATACAAGACTGTTCCACATATGTTCATGAGGGCCCAAACCCCCAAGAGCAGCATGTAGATCTAATTCACTGCAGGATCTTACCAGAGGTCATAGAATATCTTCATGCTTTCTGGTTGAGTGTAACACTGATCAGTCCCACTAGTTTTTATGGTATTAATAATTTTATGATATTTCACTTTCTTAAACATCTGGCTTCATACCTGAGAGAAAAAGTCTGATATCTCTAACACCAGAATGCACAGAATCTAAGTCAAAATGATGAAATTTTAAATATATTGTTTTTAAGACTGGCACAACTCTTGTCTTGAGCTTGAATCTTTAGTAATATCTATCAACACACAGTTTTTTCAATCTACTAATGGTGTAAGAAACAAACAAGTTCTGTTGCTCACTCCAAGCCCACCTGAAGGACCAGAGTAGTAAAAGGTAGCTCTGTCACACTGGAATGAGCAAAAATGCCAGAATGCACCAAAGAAACTGTTGCACCAAATAAAGTGACAACATTTATACAAAGTCATTTCTGAAAGAAAAAACTGCCATTAAGATTAAATTCATTCCCATGCACCAGACCCACAGAGCTAATATACTGTGTGAGTCCTCTCCTGGCAATATCCTATTTGTGCCTGGAATATAGGAGTGCATGCTGTCATTTTACAAAGTTGTACCAGAAGTATCTCCATATTACAACAATTTTGATTGTTATGCCCTGATTGGTGGTTTTGGGGTTTTGCTTTTGTTTTTGTTTTGGTTTTTTTGGGGGTAGGTTTTTTGTTTTGTTTTGTTTTTTGGGTCCCCCCCTTTTGTTAAAGCTCTCTTCAGGACAAGATGACCCTCCCAGCAAACTCCCTTTCCTGTCTTATAGTAAAAGCACTGATTTAGCTACCAACATTCTTCCCCCAACCATCACGACACCACAACAAACCAGCATGGTTTGTCTGGAGCAGTACTCCAGACAAGGAGAAAAAACACGTGAACCTAAGAATTTTTTTCCTTTCAAGAGTATAGAGCTTGCACTGGCAAACAGACCGGTTAGTAGACTTCAGTTTGCCTAGACAAATATTAGGTATTTCTCTCTTGCTCTCAAATATTAAATTACGTATGTTTAGGAGTCCCCTGCTGTTGTGATGGGGTGGGAAACAAAACTACAGAAAAGCAGAGAGTATTAGGTGACTTTAGGCAGCAGTGGATACATTACTACAACTTTGTAACACAGAACACCATCTATGCATTTCCTGCTGCAGTGAAACCAATACATGATTGAATTGTTTTAGAAGCTCATTAAGACTACCACAAATAAACTCCAAAAATAGCATGTTCAAGACGATTGCTACAATCCACAAAATTTCTTAGCATTGAGTTGCAAGCTACATTTTTGTTGTGTAGCTATAAGATCTGGACAGAAATCACTAGATTCAGACATCATATCTCCTCAAGACTTCCAAGTATCATTGGCATCCCGTGCCACCAAGACAAATCTTTTTTTCCCAAAAACACCTCTCTACCCATGTGCCCCTTCAGCTCCACTCCCTTTGGCTTAAGCCTCTGTCCCAGCCTCCTCCAGCCCATAACAGATGCTCCTTCCACAACCACACCCACTTAGGCTAGATTGATTACTTTCTTTTCACTTGACACAATGAGGTCTCACTCTGCTTAGTTCATCTCAGATCTTCACTTCATCCATCTCTTCTCTAACCATCCACTGCACCCTCATAGTACTCTGCACCCTTGTAGTACTCTAGTTGACCTTTTTTATGTCTGCAAAAACCTCTGGAACAAAGATAGCCACAGATTTCCCAGGTTTCCACCAGCACACTGCGGCCGCTGTCCAGAGCTCCATGGGGACGGGAGCGCTGTCCAGCAGCTGCAGCCCATTGCACCATGTCCACAGCCCACCGCACCATGTCCACAAGAATGTAAGAAATCAAAACTTTTGAGATGTCTTGCTATCCTGACCTCCCTCACTTTGCAGTCTGAGGCAAAGGGAAGCAGCCTGAAATGAGGCCATGGCAAGGTGTTCGACGTGGCAGTTACTCACCTCTTCCACAAGTCACAACACTGCCTGGCACATAAACACAGCCCTAACCATTTAACACATGTGAATTCCATTTCAGAATAAAATCACATACCATCTTTTCCTGAAAGCTTGTGTTATTTCCCAATATAATTAAACAGCTGTTGAGGAAACATCTTGCTTTGCGACAAGAGGAAGTAGTGATTCATCAGGACAGGACTCTTTGGAAGGGATGGATTTCAGGGAAGCCATCTCAGAGCCAAGAGGAAGAGAAACCCACAATAGCCAACAGTTCAGAAGGCAGAGGACTCACGTGGGAGAACCTCTTCAGACTCTTTCAAATCAGAGAATTGAACTTGGGTGTCTCATCTCCAGAAAACACCCTAGCTACCACGTTACCACCTACCCTGGGGTCTCTGAGTTTCAAAAGAAATTTGATTCACTTTGGAAATGAACACACACTAAAGTTAAAGCCTCATTTCCCCCCTCCTCTTCTAAAAGAGATTTCTTGGTTTTCTGCCTAGCACAGTGGCTTGATACGATGCATTTCATAAATGGACATGACGATTATTAAACATAACTGCAGGAGAAGGACAATCATTGACAACATTCAAGTTCACAGTGCCTTCGGACAGCCTTCCAAATCTGCGACGGGGGAAGAAGAAAGCCTCTTTTGCTGTCCCTGTGGCAAAATGGCTGACCTAAGAGCAAAGGGAAAATGAAGGGCTGGAAGCAGCTCCAAAGCTAACTTCAGAGACCTCGTGCCCAATTCCACATTCAATTAAGCTAATTTTTTTATAGTACTAAAATGTATGCCACTGGTAAGTATATCACTATTTTGATTAAATCATGCATAAAATGAGAAAGGAATCAGACCCTGTCCCTCCAAATATAATCAAATAAGTTGTAATTAAATCTAACAGGTTACAGCTCTACATGCAAACTTGCTGTGAGCACAGTTTGTCCTAGGCTTATAAATAGCTGTTGAATAGCTTGTTTTCCAATAGCTACATTGCTTCAAAACTCCATTCTGCCCATTTCAGCTCATTGCCTTACCTCGCAGTGGACATTACTGACCCTATTAATGCAGAGCCTCTCAGCTAACTGTTGTTTCTTTAGATTTCTTACGTAAACACAATTTCATAATATCTATACGCATGCTCACACTTGGCTGCATTCTCTGTGAATTCTGTGTGCTGGAGTCCAGATCTTAACTTCCCGGATGTCTGCTGGAAATACAACACGGTAGAGAGGAAGCAGCCTAGGAGGTTCCTGGAGCGTGTGGAAGACAACTTCCTGACACAGCTGGTAAGGGAGCCTACCAGGGGAGGTGCCTCGCTCGACCTGCTGTTTACAAACAGAGAAGGACTGGTGGGAGATGTGGTGGTCGGAGGCCGTCTTGGGCTTAGCGACCATGAAATGGTAGAATTCTCCGTTCTTGGTGAAGTAAGGAGGGGGGCCAGCAAAACCGCAACCATGGACTTCTGGGAGGGTGGACTTTGGCCTGTTCAGGACACTAGTTGAGAGAGCCCCTTGGGAGACAGTCCTGAAGGGCAAAGGGGTCCAGGAAGGCTGGATGATCTTCAAGAAGGAAGTCTTAAAGGTGCAGAAGCAGGCTGTCCCCATGTGCTGTAAGAAGAACAGGTGGGGAAGGCGACTGGCCTGGCTGAACAGGGAGCTCTTGCTGGGACTCAGGAAAAAAAGGAGAGTTTACCACTTGTGGAAGAAGGGGCAGGCGACTCAAGAAGAGTACAGGGATCTCGTTAGGTCGTGCAGAGAGGAAATGAGAAAGGCAAAAGCCCAGCTGGAACGCAATCTGGCCGCTGTCATTAAAGACAACAAAAAAAGCTTTTACAAATATATTAATGACAAGAAGAGAGCCAAGGAGAATCTCCATCCCTTATTGGATGCGGGGGGGAACATTGTCACCGAGGATGAGGAAAAGGCTGAGGTACTTAATGTCTTCTTTGCCTCAGTCTTTAACAGGCAGACCAGTTATCCTCAGGGTATTCAGCCCCCTGAGCTGGAAGACAGGGACGGCGAGCAGGATGAACCCCCCGTAATCCAAGAGGAAGCAGTCAATGACCTGCTACGCCACCTGGATGCTCACAAGTCTATGGGGCCGGATGGGATCCACCCGAGAGTGCTGAGGGAGCTGGCTGAGGAGCTCGCCAAGCCACTCTCCATCATTTATCAGCAGTCCTGGTTAATGGGGGAGGTCCCAGACGACTGGAGGCTTGCCAATGTGACGCCCATCTACAAGAAGGGCCGGAAGGAGGATCCGGGGAACTACAGATCTGTCAGCCTGACCTCGGTGCCGGGGAAGATTATGGAGCGGTTCATCTTGAGGACACTCACAAGGCATGAGCGGGACAACCAGGGGATCCGGCCTAGCCAGCACGGGTTCATGAGAGGCAGGTCCTGCTTGACCAACCTGATCTCCTTCTATGACCAGGTGACCCGCCTAGTGGATGAGGGAAAGGCTGTGGATGTGGTCTACCTGGACTTCAGTAAGGCCTTTGACACCGTCTCCCACAGCATTCTCCTAGAGAAACTGGCGGCTCACGGCTTAGACAGGTGTACTCTGCGCTGGGTAAAAAACTGGCTGGACGGCTGGGCCCAGAGAGTGGTGGTGAATGGAGTTCAATCCAGTTGGCGGCCGGTCACGGGCGGTGTTCCCCAGGGCTCAGTACTGGGGCCGGTCTTGTTTAATATCTTTATCAATGATCTGGACGAGGGCATCGAGTGCACCCTCAGTAAGTTTGCAGACGACACCAAGTTGGGCGGGAGTGTTGATCTGCTTGAGGGTAGGAAGGCTCTGCAGAGGGACCTGGACAGGCTGGATCGATGGGCCTCAGCCCACTGTGTGAGGTTCAACAAGGCCAAGTGCCGGGTCCTGCACTTCGGCCACAACAACCCCATGCAGCGCTACAGGCTTGGGGAAGAGTGGCTGGAAAGCTGCCCAGAGGAAAAGGACCTGGGGGTGCTGGTTGACAGCCGGCTGAACATGAGCCGGCAGTGTGCCCAGGCGGCCAAGAAGGCCAATGGCATCCTGGCCTGTATCAGAAATAGTGTGGCCAGCAGGAGTAGGGAAGTGATCGTGCCCCTGTACTTGGCACTGGTGAGGCCGCACCTCGAATACTGTGTTCAGTTTTGGGCCCCTCACTACAAGAAGGACGTCGAGGTGCTGGAGCGTGTCCAGAGAAGGGCAACGAGGCTGGTGAGGGGTCTGGAGAACAAGTCTTATGAGGAGCGGCTGAGGGAACAGGGGTTGTTTAGCCTGGAGAAAAGGAGGCTGAGGGGAGACCTCATCGCTCTCTACAACTACCTGAAAGGAGGTTGTAGCGAGGTGGGTGTTGGTCTCTTCTCCCAAGTAACTAGCGATAGGACGAGAGGAAATGGCCTCAAGTTGCACCAGGGGAGGTTTAGATTGGACGTGAGGAAAAATTTCTTTACTGAAAGAGTGGTTAAATGTTGGAACAGGCTGCCGAGGGAAGTGGTGGAGTCCCCGTCCCTGGAAGTATTTAAAAGACGTGTAGATGAGGCACTTAGGGACATGGCTTAGTGGGTGGTGGTGTTGGGTCGACGGTTAGACTCGATGATCTTACAGGTCTTTTCCAACCTCAGTGATTCTATGATCTTTGCAATTCCTGCTGCACTCTTCCATCCTATGAAACCAACTGACATTGGTCCAGTTTTCCC
The DNA here is from genome assembly GCF_965638725.1 of Aptenodytes patagonicus. Lineage (NCBI taxonomy): Eukaryota > Metazoa > Chordata > Aves > Sphenisciformes > Spheniscidae > Aptenodytes > Aptenodytes patagonicus. The sequence continues at coordinate 27,714,294 of NC_134982.1, forward strand.
ATCCTTTTAGAAAGAACACTGCCTCTTCAAATGCAGTATGAATCCAGGACAAGAGATCAATGAACTGTAAATCTACATCAAAATTAGTTCTGTATTTTCAAAGTGAGTAACTCACATTATTAACATTAATTATTAATATTGAGACTGATTCTAAAGTAGCAGCATTTAGCTGAGGGGCTTCTCAGCATAAATCTAAGCTCCACCCTTTCTATATTCACTGGATGGCCAAATCAGTGGGTAGAGATATTCAGGGACTTTTTTTACCAATTCTCCAGAGTAACTGTCTATTCACAGAGTCAGAGGTAATCCAAAGGAACAGAATGTCTCTAATACATTTTGTTCTTGTATAGCTAACAATACAAGTGAGAAAGACATTTATAAATAATTCGATGCTGAAGTCTGGGGTGGTGGTGGACACAAATGGTTGAAGTGCAAGGGAAAAATAAAGCTCATGAGCAAATGCACTAAAGGTCCTCTCAAGGGGAGAAAGTTACCTGCACTAGACACTACCTCCAGAAGGCTGTGCAGCATGCCATCTTACTCAGAATTAATAATGTATCTCTGGACAGCACTTCTTCCTCACACGAAAGGAAAGGTGACTCAAGCTTCACAAGCCAAAAGCACCAGTGTTTTGGGGGAGTTGTGTGAGCTCCTATAGAATGAGCTCATCATACTTTATGGCATGTGAGAATTGTCTCAAAGAAGATGCCCTCAGAGAAGCAAGGGGACAGTCAGCCGTTGCTGCCCTACAAGACCGGTGACTTACTGGGCTGGAAATGCACTTATTAAACTGGGCCAGAGGGAGACAGTACTACACAAGAGATCATCAGGTGGCAGCCATTATTGTAAGCTCATGCCCTCAACCACAAAATGATGCACTTCAAACACACATGCTATGTTCCACAATGCTCCATACATTTATCTTTACATTGGTAAAGGTGACTGTTGATTTTCTGAAGCCATAATCCTCCTACCATTGACTTATTTTGAAGTCCAGAAAATACTGGGTTTGGTTACCATGACAACACTCCCCAAAAAGAGTTAAACTCTGCTACACCATAAAACACTTCACATGCTATTTCCTAGCAACCATGCAGGTACATACAGGCTTCGCTGAAGGCAATTTTAGAAAAGTTACATGTACGTTAAAGATAATTGTACAAATTTCACATACACCATGTATCTTTCACTTTTCACCCTTACTGAAAAACCCTGTAACTGAGACAGACTTGAATGTTTAAAAAAAAAAAAAAAAAGAATGACCAACAGGCAGACAGAAAATACAGAGAGAGAATGATCTACATGGAAAGTAAAGTACCCTGAGATCTGGCAGCGGTGCAGGTGGCGCAAGAGAAAAATTTAACCCAAAGCACGGCTTCTTTTCCATCTCTCATTCCCCTTCACACCACTACTTACACTTTCACCCAATCTTACTCTCCTGGACAGCATGGAGGGGGCACTCAAGCCAGCTGACAGGAAATGTCTGCAAGAGATGTTTGGTAGCTTTGCCTCTCTCTTAGACTACCTGCACAGCAGGTGTGAAGTTTAGTTTCACAACCTAAACCTGCTTAATTACTCTGCTGTCTAAACCACTACTTAAAGTGTGATAGATGACTAGACTATTCCTCACCTGAAGGAGAGGAATAGGAAACTATGCGCCCATTTTCTGTATCACACCCTAGTGATCATTAAGCATTCTCAGCTACAGGAATTCAAACCTATCTATCTCCTGCATCCCAAGAGCATGCCTTATGGCATGGGTATATGGCACAACTTCTCAGCTTGCATTACATCTTTCAGCTGTGTGGTCAGTTTTATTTGAAATCCCTCTGCTCTGCATTCAGCATGATCATGGGGTATTAGGAATTGTCAAAAGGTCCACATCAAGCTCCCCGGAAGGTAAAACCTCAGAGTCTCATTTTGCACATAGCAAATGGTACAAAGTAGAAAACAGATGCTACTAACGCTCAGTTTACCTAAAACTGTTTGGTATTTTGGGCACTGAAAGCATATGTTCCAAAATAACTTTTTACTGGAGGACTTTTTACTGGGAGTAGAGGTCTTGAGACACCTGTTGACTCTCAATGATGAAATGGTTGAGGTATATTTTTCTCTTACAAGCTTCCAACGCCTCTCTTTTCTTATACAAACTAAGGGGGTGGGGGTGGGTGGGTGGGAAAGGTGCATTTTATATTCAATGATATAAATGCCTATCACTCAGAACAGTTTTGGAAGTCCAGAATGTTGTGTGACTCAATACCAAGTAAGTTTAATTTACCAGGCTGCTCTGTTTCCTTTGCCAAGTGGTTTATTATTTTCTGAAGAAATGGTTTTCTCCATTCTGTAACACTTCTCCTGTCTAGCGTTGCTTAAGAGCACAACTACAGTGCTTGTTGAAGTCTACCTGCACCATTTGAAGGAGGAATGGAAAGGTCAGATACAGAGCAGCAAATCTTTGCAAAAGTCCTTTTAGTGTATTTATTTAAGAAGTCTGGGCTTAGTCCAAGAAAAGCACTTCTCTACTAGCAATTTTCTTTATGGTGAGAGTTATTCAGGCCAGCACCTCTCAGAGAACAGCTAGCCTAAATTAAAAAGGCTCTGCACTGTAACATAGTTCAACATTTTCTGGCCTGCCCAAATTTTTTTCTGCCAGCTTTGCAGCCCCAGAGTATGTTCAAGAGGACTCTGATGTCTTAGGTGTCCTATTGAGTTGTGAAACGGACCTTCATCACACTAAGTTACAGAGTCGGGAGGTTTATTTTCCAAGTTTACCCTACATCTGGCATGTTCCACGTTCTACAGAACATACTAGCAACCAGTTAAACAGTAGTACACTTCAAACAAAACAAAAAGTGCAAGAAGTACAGTGACTTTTCTTACACATGATACTGCTTTAAAGAGAAGAACTGTATTTGAAATCAAGGCAATGCTTAGGGTTGCGTTTCTCTGGGACCCATGGACCTGATGCAACTCTCTCAGGAGCTGGATTTCTCAATGCTCACCATACCACTTTATATTTGTATTTGGCAGCTGCATCCTTTTCCCTATTCCCCCAGGTTTAAAAAAAAAAACAACTCGTGAAAGCTAGGTGCTTGACTTACTGGGGCACATCCTTCTCAATGCTTCCACCTTGGAACTTAACACAGACCAACACTGGTAAGAAATACTGTCCCATTGTATTTCTTCTTATTTCTGAGCTTTGCTTCTAATAATTATTTTGCTTTAGAAAAGCCTGAAAACTGTCAAAACCTGTTCCTAGTGTGACTGACTTTCAAGAGAGGTTCATAAACAGGTTTTTCTCTTCCACAAAGAACACAGCATAAGAAGAACCAAACCATTACACCTGCTGTTCCTGTCAATTCAAGAAGAAAAATAAGATAAAGTAATCAATAGAAGACTGCCGAGGGTTTTTTTTTCCTCCATTAGGCTGTATTTTAGCAACAACAGCCTTAAAACTTGTTTGTTCTTGTAGTCTTTAAGTTTGGCTAACGTTTAAGTATCAAGATGTTCAAGAAAAGCGTATCTATGCACACACTTTTGCTTAAGATTTGTATTTGGCCATAAATAAAAGATGTATTTGTACATCTTTTAATACATATGCATAAATAAAGTGAACTTTTATTACCTTTTCAAATCCCCAAGGAAGCATTCAAGAAGCTGTTTACTTCTTGCTAAACAGCTGGTACTGTTGCATTTCAGAACCAGCAATAGTTGAGTGATGGGTCAAGCAGCCATTATACACTCAGTATCATCTCACGCTCAGTGTTATGCTTCAGTGATGTAAGCTAAATGCCTTGTATCTTTATATAAAGCTGATGTAGGGTTTGAGATATTAATACTATTTGCTATTGTGATACTGTTTGGTTTTATTAAGGAGGGAATGTGGGCAAGGAACGTCTGGTTTTTACTCAAGTGTTTCTGCCCAAGTACCTTAGTAACATAGCATATGGCTGGGCACCAGAAACTGTAGGTCCTATTCCATATTAGGATGCGGACACATCTTATAATACTTAACAAGTCCACTTAAGATCTTTGTCAGGTAACCTGTAGATATTTGTTACCAAGCTTTTGAGATCCACAAAGAAACACGCACACACACTTGTCATGGTTTAACCCCAGCCGGCAACTAAGCCCCACACAGCCGCTCACTCACTCACCCCCGGTAGGATGGGGGAGAGAATCAGAAGGGTAAAACTCGTGGGCTGAGATAAAGACAGTTTAATAGGGAAAGCAAAAGCCACGCACACAAGCAAAGCAAAACAAGGAATTCATTCACTACTTCCCATTGGCAGGCAGGTGTTCAGCCATCTCCAGGAAAGCAGGGCTCCATCACGCGTAACGGTTACTTGGGAAGACAAACACCGTAACTCCGAACATCCCCTCTTCCTTCTTCTTCCCCCCAGCTTCATATGCTGAGCATGACGTCATATGGTGTGGAATATCCCTTCAGTCAGTTGATGTCAGCTGTCCCGGCTGTGTCCCCTCCCAACTTCTTGTGCACCCCCAGCCTACTCACTGGTGGGGTGGTGTGAGAAGCAGAAAAGGCCTTGACTCTGTGTAAGCACTGCTCAGCAGTAACTAAAACATCCCTGTGTTATCAACACTGTTTCCAGCACAAATCCAAAACAGAGCCCCATACTAGCTACTGTGAAGAAGATCAACTCTATCCCAGCCAAAACCAGCATAACGCTAGAACTGCTGAATGGTTACTCATAACCAGTGTGAGCAGGATGCGACCAACACATCTGAATGCTCTGAACAATTCAGAACTTTTTATTAAGGAAAGGAGAAGAAAACAAAACAAAAAAATTGTCTTTGTAACACTGACATCTCCCCAGTGAATACAGATTAGATGGACTTAAAAAGTAAGGTTTAGGTAAGCCATATAATTTAAGCGACATGGGATCGGGTTGAAATCATTACAAGTTGATTTCTTTTAAAGCCAGTTTAATATTACGGTACGGATGAGTTTTAAAACATTGCATAAAGATAGGGTCAAATGTGATAATGCAATACTTGATTGTGTAAACAACTAAAGAACAATTCAGAACAGAAAATGAAGACAAATGAAGCAGCATGGTTTAAGTGGGTTAAATAGTTACAAAACTAGAATATTATATTAATATGTAATAGTGCTAACAGCCATTTGACCCGTGTATTTGTTTTGTCCCCTAAATAGTTAGATGAGATTTCAACACACCTAATATGTGCAACCAAGCACTTCAGCAGTGAAAACCATGTGATATTGCTAGACACTTTTTCTGTACCAAAATAACTAAGTTTTTTTTCATTTTTTAAGTTCTATGGGAATAAATACTGTTATCAGGTACTATTGGAGAACCATATTCCATACATTCTGCTCAGACTTCGTCCCTATCACTGATTATGCAGGTTCTGCTTCTGAATGAGTAAAACAACCAATGTAACCGCAGACAATTCTGCAAGTTTCTCAGCATTTGAACAAACAAACAGACTATGGGTTGTGGTGGTGGTTTTTTTTTTTTCCCTGTGATCTCTCTCACTTATGTTTCCCTTAGATGATTTCTGGATTTTTTAAATTATAGAAGAAGATTATATAATCTTTTAATTTCTTAATTATATTATAACAAAATACCAGGATCTATTTAAGCCCATGGAATTACTTTGTGACATGATATCCTGCTTTATTAGTACAACAGAAAAGTAACCTGAGGCGCAGCTGGGATAATGACACATTTGTTTTGATAATAAGCTTTGGAATTGGGCAAAAAAGCTAAATTAATCCTTAGAAAACTTTCAGGGAAATTAATGAAAAATCTACTCTGATATTAAAAAAAAAGAAAAAAAAAAACCCAGAGCAACCATCTCTTTTAACTGCTAAACTTAAGCGAAGATGTTGACGAGCAGGTTGCAGCAGTGCCTGCCTTACTCACTGAGGGGGTACCCAAGCTTTTCACATTTGGAGTGAGATGACCCTATAGACACGGGCCCTGCCCGCCCCTCCCGGGAGTATCCCCTCGCCCTACACCAGCAAGGCGTATTTGCCCATGTGCGCAAATCATAGCGGTTCGGTTCTCAGCTGAGCATCCACGCCTAGCAGCAACAGTTCATTTTAACCAGATCGGGAGGAAGAAAGAGGGATGAAGAAAACCCAACAGTCAAGTACGGGCTTTTTGCTGTGGAGAATTAAGCGGGGGGAGATTTTGTTCCGGCATATTAACACCTCTCCCAGTCGCCCACTCCCTGCCATCGGCCTCCAGGCTCGAAACAAACCCTTTCCCCCCAGCCGTAACCCCAGGAGCGATCTCAGCACAGGGGCACCCCGGAGCCACCCCAGGGCTGCGGGCGCGGGACGGAGGGAGCCCGAGGGGCCCGGCGGCCGGCGCTCGCCCCCGGGGGGGCACCAGGCGAGGCGTCCCCCGGCGCGGCCCCCCCGCAGCAGTGCCAGCCCGGCCCGGCCCGGCCCGGCCGCCGCAGCTGCGGTGAGTCAGTGGGCACCAGGGCAACGGCTCCTCGCAGCTGCATCCCGCCTGCCGAGGCACCATCTCCCTCCCCGGCGGAGGCGGGGGACGCTCTGGCTCCGTCCTCCCTCTGCCGCGGCCGGCGGGGACCCGTACCAGCCCCACCGGGGACCCGCTCCGGAGCGGCCGCCGTTTACCTTGACGCCGGCGGTGCCGGTCTGGGTCTCCGCCTCGATGCCGCAGCAGCGGGGCGCCCTGGCCCGGGCGGAGGCGCCGGGCTCCCTGCGCTCCTTGCGGCGGGGACCGGCGGAGGACGGCGGCTGCTGCCGGCTCTGGTAGGCGAGGACGGAGGGGATGGAGTCGGCCGCGTCTGTCTTGATGAAGAGGCCGTGCAGCGTGGCGGTGCCCTGGGAGATGGTGGTGGTCTGGTGGGGGGAATTGGACTCGTCCGAGTCCCGGCAGTAAATCACGCCGCTCTGCGAGACGTGGATGCTGGGGGCGCAGCCCATCCCTTCCCTTCCCCACCCCGCCCCACTGCACCGCCGGCGGGCCGGCCCGCTCCGCTCCCACCGGCCGCCGCCTCTGCGCCGCGCACCCCGCGGCGGCACCGGCACCACCCCCCGCCGGTGGCGCTGCCCCGGCCGCTCCCGCCCATGCGGCGCCTCCGCGGCACCCCCGCCCGTCTCCCCGCGCCGCCTCCAGGGACCCCAGACCCGTTAAGCCCCTTGGCCTCCTCGGCAGCATCTTACGATGAGGCCACCGGGTCCTTCAGCCGGGTGGGGGGGGGGGGGGGGGAGGGGAAGAAGAAGAAGAAGCAGAAGCAGAAGAAGCAGCAGCAGCAGCATCGATGGTGCAGCACCCTCCCGACCCTCGCAGAGGGTCTGCTTTCAAGCCGTCCGTCCGTCTGTACAACATGACCCCCCCCGCCCCATTGTGTCAAACACTTTCTTTTCTTTTTTTAAAGCAGTTAAAAATACTTATTTTGCCAGTCAAAACACACCTACTTTTCTTAGCCATGGGTAAGCAAATCTCAATTGTTTGGGGGGAGTGCAGGGAGGAGTTTGTAGCCACACAGCACCCACTGCAAGTTCAGAAAAAAGGCCAGGATTGTTCCACAATTTTTAGTGCTGTTTTTCAATTAGGCCAATATTCAAAGACACAAACTGGTATTTTAGCCTGTATGTGTGATAGCTGCCAATCCCTGTTTCCAGTCCCTGGGGAGATAATCAAGCAAAATGTTTAATGATGCAGAGATTTACACATCTTCTTAGCTTTCCACAGTGAATAGTTTCATTGACCTCAGTGAAACTACCTACAAAGTGTAAAGCTAAACATGTGGTTTTTAAGCCTTTGCAAGATTTTAGTTTAAATCTCTCTGTTTTCAATGGCACATTATAAATACTTCAAGAATTGGTAATGTCATCCAAGCAGTATGCTACCTGGCTAATAAAGCATTTATCTGTCACCCAGTTACCAACAAACACTTCTGTATACACCTTTTCTTCTACTTAGAGTGTTACCTGATGTTTGATCACTGTCTCTCCACCTAGTTTTTGGTGAGTGATGTAAAAATACTAGAAATGTGAAGCACAGTTGGTGCAAGGATTGTGATGCTGAATGACAAAGTGAACAAGTTATTTTGGCTTCTAATACTCCTGAAGTGCTTTCATGGATTAGAGACCAGTTTATTCAGAAATGATGGCTTCACCGTTAAAACACCTCAGTTTAGAGAGACTGTTTGAGCCTTTAGCCTCTGCTTCTGCTGATCCAGTCCATGGGTCATTGTAATTATGGCAATATGGACATTCACTCATCCATCAAGGACTGGACTGAGATCACCAACCTATTTGACAAACTATGGTTTTCCAGTTACCCGAGAGAGCCTGTGTTAGTCCTAGTAATCAAATTTCTCTAGGTAATTTTTTCCCCCAATTCCAGTTGTCAATGTTCACAAACCAAGTTGTGGCTCATATTGTGCATATGCTGCATGTTTGCATGCTGCCACACCGCTCTGCTGATGGCTGTCTTTGAGGACCACCTTGAAGACAGGCTCAGTGCAAGCGAAATGAAGCAGACTATGTTTCATCACCCAACCATGCAGCCCTTCTTGCTGCTTAGGCTGCAGGTCTGCATGAGACCTTCCACCCTCCCAAAGCATAATGCACTTAGTTGCAGAAGAACATGGCCTAAAACTGCATTTAATAACAAAAGAACAACCAGTTGTATGTATTCCTTGCAATATTTTGAAGTCCCTCTTCATTTCTGTTAATGGTTGGGAAACTAAAGTGGGGGATTTGAGTTACCTGCCCTAGACCACACCTGAGATTTGCAGCAGAGCCAGGAGCTCAGGAATGCCACTCAGAACCCGCAACATTGGTGTAAATCACATTGCCCCAAAAGATCTCTAAGAGTTGTTGACTGTCTAGCTTGAGACTTTGTTCATAGGAATTTACCCACCCCAGGTATCAACAGCATCTAGAATTTTAATAAAGGATGTGAATGTAAACCATATTTTGACTTTGCAGACTGAGCTTGATGAAAACGTCATGTCACACCCTAAACTGTGTTGCTTGCTATTCACAGTCCATTTTTCTGAATGGATATCAGTGATAAGTTATTTCATCAGTCAGTCAATACTTCGGTTTCCTTAACATCCCAGTATCTGGCTTTCTGCCCTCTTCCTACTGAATTCTGTGACAACTTTGCTATTGATTTCAGACAGCATTGCAGGCACCTGCCCATTCTCACATGGATTTCCCTTGCTTAGATATAACATCTAAGTTGATGTCAGAGAATAAGTTGTAGGAATAAGAAGACACAGCTCTGGAGAAACTTTGCTAAATGCAGCTCTCAAGTAGCTCTCCTTGTGCCCTTGATTTTGGGGTAATGGGGAAGGATCGCCACTGAAGAGGATGAGCCTCCCTGTGCAAGGTGTCAGAGTGCTTGAGAGGAATGAAGGCTGCAGGGTGGGGAACTACGTGAACTGCTGAAAAGCAAGAGAAAAGTGGGGAGAGTAACTTAATGCTTTGTCTGATAGCAGGATCACAGAATCATAGGATGGTTGAGGTTGGAAGAGTCATCTGGTCCAACCCCCCTGCTCAAGAAGGGCCACCTACAGCTGGTTGCTCAGGATGGGCTTATCTGGACGGTTTTTTAATATCTCCAAGGATGGAGACTCCACCACCCCTCTGGGCAACCTATTCCAGTGCTCAGTTACCCTCACAATTCCCTCCTGATGTTCAGAGGGAACCTCCCGTGTTTCAGTTTATGCTCATTGCCTCTGGACCTGTCACTGGCACCACTGAAAAGAGTCTGGCTCCATCCTCTTTGCACCCTCCTTTCAGGTATTTATATACATTGATGAGAACCCCCCTGAGCCTTCTTTTCTTCAGCGCTCTCAGCCTCTTCTCATATGCACAGTGCTCAGAAGAAACTTAGAGAGATGGAACAAGCAAGTGATGATTAGCATGAGCAGAGACTGGAGTGGGGCAGAGTGAGTGGGTGCAGAGGAGAAGTATGACTGTCTGCCACTGGAATAGGAAGTGAAGAAATGGAAAGTTAAAGATGCCTTTTCCTAACATTGGTACTCTTCCTGCATCTTGCCTCTGAGAAGGCAACCATGGGTTTACTGGACGGGGGAAGAGGGAATATTTAAAACATATGCATGCACGCTTGCACCACCTCTTATGGCACACTCAAGTCATGCTCCTGCAGTCATCTTGCTGCAGTCTGCGCTGACTGATGCCCACTAAAGCAGAAAGCTTTACTGTGAGCAGCACATAGTAATTCAACCAGGGGCTTACAGGAGGGACAGTTAATGTACTGAAGCAGACTCTGCCCACAGAAACGCATATTTGGTATGGCCCCAGAATTAAGCTAGTGCATCTGACCACTGGAAGACACTCACGTGCACCAGTTTTTCCACTACTAAAGAGCCTTCACTGGCTTTAGTTGCAACAGTGTAAATCCAAACAAATTCTATGCTCACAGGAAACCAATTTCTCACACATGACTAATTTCAGCATGGTGAATTTAAGCATATAAGTGATTCTGGAAACCATCAGTGGAACCCTGAAGCATCTTGTCTTTTTTTCCAGTAAAAAGCAGTGGATACACATTCTCTGCAGTGTTTACACCTGCAAATCCCTCCACAATGAGGAAAATATACTCCTCCAAACTTTATATCCCTTCCAAAGCCAGTCATAGGCTTCACTCTGACCTCAATATTAAGACTGTATGCTACAAGCAGATTGGTAAGTTTATGTTGGCATTATTGGAAGTAACATCTGCAAATCCCAGTTCATTGCAATAAGAATATACTACTTCAGAGGTCGCATTTTACAGAGACTTAAAAATCTGGTACTTGACAACCAGCTACTAAAGACAGTTACCTCTATTCATGGTTCATTTACTGTAAAACCAGTTTAAGAAGGTATAAATAAACCTGTACAAAAAAAAAAAAAAATTACTAAGCTCTTAGGAGGCTCAACAGTTTCTCAGTCCTTTCATATTGGTCCAACAGACTTCTAAACTACAGTAAAAACTAACATGCTGCATACCCAGATTAGAGCAAAGTAAATATCTAAAAATTATTTAAATTATCCAGACTATGCGCTGTGTTTTTAACTTAAAATAGATATGAGGAAAATAATAATAATTGTTATAATAATCAGAACCCTTCTTTGTATACCTCTATTTTGTTAAAAACCCCCACCTCTATAGTAATTTGATAATCTATAATAGATTATCAAATGCTAACCTCGTGTTTTTACTCACCAACAATACAAGAAATGATGGTGCTTGGAAAACAGAAAGATATTAAATACAAGACACGAAGGTTATTTCTTTTGCTTGAGGAATAGCAGAATGTACTTTTCAGTCCACAAATCTGATGACTGTCTCACCAATGGAATCGAGAGTAACTTCACTGAAGGCAATGACCTTTCTCCAACTCAAACAAAAAGCAAAATCAAGTCCTATTTTTTTTTCCCTACCCAAAACTCCTTTTATTTTTTCACTGAAAAAATCATTTGTTGCAGCAAAACTGTGTTTTAATTTACCATTGGTTGGTTATACTGTGTTTGCATACTAAATTCTGTGAATGCTGTGAATAACAATCTCCCAGTAGCAACACTCTACAATAAGATACCCTCAGGTAGGTATTGCTCAGACAGAATGGGTTTGCTGGGATTGCTTGCTAATCACACTGTAAATCCTGAATTTGGCTTTCTTTTAGTTAGATTTTGACTGGCTTGGACAATGCCAGCTATCTCAGTTTTCCCCAGAATTTCATAAAATAGTTTGCACTATGGATATTTTGCAAGTGGGGAAACTGAGTCATGGAGAAGCCTGTTTCCAAGCTCACGCAAGGGAGCAGAGCTGAAGAGGGAACTCAGTCTGGTTCCCTTCCCACTAGCAGTCCATGCTGCTGTAAGTGCCGCGAGGCACAAATTGTGCTGAGAGTGCATGGAGGGGCAGGGGCCTTCCTCCACTCTCTACCTTCTCCACCCCTTTGTGTGCGAGAAAGGAAGAGCTATGGTTCCTGCCCTCCTCTGCAGCTGTTTCTCTCTCCCCAGGGGCAGGAGAAGATGCAGTCCTGGGCTTTTGCTCCTCACTGCTGATAGGTGATGAGCTGCCCCAGGGAGGCAGATTTCCTCCTGGGGACAGACACCTGCAGTTGTTTTCCCTATAATGGGCCACCTTGGCACTGTCCTTCGTATCAGCATATTCTTGAGAAGACACAGCAACCCTTTACTGCTCTGCTTTGAAGAGGAAGAGTAACATACAGAAATACATAGTAACTACAGGCTGCAGCCACCAGCAGTAGCATTATGTGTTAGCATTACCCCGCTCAACTTTTGGCAGGGCGGTGGCCAGATACTCCTAGCTATAAGCAAATTTTCTAGGACAACAGTGATCACATCACACTTAAAAGGCTTAGACTTCTGCTCTCCATGAAACCCTTTGGTGTGCCTTTGAGTAGGACTGAATGAAGTACTTCGCAGCACTCAAAGTTAGGAAAAGCAACTGCAGTTCTCCTACCAGCACTGAAACGTCCCCCAGCAAGGCTTCAGTAGTTGTTTCCTCACAAGAAGCCTGTTCTTTGCTCGTTGTTACTTTAATAACACAAATCTTCTCCCTTGATTTATTCTTCTGCGGGAATATTTGAACACCTGCACAGCAAATCCCTCTCGGGTGGTCATTGCATTCACAGGACGCCTTTGGCTCTGGGCACCGGGCACTGCTGAACACAGCTCCCGGAGAGCTGAGCCGTGTTGAGCGGGGTCGCGCAGCAGCTTTGGCAGCACCAGCGGCCGGACACACCTCCACCAGCCCCCGGGGTGCCGCCCGGAGGGGGAGATCTCCCGGAGAGTATCAGCACCCGACGCCGCTGTGCCCCGGCTCTGGGCGTCCCGGAGCAGGGGGGAGCCTCTCGGGATCGCCCGGCCTCCCCTTACCTTCCTCCCCGGCCCGTTCATCCTCCGAGGAGCGAAAGGGAGCTGGACCGGCGGTCCGGCGCGGCTGCTCAGGTGAGCGGGGCGGGCCCCGCCGCCGCCGGCGCCTCCCCCGGAGCCGGCCCGGCCCCCCGGAGCTCCCCCACCGCCCCGCGCCCGGCCCCGCTGGGCTGGAAGCGCTCCAGGACAATGAGTTTCGCCTCCGGGGCTCCACTGGGAAGGAGGGCGAACCGGCTTCCCCGAGCTGTCCCGGCCCCCCGGCCTCTCCCCCTGCCTGTGCCCCGTACAGATAATTTTCTGCCCTAATGGGGAACATTTAGTAATGGGGAAAACCGCTCGGGGAAAGTAAGGTGAACCAAATGCTCTGAGCCCGGCTTGGTTCAGTATGCTAATAGTTACACAGCCTTTGGAAAAAGGCAAACCCTTACATCTCCTGGAGAGACTGGTAAATCCACCCACAGAGCACATAGGTCGTTGCTGGTGCTTTTCAGGATCCTCGGTAAAATCCAGCCTCCCAGTTGAGGAGAAGGGAGACAAACTGCCTGGGGTTGAGGGAGGGCAGCATGACCCTGATCTGGAGCAAATCTCAACTGCCAGAGGTGGGACCAGAGACATACTTCAAACAGCCTGTTTTCATCTTTGAGATATTCTAGTTTTTAGCAAGTACCAGGCAGGTGGAATGCATCATCTTGGGAATGACATCTTTGGGCTTGACTGGACTTGACTCCCTCACTTTGTTGCTCTCTCCTTCATGCTTTAAGAACAGTTTATTGCTGTTTTTCCTTTTGGAGTATTGCTGTTTCTTGGGAGTTCATTAATATTGTCAATACTGTCATTGCTCTGTAGTGGTACCCACAAGGCCTCAATGAGGGAGCTGTACAAGATAATCTGCAAACATAATAGAAAACAATCCCTACCCAAAAAAGTCAAAGGCTTGCACACAAGACAGTGGAGAGCACATGAATGTCACAAAAGTAGAGCAACATTAAAGATGACTGGGAGCTGTGGGACAACTAATGGTCAAGTCACAGCAGCTGCCAAGCCAAAATCTCACACAACCACAGACCGCAACACAAAATAAACCCAAAGCAAACCCAAAACCTGTGCAGAAAATCAGTTCCAGAGAGGAGAAGCAGAACCAGCGTGGGTCAGCAAGTTATGTCAGATTGAGGCTAGGGACTGTGAAAAGCTGCCCTACTTCTAAGGGAGAAGACACACAGTCAGCAAACTCAATCCTCCTCGAGCTTCCCAGAAACCCTAGACAGCACACATATTGAAATGTCCTCAACAGCAGGTCAGAACATCCCCCCTTTAGTGCCCATACATCTGCAAGAGCTGTTGTCTGCGAGCTCATGTCTTTGGCATTGTCTCAGAGGTCCTGGTCCTGCATGGATGAGGTGGATGGGAGGTTTGCTACAGCTTCAGCTGCACACAGCCACGTTCTTGGATACCTGGGACTGCAGCCCTGGTATGGTCTCAGAGGAGGTATAACATTTCCTTTTCAGTACCTCTGCATAAGTGCCAGGTGTCAACCAGACTTTAGCTTCAAACCTCAGAATCAGCTTTGCCCAGTTATTTCAAAGGATTGTCAGACAAGCAAGCATCACAGCCTGCCCCGGGACCCTGCTTTCCCCAGGCGGAGAAATTAGGGACTAATCAAAGCATGCCTCTTGCTCTTGTCATTCTGTGCAGCCAGGCTGCCTTTCCAACAAAGACCCAGGAGAAGGAGGAAGGATCTCACCCAGGCACAGCATCACGATCAGAGCAAGGTGCTCATCTGGACAGAATGGCTCAGATGTGCCCACAGTGCTAAGTTTTGGATGCAGCCACACAGACTTTTTGCAGTTCCCACACAGGTCTTTCCCTGCATTTCTCCTTGCACTGTCCCCTTTGAGCTGACGTGGCTTTTGAAGACTCACTAGAGGAATGCTGAGACCTGCCAGAGCGTCAATTCTTTGCAAGCACTGAGAAGCTGACACGGGAAACACAGAGGGCTCAGCCCTACTGCTAACAACCACACTCTGTATGTGGCAGACGAACGGCATTTTGCGTGCACTCCGAAAGGAGGTCGCCATCCTTCAGTGACTGTGCTGTCAGCAAGGCTTTCTCTGAGCAAAGAGCACAGGCACAGACCCACTCACTTTTTATTCACCTGTGACTTGGGACTGGGCTGCTGGCACTGACTGCAGTGCTTTAGAAGGTAAAAAGTAACTTGGTCCTTGTTTCTGGGGAAACAGCCCAAATGTAGGGGATTATTCTGCCTACTTTTCTTTTAGATGTAGAAGTAAAATAAAAAGTAAATTTTCTGCTTTTTTTAGTACATTTTGCACGCATGTAGATTTTAGCATGCACTAAGGACCCCACTTCAGGCTTGGTGTACTACTCCCACTGAACTCAATGGGAATGTGGCTGTTTATATTTTAATAGGAATGGAATTAGGCCCTTCATTTGAACTTTAGAGCTTTTTTATTCCTTTTTTTTTATTAATCTATTTCATGATTCTTAATTTGCTTCTTCTGTGTTCTGAGAACATCGTAAGTACACTCCAGCGTCCTGAATAACATCTTTAAATTCTAGTATGCAAACATTGTGCCTCCTAGTGGGTAATATATATGGACTTCAACTCTCCTTCAGGTTGCATTTTCATGCTAATTTCTTGGGACTTTCTTCTGTAAGTATCAAGGAGGTAATTTTCAACATTTTTGTCACTCTGGAAGTCCCCTGTTTCTTTCCTATGCCATTCACTTTGTTCTTTCTTGCACACAGCCAGTTAGGTTCTGAACATTTGGCCTTTTCCGAACATTTGGCCTTTGCGATTTTCTTTGCTGTGCATAAATCTGCCATTAAAATGCCCCTCATCCACAAACTTGTTTCTGAGGAGCCTGTTCCTGAGACGTTATTGCAATCACACAAATAGTAAGGAAGTGGGTGTTTGTGTATCCCCCTGAGTGGACTTTCCTGAGTACATCATCTATGCCTGAATTGTACCATGACAGCAGTAGAGTTCATGTTTCTTATGCAAATGAAATGTCCACTCCATGGATTCTGGCAATTGTGAAAGAGGTATCCATCCAAGACATGTCACAGGTAAGACACAGGATACTGCTGTTGTTGGGTGAATTCCCCAGTCTATGGAAGCAAATGGCAAACTCCAGCAGCAGACCACTAGGTCTAGGTACAGTAAAGTCCATAATCCATTTCTGCTTCCTTAGCTGTCTGCAGCCTGGCTGTAGCTTCAGCTCACAGCATCCACATGTAGTTTATGAAGAGACAAGCTCTAGGTACCTGCTGGTGGTCAGGCTGAGGCGTGCTTGCTCAGACACTCCTTCCTGCCCCAACGGCAAGGACCAGAGCTTGGTCCTCCCAGGCTCAGGCAGACTCCAGAGCTCAGATTAAGTTTGCACTTAACTGTTTCTTTGGCATTAGCAAAGCACAGGATAAAACATTCCTGGTCTTGCAGAGAGACACAGTCCCATGAATGGCATCCTCACTCATTTCTCTGCCATCAGAATTTCCTCCTCTGATCTCACAGTAGGCAGGAGTAGGACATCTTTGCCACTTAGACAAGAATTTTTTTTCTTTTTCATTTATATTTGGCTGGCATTGAAAATGCTGCTAGATCTCAACAGGTAAGAAATCATCTAAAATTAGCTGTGCTTAAAATGAACAAACAATTTTTATCTCCGAACATACATAACCTATGTGTAGGTTAGAATATTAATCCTGAAAAGGCCATGATTTACCAGACTGCAAGCACAGAACAGTTTCATTATTTTTTTTATCCAGTCTTTATACACTAGCTTGGGTTTAATCTCTCCTTGGGTTTCAGGTCATCACAAGGACAAACAGAAAAAAAAATCATTAAACGTTGACGTTAGAAGCTGGGGCAAATAGGTATCTAACAATACCCTCTGGCAGAGCACAGCTGGGTGAAAAGGACACTGCCTGATGGAGATTTGTCATGTGATGTGTCCTCAAAAAAGCATTGCTTTTGTCACTGGCTAAGAAAGAACGATTCTTCAGAGAAGGAAGTGTCATTCAATAATAGTAATAATAATAATGATAATAAATAATAAACAATAGTAATAGATTTGCATTCCTGAACAATTCACTGCCATTTTATATAAAAGATAAACCTGATAAAGCTGTGGGCTTTATGCTGCATTTTACATGCCCAGTTCTTGGATACACATTGCATTTCCAAGCTCTTCCCCTGCTTGATGCTGTCTCAAAAGCCTTCAGGGGAAATGAAGGGCTAGTTCTGTCCCACACTGCCACACATCTCCATGGACTTTTTATCGAAAAAAAAAAAGCACAAAAGAGTTGAGTCGCTCCCAGTCCCACTTCTTGAGTGTGGCCTGCAGAAACAAGGGGATGACACAAAACGGTCACTGGTCACTTGAGAGTGAGAGATCTCAGTTCAAAGAATTTCCAGCAGGCTTCAGACAGTCCTGATAGCCTTTGACTTTGCTGGGACTGCTGGTATAAGTAAAAGGCTGCAGGATCCTTCATTAATCCTGTTGTTATTTACAAGCTTCAGAGTGTATCAATAATTTAATTTGCCCTAGTTAATCTTTTACAGTGTAATCTTTGTATGCAGTCAATGCTATAATATTTTAAGTACATATCAGCTGATGCTATAAATTGCATCAGTTGATATGTACAGTAGCTTCTTGTCTTGCCTTGGAGTGATTCCTTTGGTTAATGATCAATTTATTGTTAAATGTGTCCTCAACTGATAGTCTGATTGGACTCTCTTGTGTTCTTATGGAGTAAGTAAAAAGTAATGAACGGTAAGAATAGTACAGGAAAATTTGTAAACAACAGGCCAGAAAGCCACAAACATCACACAAAGCAAACACTCATGAGGGATATCACTTCTCTCTAGACTTACCGTAAACCAGAAGATAACATGCCATGCTGTGAGGAAGAACTAAAGATACTGAAACACTCAACTCAAGGAGCCAGTCTGGCAGAATTAAGCAGCGCTAAGCCATTTGTATCTAGAACATGGAACATACACCTCACCATGTATTTCAGATGAGATTTTCTCTGCCTTGAGTATATTTAGGATACCTAACACTAGGTCCTTTTGTCAGTGATGTTCACATGAAGACATTGTCTTGTTCTCCCGTCATTAGGCAACACAAGGCTTCCGTGGATCACATGGTCCTCTCCTGACTCTGGAATAAAATGTGCCACTAATAAAAGCAGATGAAGGTGGCATTCTCTAATTGGAAAACAGTTTTAAGGAACCCAGTAATTCCTGACTTGCACTGCTGTGTCTTCAAAAAATAAGGCATTGCAGAGCATATTGTATTAAAAGCAGTGTGAAATAAAAATCTTCTTTAGTTCAAGCAAAATTCTTTACCCTTTTTACTGTCTCCCACAAACCAACACTGACTAATAGCATTGGGGATTTGCTGTTGAGTATCCATTGATATAAATTTTGCTATAAAGTATTATTAGGAGCATTCATCTTAGCCATTGCAGGGAAATTCCTCTTCTACTCATTTTGGCAGGCTGTGTACTTACTGAAGATGTCTTCCCTCCTGGAAAGACATGATCATGGCTTTCAAGAGCTACAATACTTGGCAGAACCCTGTTACTTGGACAGGGCACAAAAGAAGGAAGCAACATCAGTAATTTTGTGCCTGTAAACTCTCAGGCTTCAAACACACAAACATGACTTCCACTATTTTAGAGCACTCCACAGCAGGACTATGTTGTAAGCAATCCTTTGTCAAAGATGATGATTACATCACAGACTGCCTACTTGTGCGACACCTGTGCATGGATGGGCAGGCACAAGGCTCATGCCAAGGCAGCTATGATGAATACAAACTTCACACAAGTCATTAACATTTGTAAAGCTCATGGGGTTATGGGACAAAAGACAATATGCCTGTGCAAAACACATGTTAATATGATGTTTGCAAATGGATGCTTCTGCACCTGCCAGAATGAAATATTTTAACAGGTGCATTTGGAAGTCTCTCCAATGTTATAGCTCTGAGAAACCACTACCTAGCTCACCATATAGAAATAATCTGATTTTTTTATCTCTTTGCAATAATGCAATGAACCTGCACAAACACAATCACACCTGAACAACTAAGGAGTGTCAGACGCAGCAGAAGAATCCTTTTCTTTGCATGCCACAGTGTCTAACCTAGAGCCATTGCACCAAAATATTGGTATTCAGCTCTGCAAGTCATGGCTATCTACAAACAATCTCAGTTTAGAAAGTTCAACCCTCTTCTTGGCCCTTTTGCTTTCTATTATACACAGGGATGAATTAGTGTAAGCATACACAAGAAAGAGTAATATTACATTACTCTAGGAATGAGTGATTTAATTTTAGAAAACCTTGTAGTGAAGATCCACTAGATCCAGCAGTTGACAGAAAGAAAATCACTGAACCATTCTACTTTGTGTCACAATAAAATTGTATATCCTTTATTATAATACCTACGCTTGTCTCATGATGTCCACAAAGTTAGCTGTAGTTATGGAAGGCTTGGAGAAAAACAATTTCCAGAGCAGGAATAGAAAAGCAGCAACACTTTAAAAAAAAAATCATAATAAAACAGACCAGTTCCTGAAGGGACATGGTGGCAGAACTACATATTTTTCTCTGAGCTGCACAGCCCTGTCTGAGGCACAACAGCTCCAATCTGCTCATTTCCACAAGCAATGAAGATGACTTGTGTTGCCCTCCAAGAAGCATCCAAAAGTCTTCACTACAGTCTCTCTTCCCAGCCGTGGTAGCAGGGGTGTTAAAATTATATCTGTACAAAGGGCAGAGAAGTCTTTCACACAGGGCAAATGAGAGTATAAAAGGCTGCAGTGGGTTCAAGGCACAATGCTGGAAGTGCAGCAACAAAGAGGTGCAGTCACCCCACACACAGCACCTCGGTCCCTCCATTCTGAAGGCAGCCTGAAATTCATAAACCTGGGCGGTGCAGATCAATGAATGGCTGCCTACCAACAGTTTTACTCATGAAGTGGCAACGTGGTATCTGTAACTGTCACACCAAGCCAAGGGCTCCCAGGCTGGTCACAGCCTGTAGCTCATCCAGCCTGCGGACTCCACAGGGGCACAGATGAATTGCTGGAGTGGTGGCAACCAGCTCTTACCTACCTTGCTTCCTTCTTTGCCATTGTGCTGGGTTGCTGTATGTGCTCTACATGGCTGTGTAGTACAGGTAGATATCTGCCTCCTTCTTGGGAAGACAGCAGGGCACCCTGGGCTCTATTGGCTGCTCTGGTTACAGCAGTTGCATGTCCTCCTTTAGCAGAGGCAGACTGACCAATCTTCTCACAGGCCCCTTAGGTTGGAAAGGTTATATGCTAGTCATACCGCACAGACTGTGAGATCTCCAAAGCGAAGCACTCCTGACAGAAGTCACAGAGAAAGGCAAAGCCACTAGTCAGTTGAGTGAAGGCTTCCAATGTAAGGACAAGGGGTACAAAAGCTATGACTCCTCCCCAACTCTCTTGGTAACAGAACGAGCACATGAAATCACAGGTCAGAGGGCAGTCCTACTGACTTCTGGAAAACACCTTCTAGAAAACGTAATGAACTCCAAATGTGAAAAACCAGGCTTTTTCATTCTCCATTGTAATCTAGAGTGCAAGACCATTTTCAACAATATACAGCTATTTGCAACTTGTTTGCTGACCCAGACCATTTTCATCCACAAGTCAGGTAGGTAAAATATTCTTTATTTGCAGTCAGAAATCACAGCGTGCAATGTTTCCAGGTTCATATCAATAAACCAAGTTCAAATCCATTTAAAAATCTGACCTTTAAAATGACTTAATGGCTTTCTCAGTGCATTGTATGAGAGTGATTATTTTTCCATAATGGGTAATTTCAGGTAATAATGAATACCACAACTTCAGCCAAAGAAGGAAACACACTCCAGGAAAAAATCACACTGCCTTAGACTTACGACAGTACCAGTTAATTTTCATTAAAAAAGAGATGTGCTTTTGCAGAGACTATCCTGCCTCAGTTTCCCCTCCTACTTCCAAATTAATCCATTACTTCTCCCTTCCCTTGTATCTTTTTCCTCTCCTCTCTTTAAGCAGTTCCTCTCTTACAGTTTTTGCCCTTTCCCCCCACCTGCCTACAGGTATACACCTTGGTCTTCTACTCAAAAAACCCCATTTCCTTGGCAATAACTGGTTTTCAAACTACTGCCTTCTCTCACCACCCTTCTCTCACCCCCAAAATTGTGGACTATGTTGTTTGCTTTCTCTACTTAATTTTCCTGTAATTAAATGGTGACCCCTTAAATCAGGTCTCTGGCTTATGCTTTCTCTCTCTTCCATCGAATTGTTCTTTTAAAGGCTGATCATGTTCTCCATTCATTTGAGTCCCCCATACTGCTGGAAGAGTAAATAGCAACAGTGACCATTCACTCACAGGGCAGTCGAGATTGCTTGGTCACCTGAGCACAACCAGAAGTACGATTCTACATAGAAGAAAGATCAATTGGAAACAAGGAATGATCAAATACAACCAAGGGAGCAAAACTATCCCAAAGCAGTTCTGTCTCTTCCTATCTGTGACCATCATTGCATGCTCATCCTATCTCATGGCCAAGAGTAGTGGAATGATCCATCTGAAATGAATCTGACAGCATTCACATGATACTCCTGTCCATTGCAAGAAGGTCACCATCTACAGCTACTACTGCTCTTTTATTCACATGGCTCTGAAAGGAGACTGATAGGAAATACTGAAGGCAGATGGATTGCCTTCTCATTATCCTTTCTACAAGGAGCAGTTTAGCATCAGCTAGTAAATCTGGAGAATAAAAATACACTTATTTTTGGGAGGGGATAGAGGAGGGAGTGAGCCAAGTACTACAGGTTTGCTTACCCTGAAATGGTCCTGGATTCTCAGATTCTACCATATGTATTTTAATCACTCGGAAACTGTTGCTTAATGCTGGTTTCACGTTTGTGGTGTGGTAAGTCATGTTTGGCCGTGATGTGAGGAGCAACGCAGTGAGACTGTTTGTGCCGTGCTGATGAATGCCATTAAAATAGCATCAAGATGATGAACTACTAACTCATTCAGCAAGAGTCTCTCAGGTTGCAGAAGCTCTAAGTAAAGAGACAGAAGGAAAACAAACAAGCAAACAAACCAGCCAGAGCAAGTAGGAAGATGAGAATTAAAGTCACAACCAGCTGCATAAAAGCCAAAAATCCCAGAAATGATGATTTATAAAGTCCCAGTAATACTGCTATCTGAGCACCCTCTAGTGGTACACGGTTAAGAATAAACAGCTCCAGAGATGAAAATGTGATCCCACAGGGAAAAAAATAAGCAGAACATATAGTGTCTCATTGATTTTGTTTGGACAATTAATCACTGTATGTGTGTTTCCATTTGGAAGAGAGGGAAGTAACTCAACATTCAAAAACAATTTTGTTATTTATCTCCTGGCATTGTGTTCCCAGTATTTCCTTAATTTTCATGTTATCTGACTGGTTAAAGGCTTCTGTTAATTTAAAAGTATTCTATCGATTTATTTTAAACTCATTTTCTTTGGAATGAGAGATTAGAGTCAAATGAAAAATAATAAGCCACTATAACAATACAGAGGGAAGATATGGAGGGAACAGAAGTCAATTCAACTGATTTCCAATCCCTGTGGTGCCAAGGTACATTTTAACTTAACTGCAGATACCTACTGAACTTGTTTGGTTTGAAGATAAGGCTATTCATTATTTTGCACTTGTATTTAACCTGGAAAAGAAGTGGAGACTGGTCTAATCATGCAGCGATCACACATCACAGCTTTATAGTTCAATATTTTTCAGGAAAATTTTAAAATTAATTTTATATATGCACAGAATATGCTTCATGTTTGCTCTTTTCCACAATTTTTTTGGCTTACGGTCTGTTATCAGTTGGGTTCAACATACAAAAAGTGTACTCTACTAAGACAATGGTGCTACAATTACTATTATTTTTACTGTTAAAAAAAAAATTAATCCCAGATAGTGGGAGATCTCTTATTTCTTATGGAAATCTCCTATACTTACCACATTTCTAGATCTGCCAGACATTACTCCTGGAGACTTTGCCATGGTGAAGGTCATCAGGAAGACCCGAACTGGTGATGACAGACAAAACTTCAGCTCTTATGTTCTCCTACCTCAGGGACTGTGGGTGACCTCCTCCATGGCAGCACTAGCCTACGCAAAGAGAACAGCTTCAAGGAAGATGGATATCTGTAACTATGGGGAGGCTTAACACATGGGAGCATCAAATCAATCCTACAGCAGGGCCTAGGCTCCTTGAAGAAAGACAGGACCATAGATAAGGCTCCCTGAAGCTGAGATATCTGTCCTCAGTACCTGTCTTGCCAAGTGACTGGATTTGGCCAGCAATAACAAAAAATGGTGGCTTCAGAAGGGGAAAGGCAGTTCTGTCAGACTGCATCCCCAAGGGCTCCTGGCCTCTGTGAGGGCATGTGAAGGGAGGCACATCTCTATTAAATCACATAGCTGAAGACATCCCTTGCCCCCAACGGGCCTTGTCCTCAGTGCCGGGACTCTTGCCTCCACCCCCTATTTTTTTTTTTATCCATGGGGGATGTGGAAAACACACTCCACCTCTACCAAACCTGACCTAACTGAGCTTCCCACATCAGGGAAAAAATTGTCGATGAGTATATTGCTGTTGATTCCTATGGAAAATAAGTGTTCTCAGGGTTATGGCTTGAGAAGAGAAAATGGAAAAGATTTTATGTCCTAGATGAAAGGCATGGAGGACAACCACTCTCCTAAGTAATTAAAAAATCCAGGGTAAAATATCACTCCAAACCGTCTGCAACCTGGAAGGTGGAGATCTGAATTCTGGAATATTTCAGACAGTTCAGAAAATCTTGTGGTCTGACAACTGCTCAGAGTCCTGAATACAGCCATGATCCACTAAAAATGCATATTCCATCTTAACCAGTCATCTACTGAGGGAAAAATCAAAGTGAGGACCCCAGCAAATATGCCTAGTTTCCAATTATCTCTTACTTTTTCATCTTCTCCTTACGTACGTGAAAGAAATAATTTTTACCTTGATCATAAGATATGCAGCCAGAGGGGTAATTTAAAATCTTTGGTGGAGCATGTATTTGAGAAATACAAGCAGAAAAAAAACCCAACCAACTTCATTGCAGTTAATTACAGTTAAAATGGTTTTGGAAGAGAAACTGCTCATATTTTAAAGGCAGCCATGAAAAAAAATGTAATGAGAGTCAGAGACTGATCTGCACTTACCCTGGTTTGCATTGGTGTAACCCTGCTGCTTTCAGAAGAGTTTCTCTCCCTTTATACTCCTCCAAGTGAGATGAGAATCAGGCCCACAGCCTACCTGCCCACCCTTGCCATGATGATGATGATAATGATAATGAAAAAATTAATGGACCTGGAGTCAGTATTAAAAAATGCTTGTACCTAATACTAATTTTCCTCATGGCTGTGAAGCCCTCTTTTTGATGAGAAGGAAAACAGAACAGTTACCAGCTGTTCACATAATGACAAACACTAATAAGGGAAGACATGCATGTTAATGAGCTGGGGGAGGGGAATCAGAGGGTGCACTCATCAGTGTGCAGCTGTAAGTGCAAATCCTTCCTGTGAGTATTTTGGAAATCTGATGGCATGTCATGCTGGCAAATAGCCTTGAGAGTGAAATCAGTCCCAGATAAGGAGAACAGCACTTCCAGAGTCTGCTTCCAGCCCCAGCCAGGTGAAGAGCAGCCTGCCTTTCACCATGCTGTTAGCAGTATTAGGATAGGTATTTTCACCACATGTGACATCTTCTAAAAAATTACTATTGCAGTCACAAATGAACAGTCAAACAGGGATGACCTCATGGGTCCAGCAGAAAATAACAAGTGAAGAAGAAAGAGACGTGTGGATCAGAGCTGGGAGGAGAACAACGATGCCATTTGTACTCTCTGGTCTGTACATCACACAAACAAATTGAAGCTTAAAGGCTTGCCTGCATGCAGAGTTGTAGGGTCTTCTTTCAAAGTGTGATTTAAAACCTGATGTAGCTGATTTAGTGCAAAAGCCAGCAAAAATCAGTCTTTCCTTAGTTTAAACCCAGCTTATTTTATCATAGAATCACAGAATCATAGAATCATTAAGGTTGGAAAAGACCTCTAAGATCATCAAGTCCAACCATCAACCCAACACCATCATGCCCACTAAACCATGTCCCTAAGCGCCTCATCTACATGTCTTTTAAATACTTCCAGGGATGGGGACTCCACCACTTCCCTCGGCAGCCTGTTCCAACATTTAACCACTCTTTCAGTAAAGAAATTTTTCCTCACGTCCAATCTAAACCTCCCCTGGCGCAGCTTGAGGCCATTTCCTCTCGTCCTATCGCTTGTTGCTTGGGAGAAGAGACCAACACCCACCTCGCTACAACCTCCTTTCAGGTAGTTGTAGAGAGCGATGAGGTCTCCCCTCAGCCTCCTTTTCTCCAGGCTAAACAACCCCAGTTCCCTCAGCCGCTCCTCATAAGACTTGTTCTCCAGACCCCTCACCAGCCTCGTTGCCCTTCTCTGGACACGCTCCAGCACCTCGACGTCCTTCTTGTAGTGAGGGGCCCAAAACTGAACACAGTATTCGAGGTGCGGCCTCACCAGTGCCGAGTACAGGGGCACAATCACTTCCCTACTCCTGCTGGCCACACTGTTGCTGATACAGGCCAGGATGCCATTGGCCTTCTTGGCCACCTGGGCACACTGCCGGCTCATGTTCAGCTGGCTGTCAACCAGCACACCCAGGTCCTTTTCCTCTGGGCAACTTTCCAGCCACCCTTCCCCAAGCCTGTAGCGCTGCATGGGGTTGTTGTGGCCGAAGTGCAGGACCCGGCACTTGGCCTTGTTGAATCTCATACAGTTGGCCTTGGCCCATCGATCCAGCCTGTCCAGGTCCCTCTGCAGAGCCTTCCTACCCTCAAGCAGATCAACACTCCCGCCCAACTTGGTGTCGTCTGCAAACTTACTGAGGGTGCACTCGATGCCCTCGTCCAGATCATTGATAAAGATATTGAACAAGACCGGCCCCAGTACTGAGCCCTGGGGAACACCACTTCTGACCGGCCGCCAACTGGATTGAACTCCATTCACCACCACTCTCTGGGCCCGGCCGTCCAGCCAGTTTTTGACCCAGCGCAGAGTACACCTGTCTAAGCCGTGAGCCGCCAGCTTCTCTAGGAGAATGCTGTGGGAGACGGTGTCAAAGGCCTTACTGAAGTCCAGGTAGACCACATCCACAGCCTTTCCCTCGTCCACTAGGCGGGTCACCTGGTCATAGAAGGAGATCAGGTTGGTCAAGCAGGACCTGCCTCTCATGAATCCGTGCTGGCTAGGCCGGATCCCCTGGTTGTCCCGCTCATGCCTTGTGAGTGTCCTCAAGATGAACCGCTCCATAATCTTCCCCGGCACCGAGGTCAGGCTGACAGGTCTGTAGTTCCCCGGATCCTCCTTCCAGCCCTTCTTGTAGATGGGCGTCACATTGGCAAGCCTCCAGTCGTCTGGGACCTCCCCCGTTAACCAGGACTGCTGATAAATGATGGAGAGTGGCTTGGCGAGCTCCTCAGCCAGCTCCCTCAGCACTCTCGGGTGGATCCCATCCGGCCCCATAGACTTGTGAGTGTCCAGGTGGCGTAGCAGGTCATTGACTGCTTCCTCTTAGATTACGGGGGGTTCATCCTGCTCGCCGTCCCTGTCTTCCAGCTCAGGGGGCTGAATACCCTGAGGATAACTGATCTGCCTGTTAAAAACTGAGGCAAAGAAGACATTAAGTACCTCAGCCTTTTCCTCATCCTCGGTGGCAATGTTCCCCCCCGCATCCAATAAGGGATGCAGATTCTCCTTGGCTCTCTTTTTGTCATTAATATATTTGTAAAAACATTTTTTGTTGTCTTTAACGACAGCGGCCAGATTGCGTTCCAGCTGGGCTTTTGCCTTTCTCATTTCCTCTCTGCACGACCTAACGAGATCCCTGTACTCTTCTTGAGTCGCCTGCCCCTTCTTCCACAAGTGGTAAACTCTCCTTTTTTTCCTGAGTCCCAGCAAGAGCTCCCTGTTCAGCCAGGCCAGTCGCCTTCCCCACCTGTTCTTACAGCACATGGGGACAGCCTGCTCCTGCACCTTTAAGACTTCCTTCTTGAAGATCATCCAGCCTTCCTGGACCCCTTTGCCCTTCAGGACTGTCTCCCAAGGGGCTCTCTCAACTAGTGTCCTGAACAGGCCAAAGTCCACCCTCCCAGAAGTCCATGGTTGAGGTTTTGCTGGCCCACCTCCTTACTTCACCAAGAATGGAGAATTCTACCATTTCATGGTCACTAAGCCCAAGACGGCCTCCGACCACCACATCTCCCACCAGTCCTTCTCTGTTTGTAAACAGCAGGTCGAGTGAGGCACCTCCCCTGGTAGGCTCCCTTACCAGCTGTGTCAGGAAGTTGTCTTCCACACGCTCCAGGAACCTCCTAGACTGCTTCCTCTCTGCCGTGTTGTATTTCCAGCAGATGTCCGGGAAGTTGAAGTCCCCTACGAGAACAAGGGCTAGCAATTGAGAGACTTCTGCCAGCCGCTTGTAGAATGCTTCACCGCCTCTTCATCCTGGTTGGGTGGTCTAGAACAGACTCCCAGCAGGATATCTGCCTTGCTGACCTTCCCGCTCATCCTTACCCATAAACACTCGACCGTACCATCATCACAATCGTTGAGCTCTAGACAATCGAAACACTCCCTAACATGCAGAGCCACCCCATTGCCTCTCCTTCCTTGCCTGTCCCTTCTGAAGAGTCTATAGCCATCCATTGCAGCACTCCAGTCATGAGAGTC
Organism: Aptenodytes patagonicus; assembly: GCF_965638725.1. Classification (NCBI taxonomy): domain Eukaryota; kingdom Metazoa; phylum Chordata; class Aves; order Sphenisciformes; family Spheniscidae; genus Aptenodytes; species Aptenodytes patagonicus. Next base: position 27,742,077 of record NC_134982.1, read on the forward strand.
ACCCCACCATGTCTCTGTGATGGCGACTAAGTCATAGCTATTTTCATTAGGTTTAGGTCAGACAAGCACAGGCTTATGTTGAAATATGCCATTCAGCCCAAAGTAAGGTCTGCATACAGGCTTACAGTGCTCTAACTAACCCACCTCAATTATGGGCAGACAGGACCTGCTCCCAGGTCTTGTAGAGGCGATGGACTTCAGGCTACCATAGGTGCAAAACCCCTGCTTGCAATTCACTGCCTCCCAATTTTCTGTAAACAGTCTGAAGGGGCATTAGGTTCTTGGAGGACCTCAGCAACATGAGTCCTGGCAGCTTTATTAGAAGATAAATTTGTTCAATTTGTTCACCCTGAGCAATCTTAAGAGACTAATCATCAAAACTGAGCAATGTTAAAGGGTAGGTATGGAGAAAAGAGGCCTGCTTAAAAAGAAAATCTTGCTCCAGAGCTTTTGACCTGCTGAGGATTGCTTGGCCACGTCCACAGGTGCGAATCCACAGATCTATGGATTATAGTTCTGTATATAGAATATATGGAATATATACATATAGAATATATACTGGTAAGATTGCCAGTATGAAGGAGCGTGTTTGGTGTAAAACAGAATAGGTGGTGTAAAACCATTTAGCTGGGCCTATACTGATTTACATCAACTAAAAATGCCTTTGGGGTTTTTGATGTGTAAATAGGTCTTTGCAAAAGGGTTAACATTTCATGGAAGGATGCTCATTTAGTAGGTTTTTATTTCTCAGTAACAGATGTGGCACTTAAATCAGTACTGCAAGTTGTTATATCAACCTCTGTGTCAGGCTCAGATTGAAGAGAGGCTGCTGGGGACACGTCCTCTCCTGAGTAATATGAAGATAGAGCTTTTTTTTTTTTTCTTAATGCAAAGAGGAGACTGAAGAGAAACGTTTACCATTCTAGCTCTGTTTCTTCTACAGGAAAAACGTACGTTGCACAGCAGTCAGCACTTCTCAGCAGGAAAAACTGAGACCAAGAACACGGAGAGATGTGAAATCGGAGAAGAAATGGAAAACATGATCAAGGGAGATAAATTAGAAAAATAATTTAGAAAAACTCAATTTCCTAGTAAGTTCTAGTTAGTCTCACAGAACACACTGAAACAAAATGCAAAACAGGGAGTCCAACTCCATCAAGATGCAAAGGTTGCACAGCATGGAAGCCAGTGAAATCATATGAATTCATTTAACTCTGAAAAAGTCTTCAGAAAAGTAAAAGCTTCCGTTGCTTTTGCAAATGGCTGTAACGGCTGAGCCTGAGAGATGTACCAACAACAGGGTGAAGTGCAGAGTTAAAGAAACACCCAAACACAAGTGTTTCAAAATTTACAATTGAGGGTAGAGAGTACTTTATGTGGTGAACTGATCTGACGCCTACCTGACCCACAAGCTGATCCCTACCTGAGTGATCCAACAACATTGCTAGGTTGCTCCTGAACATGTTCCCTGTAGCACTAAATAGCAGGGAGAATAGGGCTGGAAGAAACTTCAGGAGATCTATCCTGGCTGCCTTCTTGGGGCAGGACCTGGTACAAGATGAGGACCTGTTGGGGACAGCTGTCCAACTTGCTGTTACAAACTTGCACTCTGCCTGGAGATTTCATGACATTGGCCCATGGAAGGAGAAAGTTTTCCGAACTCAGTTGTCTTTTGCTGAATATTAGGCTCATTTATACTTGTTCTTTCCTTCATAGATATAGCAGATAATTGGTTACCATCCTCTTCAACACCATGCCTCCAAAGTCTTTGTCCATGTCTACTCACTCTTCTCTTTTTTTAGGACAAACAAACCAAATTCTTCAGTATGACCTCCCAACCGTGTTTTCCAGTCCTCTACTCATTCTTCCTACAGCCCTTCAGACTACTTCCAACTTCTGGCATGGTACAAGGTGGGTGGTGGGGATGCACAGAAAAAGAGGTTTCTGAAGGCCAAATGAATGCTCAGGCCATTTAGAAGAAGCTGTAAATAATTGGGAAAACCACTGCCATTCACTTGATGAAATCAGCCTTTGCAGAATTTCTAGCACTCTTCCTACAAGTAGAACAAGGGCTTTGGTTCTGCAGAAGCATGAGGGCAGAGATGTATAAGGCACTCTTCCAACCTGAGGAAACCCAGGTCTCTTGTCCTGCTGATCATGAGCCAGACAAGCAGCTGCATTTTCAGCTGCCACTGCAATTATAAAGGGTGTTGAAGCCACCAGACTGGTGGGAACAGACTCTCTGCTCCCCTCCAGTCTGTCTCTGGCTCAGCTCCCCATAAACAGCCCATGTCAGGCCAGTGCAGAAATCTCTCCACACCTGGGAGATGTTGAGCAGGTGCGCTCCTCTGTGCCATTGCTCTGGTCGTAATCCCCATTGATGTAGCCATGCTGGAGATAAAGTAGTCTCCACTTTTTGCACTCCTAGTAATAGTGTTGCTGCCCTACAGGAATGAGGCAATGGCAACATAGCTACTGCATGACCGCTTCTGACCAGAAGCAGCAATGAAAAGCCCAGAGAAAATTTAGCGCAGGGAAAATTTATCCATACGGAGTTGCGATTCTCAGGGTTGGAGTTTGGTCAAAATACTTCCATGTGTGCTGAAAACCTTATGGAAACAGCCCAGACAAGTTAAGATCTTGGATTTTCACCTCTTCTGGAAGACTGCAGCACAATAAGACATTGGCCATGTACTGATCAGAGCATTCAAAGATTGGTTTTGGACTTCAAAGCACTAAAGTGTGTTGACTGACTTTAAATACATGAATAACCAACAGGACAGCCGACATGGCTTCACTAAGGGCAAATTATGCCTGACAAATTTGGTGGCCCTCTACAACAGGGTTACAGCATTGGTGGATAAGAGAAGAGTGACTGATGTCATCTACCTGGACTTGTGCAAAGCATTTGATACTGTCCCGCACAACATCCTTGTCTCTAAAATGGAGAGACATGGATTTGACGGGTGGTCCACTTGGTGGATAAGGAATTGGCTGAATGGTTATACTCAAAGCCTTGCGGTCAATGGCTCGATGTCCAGGTGGGAGACCAATGATGAGTGGTGTCCCTCAGGGGTCCATATTGGGACCAGTATTACTTAACATCTTTGTTGGGGACATGGACAGTGGGATTGAGTGCACCCTCAGCAAGTTTGCAGATGACACCAAGCTGAATGGTGTGGTTGATATTCTAGAGAGAAGGAATGGCATCCAGACCTTGACAGGCTGGAGAGGTGGGCCCATGTGAACGTCATGAAGTTCAACAAGGCCAAGTGCAAGGTCCGGCACCTGGGCTGGGGCAATCCCAAATATGGATACAGGCTGGGTGATGAGTGGATTGAGAGCAGCCCTGCAGAGAAGGACTTGGGGATATTGGTGGAAGAAAACCTGAGTATGAGCTGGCAATGTGCACTCACAGCCCAGAAGGCCAGTCATATCCTGGGCTGCATCCAAAGAAGCGTGGCTAGCAGGTCGAGGGAGGTGATTCTCCCCCTCTACTCTGCTCTGGTGGGACCTCACCTGGAGTACTGCGTCCACCTATGGGACCCCAGCATAAGAAAGACATAGACCTGCTCGAGTGAGTCCAGAGGAGGGCCATGAAGACGATCAGGGGGCTGGAGCATCTCTCCAATAAGGAAAGGCTGAAAGAGTTGGGGTTATTCATCCTGGAGAAGATAAGGCTCTGTAGAGACCTTATCGCAGCCTTCCAGTACTTCTTGGGGGCCTACAGGAAAGATGGGGAGGAACTCTTTATCAGCGAGTGTAGTGATAGGATGAGGGGTAATGATTTTAAACTGAAAGAGGGTAGATTTAGATTAGATATTAGGAAGAAATTCTTCACTGTGAGGGTGGTGAGGCACTGGAACAGGTTGCCCAGAGAAGTTCTGGATGCCCCATTCCTGGAAGTGTTCAAGGTCAGGTTGGACAGGGCTCTGAGCAACCTGGTCTAGTGGAAGGTGTCCCTGCCCATGGCAGGGGGGTTGGAATTAGATGACCTTTAAGGTCCCTCTCAACCCAAACCATTCTATGACCCTATGATTCTGTGACTTGAAAATAGTAGGTGACTGATGTGCTTGTATTTGAAATAATAAAAAGGTCATTTATTCAACTGTTGGCACCGCTTGCTGCAGCTTCATGTTCATGCACTAGTTGTAACTGCACTGCTGTAGCATGCATGGTGCAGTGCAGGCAGCATGGGAATCCTAATGATGAAAAGAAGGGATGGTCCAAGGCAGAGCATGGGATTTTTGGTGCAGGCCAGAAGATGTGAAGATGAATCATGAGTGGGGAAAGGGAAAGGGAAAGGGAAAGGGAAGAGAAAAAATTTTATCCAGTTGCTTGCTAGCTAAGCACATTCCCTCCTGTACAATAAGAGCTGTAAAAGGACTTTGGAAGTAAAGAGGGCATGAGAATATAATTATACATTAAATTGTGAAGCAAGAAAACTGCATTGAAACAACACTGTTAGCATCATGCAGTTAAGCATTCAACAGCTCGAAATTCTGACAAATGTTCAGGCAACTGTAGTTCTTGCATTTCTGGAACACTTGAGGCCCTGACTACAATGTTAACAACATACCCTTCATGTTGATTTTGTGTGTGATACAAGTATCAGTGTGCTCAGCCACGTTATGGTTACTACCTCCCATTCTCAGGATCTAGGGCTGGGGACCTATTTCTCTTCTTCTTAATACTAGTGTAAATTCCAAGTAACTGCATTGAACTGAAAGAGGTGCTGTCATAAAAAAAACAGATGCAAGCATCAATGAAATAATATCCTATTCTTACATAATCAACAGAAACTTAAAGCGGCGAGTAGCTGGTGAAAGATACCACTGTGAAAGCCTGAAGTGAAGACTGCTATCTTCACTTTGAAGAAAATGATTTTTTACTCTAAATGAGCCTTGTAGATTCCAAAATATGCATTGTAAAATCATTGCTAATTATCAGATGATTGAGTCACTCCACCTGAAGCCAGTAAAAAATTGTGCCACTGCAGCTGTCAAAAGTTATGGATTTTAAGGCTCTAAACTATTTTTAATGGCATGTAAAAGAATATAAAACATGTAATTATTCAAATAAGAAATGTGCAATCTGAAATATGCAGTGTTTTGAAAATGAGCATCCTGACACCTGTAACATTGCTGCAATTTGGCTGGCACTATGATTACGCCAACTATTAGTGCAGCTGTCACCCAAAATACTGAATACAAGCAGGGGGTAAATGCTTCATTTAGGACAGCAAACATACCAGGGCTTCTAAATGAATGACAATAGAAAGATCTTCCTTGGCTAATTGCTGTGGTGCCACACACAGTTTGGCAGGAGGATGGTGCTCTGAGAGGGGAATGCATTTCTCAGTTTGGGGTCATGCTGTTCCTCCGATGTCTGACATAAGTATTTTAATTTCTCCTCCAGCTTGCAGAGTTAGGGCATGTGTATATGTGTGTAGACTTCTGTACCAACACCTACACTATTATCTGTTTACTAACACGGGCGTATGAGCATCTGGGGCCAGATCATTAGCTGATGGAGGTGAGCATGCACTCACTGAAGACACGGTGACATCCCAGTTGAGACTCCTGCCCTTATATTCCAGAATTTGTAGGCTGCTCTTTCGAGCTTTCAAACCAGGCACACTGTCTGTATCCATGTCTGCATAACAAAAACTTCTTCCTTTCAAAGCAAAACAAGTGAAAACTAAGGTGAACAAAATGACATGACTCATTAGTTAAAATCCGCCAAGAAAACACATTCTTTACCTAAATCAGTCGTGGCAGCTATTAATAATCCTGCCAGCTGTTACAGGAGGCCTCTTCGAGTGTACTGAGATCTCAACTTAAAGGTCTCCTGACAATGCATCCACTGCAGCATTTTAAAAATGAGCCTTACACTCAGTTAAGCCTTCTTAATCTTTATTTGTAATGACTAAAGTGATTTATCTAGGCTTCAACAGTTCATTAGTTTTAATGGTGAATACTGGGAATTGGAATATTACCATAGCCAGGTGCCAGCAGTGTCTAGGGGAAAGGAAATACTTTCCTGAATGCAGGTCACAGGGCAGCAAGGAAACAGGTGAGGCTCACATCACATTTTATAGACAGTTTTTTAAACATTTTTGCAATGTCCCACCATCCCTTGAATAACTCCAAATATAGAGCCTTGGAAGAACCAGCTAACCTTGTTTTTTTGCAGAAGGTCTGAGGAAGAACAAGCAGCGGCTACCCACAGTGAGAATGATTACAAGCTTAAAACCACATTCAGTTTTCACTCAACTCTGGCTGTGGCAAAATTCAATGTAAATGGGCATTTGAGCAAGCAAGGTGCAGATTTCAACCATCAGCCCAGTGGCAGGGTCTCTGCAGGATGCCACATGTACAGACATGTGGGAAAGCAGGTACAGCTGAAACTCACGGTCATCTTTCACATGTATTTGTCCATCAAGTCAGAACATACTCAGAATATCTCAATCCATAATAAACCCCAAATATTGCAAATTCACCAGAGGAGCTATCTTTCTTTAAATACCTCTGAAATTTGACACTAAAGACATGTAGCACATAAAGCTATCTTAAAGAACTTGTGATTTTCATCCTGGTGTGTACTGTGAGCAATTTACAAGTCGAGCCTTTGCTGTATAAAGACAGATGTCTAAAATGAAGCATTTATATGGTAAAATGAAAAATGGAACTACTGTCTCAAAAAAATCATACTTTTCAAGAACACCCCAGCTACACTCTCCTTCTCATGAAGTGCTTTAAACAAGCTCTAAAAAGCTGAATGAGGGCCTTGTCCACCCAATTACCTTGTGCTCAAACAGAACAAACACAAGAAGCCCATCTCTAGCGCTTCCTGGTTATCATTTCCACACCACACTGACCTCCTTGGTAGAAAGCTTAACAACTGCTCATGGTCAAATAATCCACCCAGTCAGAAGCTCTGCTCTCCCACAGCAATCACAACCAACAACCCACCACCTCTTGGTTGACATGGATCAGAAAATACCTCAAAAAACCCCTCCAAACAGAAAACATACCTCAGAAACACCTCGGCAGTGTTTTCCCTGCCACTGCCTTTGTGGAGGATCAGTGCACCTACATCACACTGAGCAATTGTCTACAAATAGATAGTCCTATCCAGACCTGCTGTCCTGGTTTCGGCAGGGATAGAGTTAATTTCCTTCCTAGTAGCTGGTACAGTGCTGTGTTTTGGATTTAGGGTGAGAACAATGTTGATAACACACCGATGTTTTAGTTGTTGCTAGGTAGTGTTTACACTAGTCAAGGACTTTTCAGCTTCCCATGCTCTGCCGACTGAGAAGGCTGGAGGTGCACAAGAAGCTGGGAGGGGGCACAGCCAAACTGGCCAAAGGGACATTCCATACCATGTGACGTCATGCTCAGTACATAAACTGGGGGAAGAAGAAGGAAGGGGGGGACGTTTGGAGTGATGGCATTTGTCTTCCCAAGTAACCGTTACGCGTGATGGAGCCCTGCTTTCCTGGAGATGACTGATCACCTGCCTGCCGATGGGAAGTAGTGAATGAATTCCTTGTTTTGCTTTGCTTGCATGCGTGGCTTTTGCTTTACCTATTAAACTGTCTTTATCTCAACCCATGAGTTTTCTCACTTTTACCCTTCCGATTCTCTCCCCCATCCCACCGGGGGGGAGTGAGCGAGCGGCTGCATGGTGCTCAGTTGCCGACTGAGGTTAAACCACGACACCTGCCTCTGAGCAAAAGTTCGGGAACACCAGGACTTTGCACAACGTCATGCAATGGAGAATTGCTCTCTATAAAGCATGTGGCAATGCTTCAAAAAGCCAAAATGGCCCAGCACTGTGCATTGTGCATTGTATTGCTTTTTTTTTAACCTATTGTTTCTTTGTTATGCTGTACAGAGAGGAACACTGGACTTGCCAGGCTGGAGGAGGGTGTTGGCCTACAGTGCCTGCCGCTGTGGTGGCACCAAATGCTTCAGGCAAGGTTTGATGGTTTCGTTCTAGCTTTTCCACTCCGTAGGCTTGCATTTACACTAAAGAATATCCACTTGTATACTTTCCAAAACTCCTGTTTAATATTTACCATTCAGACTCATCATGTGCTTGCTGTTCTTCTTGCAGCTTAACCTCTTCTGGGTCAGGAATCCTGACCTCAGGGAGAGCTGGTGAAGGGTAGGCTGTACAGCAGACTGTTTCTTTCCATTAAGTCTTAAACTGCCCACTTTCCTTGGGTTTTTTGTTGGTTTTCTTGCTATTACTAGTTCAAGACTTCTTTCTGCCTGCCTAGATATGTCTATGGCCTCCACCCCTGTAGTATCCACTGCCAATCAGTTCCTCACTGCACCTTCTGTGGTAATCACAGAATTGCAGAGCGGCTGACGTTGGAAGGGACCTCTGGAGGTCATCTTGCCCAACCCCCTGCTCAAGCAGAGCCACCTAGAGCCAGTTGCCCAAGACCACGGCTAGATGGTTTTTGAGTATCTCTAAAGAGGGAGTGAAAACAAGTAGTATTATTCCCATTGTGCAGATAAAGAATCAAACAGAAAGATTGGGGTTTGCCAAGGAAGTTAAGGAACTGCAACTATAATTTTCATCCACACTAAGTCTTATTCAACAGCGCTGGGCACTTCAGAGATTATTCCTGTCCAGTGGTGGTACAGGCTGAATAAGGAAGATAAAAGGCTGAAAAAACAAATCCAGTGAGCGGTGTGATGGTGGTTAACTCAAGTAAGTATCACAGTTTTATTTAATAAGCACTTTGATTTTTTTTTCAGTGGGTAGAAAGTAGCTAAATGAAAAAAACTGATTATCTAAAAGAAAAAAAATAGCCAGGGGAAACAAAAAGGAAGAAAGTGAAGGACTGCAGGGGGAAAAGGTTGAAGATGAACAGATGTCAGTGCAAGACCCAAGCTGCTACAAAATCCAGCCTGTCCACTGGTGCAGTCTCACCAAGCCCAACAGTTGAGGTTTGGCCAAAGCATGCTGTCTGCAGTAGCAACCAGGCTTGATCTAAGACTACTAAGATGAGGCCAATCCACAATCATCCTTGGTTAGAAAAGGGAGGGAACCCAGAGGGAGAGCAGAGGGAGGCTGAGGAGTAGGGGCTGTAAGGCATGTACAACAGAAGGGCAGGGAACGGCAGATTAAGAGGCAGCTCTTTGTGGGATGAGGTGCTCTGCTGGCCCACAAACTGGCTGAGGCTGCTGCTATGCTGGCTCCTCCTGGCATTTCTTTCTCAGGATCACTCCTGAGACTCCACGCATACTTTCTTAGGATAATTTCTGATCCTAAAGTTCAAAAAAGTCATGTAGATGTCTTTTTAAACTAGTATCTATGGATCTCATTTTCTTTCGTGGCTGTTTGGCGTCTGGTCATGTTGTCCTCCTGTGACAGATTCCCTACTCCTTCTGCTCCTCCCGAGCTGCAGGGTACCCCGGTCAGCTGCCAACTCTGGGAAACAGACCAATTCTCTGCCTCTCCCGGAGCTCCTGAGCCCACGGCAAGGCTTGGCAGCCGACGCGCGGCCCCGGCGGGAGGCAGGCGGGGACGTGGACGAGGAGGAGAAGCAATTTTAAGACCAAACGCGAGGCCCGGATCCCGCTCCGCGGCGGCGCCGACCTGCGCAGGCCGCGCTTCTCCCTCGGCCGCCCCCGCGCCGTGCCGCCGTGGGGAGAGCGCCGCGCCGCGGCCGCTGGCCGGACGGGACGGGACGGGGCGAGACAAGATGGCGGCGGACCCGGAGGGGGCGAAAAGGCCGCGCGTGGCGGGCCGGGCCGGGCCGGCGCCGGGGCCGCGCGGATTCCCGGGCTCCGAAGCGGCGGCTGAGGCGGGCGGCTGGCTCGGGGCGGGGGGGGGATGGGGCCGGTGGTGCTGCCGGGCCCGGCCCGCTGCCCGGCCTCCCCAGCACAGAGCCGCGTGTGCGCGCAGGAAGGGCCCCGCCGGCGGGGCGGCCAGGCCATAATCCTCCTTTTCCCCCCTGCCTTAACCAAGGAGCTTGAGGAGCAGCAGAAGAGGCAGCGTGTGCCCTGTTTGCAGTGCCGAAATAACACCGAGACACTTCAGCACAAACGGATGAGAGCGGATAGCACCCTGCTACACTGTAGGGCGGTACCATGATCAATGCTAGCTCGGCCACAGAAACCGGTACGCAGGTACGTTCATCAACAGAGAGGTGTTGCCAGATTAAAGTAAGATGCAGATTAAAAACATTTGTAAGGCAGCAACTGGATGAGAAAAAAATCTCACATTCTGTGGTCGCAAAGATACGCAGCACTTACAAAAAGTCCATATAGAACAAAATGTGTTGGTGTGCACATTTAAATAATCTTGCTTATAACGGGATGCTATTTTTGACATCTCTTCATGCTGCTGCGGATTTGTTACCTACTGGCTGAAAGGCCCTGTCAGGTATACTTCATACAACCAGCTGCAGCAGCAAAGGGTCTGTTCTTGCTAGAACAGAAACTCCAGTTTCAGCTATGGCATGTTTTGTAAAAATACTACATATGTATACAATAGTTCAGAGCCCCTGTTGGCATAGGTGTTTAATCCAGTGGCTTTCACACAATGATGAATGCACTCCTGTTTTTACTTGCCAGCTGGGTTGTTCAGCACTGAAGATATGAACATACCTACTCTTCTTAGTTTATTTTAAATTTCAGAAGTATGTTTGGTAAGTTGTGCTTTGCAAAATTCACTATTAGGACTACAGAAAATTGTTTATATAAACTGATGAAGGTAATGTTATTCTTAACAGCTTTAAGATATATATTCACTAGCACTATTTATATATACACACAGTAAACTGCTAAAACTTTTGACTCGATGTATAGAAAAGCAACTTTGTCTAAGTCATGAATATTAAGTATTGTAAGTTGGAAAAGACAACAGGATGGTTGGAGGACTGAGAAGGTAAGACAGTTAAACTTTATGCTGTATCTTACTGGTTATAGCCTCCAAAATTATAATAGTGCAATAGCAACTCCTGTTCCCCTCCTGACATGAGGGAAAGCAGTACTGCATTTGCACATAAGGCTTGCACACCATTGGTGGCTTTCACCTAACTCATTTGTACTTAAAACTTTCTAAGAGGTCACTGAGGTAGGGGATGAAAAGCCCTGTTTAGCTCAATACAAGTCTTCCTACTGAATAAAGGCACACAACTGCTTGATAAGGATTAGTCAGACCTTATTTTGTTTTGTTAACAACGCTGTGTATTAATGGCACTGCTTTTTCCACTTTCCTAGGCATCATCAAGAGATAATGGCATTTGTCACACCAACGCTGAACTGAGATGAAGCCTCAGCCCTTTACGTGGAACTGTTTGTTGAAAGAGGAAGATGCAGTACTGAAAGCAGTCAGTGCTTGACTGCATGAGACCATGCCTCTCACAGAAGGCAAATGATGTCTTACTTCAAAAACTTTATGAAATGGAAACTCAGTTAAATCCTTTCTTCTTTGCAAGGCAACAATAAACCAGTGACTGACTTTTCATAGAGCTGTTACTTTAGTAATTGGGGAGAGGGAAAGCTAAGGTTCCTACTAAGGTATGTACAAGATGTCTTGCTCTCCCTTCAGATTAAGATTTGTAGTCTGATTTACTATCAAGACCAGAGAGGTCAACTTTTTTCCCAAAAAAAAAAAGGGGGGGGGGGGGCAAAAACTTTCTTTTGGCATACAGGGTTTTTTTTTCCTCCTAGTAGCAGAAGTGCCTTTTTAGATACATGGTGAACAAAAACTTAATGTAGGTGTTTCATAAAGAACAATTTTTTTTCACAGCTAGAAGTAGGTAGCCTCTGAAAATGTGAAGTTGTCAATATAAAGGAATGCAACAACAAAGTAAGCCACTAATTCATAACTATCACTACAACAGTAAAAAAATAACTGCTTACAAAGGCAAACAGTGAACTGATTTTAATTAAATTAAGCAATATTGCTGTAGGCATTCAGAGTGCTCATAACTGTATCTTCAGCTCTATACTGCTGAAGTAAGGTGTGCTTCAGGTTGTTAAAAAAACTTGTGTGCTTTATTTAAATAACATAGATTGGCTATTTTGCTTTATATTGTATGCATCTAAAGATACATTAAGATAAATAGCTAGCAACTTGTCCTGGTTTTACTCAACAGTGCTTGACAGTTGCCTGCATGATCCAACAGGATGGTGGGACTACCAAGTTTCCCTTACTTGGACAAGTATCAGAACTTTAACTGGACTCAAACAGGATTAAGTTTTTCTCATTTTAGAAGGGTGCTCCTATCCAGCATATGCACAGGATAGTATCAAGAAGCACACTGCTTAAATTGGCAATTATTTATTGTGTTTAGGAACATTCAATAAATACCAAGCTTTTAGCTTCAGTTTGGTAACCATTTCCCACCAAGAGTCGGTTGGTTGGTTGGGGTTTTTTTTCTGGCATAACCTCCATTGCCAGCAGTGGATGTATCAGAACAAGAAGTTAATAAATAATACACAGAGACAGCAGTTTTCTAAACATACCTCCTCTTTTAAAGGCATGATACAGATTTACTAAACAAATCTCAAGCAAGTTCTTCACAGAAGAAAATGTTGCTACAAGCCATCTCTGAACATTGTTTTCTTCACCAATGCTGGTAGTTTATTTCATGGAGTACAGTATTTATTTTTGAACAGTACTGATGAATCATTTAAAAACAACGTTTTTTTACCCAGGTAAGCTGAGACATGGGACTAGTACTGAACTGTATGAATTGAAGAGTCATGTACCTCTTGCTGAGCATTTCATGGCAATCGTGAATAAACATACAAGAGAGGAAAAGACAATATGATACTCTGGTAGTAGGGGTCTGGAGTTTTGTTTGTTTCAGCTTGCTTTTAAACCACTGTTCAAATGTTAAAGGTATCATATTTAAATTTAACAGATGTTTTGACTTTCCATGAAGAATTGTGTTAAAAACACAACTGAAGAAACTTCCTGCTCATGATGAGAATCACTTTCAAGTACTTAAAATTTGAATATCCCTCCAAATTCCATTCATTTATTAAAAATGTGTTTTTATAAAAGCATGAAGACTACAGAAAACCACTTAACATAATAGAATTAATCTTGTGTAATTTTTTCCACAACTGTATTTTACATATCACCAAACTTCTGCTTTAGCAAAAGAAAAAAGAATAAAAATAAATTCTCTCCCAACTATTTACACACAGCAATTACCCTGCTGTGGGACCAGATACTTTACTCTACGGTCCCTCTAACCCAAGGCGTAATCTTAGGTGTATCCCTTTGTGATTTAGGTTCTTGGAAGTTTTCAGCAAACCTTTCTCTTGCTTTATCCCAGTTCTTTTTATTCTTGCTCTGGATGATCTGAACATCTTCAATTGAGGCTGGTCTACTGGTACCCAAACCTGCATGCGCCTTATGTAACTGAAGGTGGATCTGCCAAATACATTAAATATTGTTGTAACTACAAATTAGGCATTCTAAATACTTTAAATAATATAATACTAATTCCACCCCCCCTCCCCACATGTTTCTCTTTAAGGCTCTAATGTACCTAGATCATACATGGACGTCTAAAGTACTGTTAAAATGATGCGTCAAATCCACCTCTAGAACTATGATCTACAGTGCTGAATGATGTCACCTGCCACTAACATTACTGTGAAGTACTCCTCACCGAGTGAATAGCATATGATCCCTATGCTGGGTAGTTTGACAACAAAAGGTATGGTGTGGCTCTGAGCAGCACTACTGACAAAAGACAACACATCTCGTGACAAAAATGGGGCTAACATGGCTGCCGTAAAGGCCCAGAACTTGGTGGCTGTAGTGACTTCCGCCAGCTTCTCTGCTCTCATGGCCCATCATCTAGCTTAATTTTTGTGCTACGTCAGCCTCAGAGAAAGTGAAGGATTCCACCACAAGCACATGTTGAAGTCACATCACCTAAAATTATTTCAGTCTTCCTCCAGACTTTGTATTCAAACACGAGATTAATTCAATGGCTAGAAGCTGTCTGTCCTCCCTTGCTTAGTTTCCTAACAAAACACAGACATTATTGGCATTTTCCACTGAAGGGACAAAATCATTGAAAAATTTCAAAATACTTCATTAATCAAATAAAAAATGATTTGAGATTAGTCCTACTGAGATTATTCCTCCCTAACCAGGATTTTGAAAAGTTTCAAGCAAATAGTGGCTTAAAATTAAACATTTTTCACTGCAAATATATTTCTATTCCTTTTTGCTCCAAGTAAAAACCAGAGACACCTACTGGATCCTTCATACCACCGCCATCCTTGCCCAGGCCTTCCCCTTTCTTCCATCCCATCTTCTCCAACATTTTATGTCCTTTGTTGGTGTTGCTGATTTCACTGCGAAGAAAGTTTAAGATAACTGGTAAGCAAGACTTAATACAAAGAGTATATTCTCTACTCAAATACTGAAGGACAGAAATATGCATGAATATGCTGCTGCAGAAACAGGAACTACTATGCTGTTCCTATTTCCATCAAGAGCTATCCAGAAGACCCTAGTGCTACCTTTTGGAAGTTCTTCCATGAATATCTTTGGTTACCAAAGCTATTCCAAGCCTCTGGTCAATACCAACTTTCTTAAAACCCCTTCTGAACTACTTGCTTGCCTCAGGAGTTAAAAGATACAGCATGGGCGGGTGGGAATTGACTACACTAGGGAAAAGGCAGTATTGATACCTCACCACCAAGTCATCCTAACGCACGTATTTCATTGTCTCACACGTCCTTTTACTAACTTACAAGCACCTACAAGTTCATGCTTCTTAGAAAAAACACCCCAAAAAGCAACTACAGAAGCAAAGGAATACTTAAAAAGGAAGATTAAAGTAAGTGTCATTTGAAAGGTATGTAAATGCATGTCCTATAATAGGCTGGATATTGACAATGAAAAACTGCAGGTGAAAAATTTGCATGTGCACTATTACTGGGACTGGCTAGGAAAAATAGAAATTGAGACACTTGAAAAACAGACACTATTGAAGGTGTCAGTAGTGCAGCTGGGGAGTTCCTTGATTTTTACGTTGGTAAGAAAGTGATCTAAAAGCATCCTTACTGCCAAGTTGAATTCTGTATTGAAGGTCAGGAGTTAATAAAAAGAGCGTATGAAGTGAGAATAGCTTACTATTTTCTAGCTCTTCTAACACATTATATACAGGTAATTCATAATCTAACAAACTGTATCCTAGTAACTAATCGACACTTACTTGATTTTTTTAAGATTCACTGGAGAAGGACATGGAGGATTTCCCCCCACACTCCCAAACAAACTTACGTATGAACAGAAGCTGGACTATCATCTCTCTGGAAGGTTCCTTCACTTCCAATGGTCTCTCTGCGTTTTCCTGCTCTATCTTTGTACTTTGGATTCTTCACTGCTTTGTTGTCTTCATACTCTGTGTTCTTTATAAGCAGATTAAATTCCATCAAATTCCATCAAGGCAAAGAACGCGGGCTTTAAATTCTTTATTTTTGATAACTTCACTGCTTCCCTCCAAAAGTCAGGCAGCTTCAGCCTATTTCATTAATTCTAAATCTTGTAACAAAAAACTACAGTTCTCATTTAGTAGTTTCTTATCTTACAGCCATACCTTGTAAGGTATGTTATTGCCATCATCACAATATTGCCAAATTCATTAATTTCACAGAGGCTGTAAATAAAATTAACAGATTCTCTTGAATCTTCTCTTGGTATGAAGAATCAGTCTCTCCATATTAGCAGAAAACCATATGGACATGCCACTGACTTTTTGTTTAAAGATTCAGCCTGTTCCCCAGCAACTATTTCTTCAGTATAGATGACAGAACAAAGCACTTGTATAGATTCCGTATCGATATTATTTTGGTAGCTGAAGAATTTGAGAGAAACAACGCCATTCTGTTTTCTACACCAATACTTATTACAGGTGCTAGATGTAACCCCATAGTTAAAATAATCTCTAAACCAGAAGTAACTTGAATACTTATGTACTATATTGCCTGTACATTCATGTTGGCATTCTTCTATGGCAAAGCAGACTTAAAATAAAAACTTAAAAAATTTCCCTCTTCCTTCCATCATTTTTTCAGTTGCTCATTATTTTTCCTTTCCAAATAAGAGATAGCACTGCAATTTAGTGTAAACTTAATTTGCAGAAATAACAATAGAAATGTCTTAAGAAATCTTAACCTCAAAAGGATGAGGAATCTTGTACCCATTGGAATGGATCTTCTTTTCCTAAACTTTTAACAGAACCTTCATGCCCTGTTACCATTCTCTCTCTCTGTAGAAGTTTGTAAATAATTATTATTTAGTGTACAAAAGACAAGCTTGAGTTAAACGACCAGGCTCAAATTTGAGTGCATTTGAAAACTTTCCTTATTCACTGAAGTCTACAGCTTAAAGTAGGAATCACAAAGTAGATGTAGACTTACTTAATCAACTTCTACTGTAAACTCACCTGTAAACCATATTTTACCCGTATTTGTTTCAATGCTTTTCTTCTCACTAACTCTCTCTCTTCTTTGCTAAGTGCTGGGCAAACTAAAAGGAAGAACACAGGATTGAATTTCTAATTAATAATGTAACAATTTTTAGAAACACAAGACAACTGTGAGAAATTTTGTTCTAACTTTATTACACATACACACACATACCAAGAAGAAAATACATCATCATGTATTGTAGAACTATTCCCAGTTGACAAGAAAATTGTAAGAAAACTGAATTAATTATTATGCTTATAAAGTAAAGAGCTATAATGAAAAACATATCCCATGATAACATGACTAACCAGAAGATTCCTTTTTCCTGTCCAGGCGAAGATGTGCTCTGACTTGTCCTGGTTCACATCCATCACAAGTATCACTGCCAGGATGTATATGAAAAGAAAGCACAGTTTCACCAATCTTCACTTCATCTCCATGCTCCAAGATGTAGGGATCACATTTTATTTTAGGCTACAGCAAAAGAAAGTTTTGGCAGCCATGTTAATTAGTTACTAATGAAGGGCATGAACTCTATTTCATGAATACTGCTCATAATTTAGTAATTCAGTTTGGTCTCACAAATGCAGGCAAGTATTTAACTAGAGTGGGTATTTCACTCTAGCAACTGCAACCATAGTGGATTTTTCCTAATATAAACCAAACATGAAGTATTTTAAGTGGCCCTAAAACCAGAAGGAAGAGACTAATGTATGAAAGAAGCCACATAATGACCTTGTTAATGATTTGCCATAACATATTTAAAATGACCACACGACTACAGTTTTCTGCAACGTACACAGCATTATAACAACAGGTACTCACCTGGAGAATCTGATTTCCATTAACAACGGTTCCATTCTGACTGCCTTGATCCACAAGAACATAATTTTGCAAATCGTGGTCAAAATACACTTCTGCATGGAACTGATAAATAGAAGCCTAAGTGAAATGTTCTTATTAAGCAAATACTTCACAACTTATATGCTCTTTTAAAGTAAGAT
This sequence comes from Aptenodytes patagonicus, assembly GCF_965638725.1. Classification (NCBI taxonomy): domain Eukaryota; kingdom Metazoa; phylum Chordata; class Aves; order Sphenisciformes; family Spheniscidae; genus Aptenodytes; species Aptenodytes patagonicus. Next base: position 27,759,559 of record NC_134982.1, read on the forward strand.
TTCAGAACATGTTTTGAGGCCTTTTAACTGAGTGGCTCTAGTACTCTAAGTTAATAGAATATTCCACACCTTATGACTTCATCCATGTGAAATGTAAATGAATGGGCCACAACAGCATAAGCTAAAGTATACTATTAATAATCTAACCATTTTGACCATAAACTGATTCAGTACTGAAAAAGTATATACTTCCAATGTGGCAAGTATGCTTTACTTAAAGGACTGCAGGATTCAGTAATACAGCATTTTTAACTGTTCTTATAAATAAAAGGCTTTTTTATTGTAAGGTATGTTACAGCATTCTCAATTTTCCTCTTTCAATTTTTAAAAAAAAATCTGGTCTCATTCTACAGTTTCAGGTTACTTGGTCTTTCATATCTAAAATAGCTCCCTAAATGCCATGCTTTTGTAAATTTCACATAATTCACCTTAATACCCAGGACACAATGCCTAGCCATCATTTGCTGTTCCTTTTATATCCTTTCTGATATTGAGACCAACAGTCCAGGTTTTTTTTGTTTGTTTTGTTGCAGTTCTATATAGATACTGCTCCCAAGTCCATATAGAACAGAGAAAAAACAACTCTTGGCCAAACTCGCAAAGATACACACTACCTCCAAAAATGACCACGGAGCAAACCAAAATATCAACTTCTGCAGCCTAATAAGACTCTGTCACTAAAAGTGACAGTTTCAAATCTGACAAACAAAAGATCCCTTTTGCTATAGCGGAGAGCACTATAAACCAGTCAATCTAAGAAGAAAGTGTTCATTTAAAATGAAATCTTTTCTTACCTTTGAGCAATAGCAGTTGCTACATTCAGTAATTAAAAAAAAAAAATCAAAACATTTTGTAGATTGGCTAGCATTTTACAACAGGAGTACTCCCATAATGGTGGAAAGACTGCGTAGCTCATTCAATAGATAATTTAATTTCTGCCTCTGTTTTATTGAACAGGATGAACCCAAGCTTCTTCTAAAGATTCTAAATCTGCAGAGTGTAGTGTTGGTTTTTTTAAATCTTTACACTCAAGAAAAGCAAATGCCGAAGTGGTCCACAGCTATCAACTATGAATAGTGAGGAAAACACACTGGTAGTTAACTTTTTGTTTCTACAGATGTGTCATTTATCTTCCTGCCTTTGACTCCTTATCTGCAAAGTGAAATAACTTCTTATGTAAACAGTCAGGTCCCTGTGAAGTACTAAAATGGTAACATTACAGAAAATTAAGAGCCTTTCAGCTTCTTTACACACCCAATTTCAAATACATGCCTGAAAAAGTCATTAATAGTAGGGAAAGATTTGCTCTGGAAATTGTTCAGTATGAAATACAGTACGTGGCTGATTAATCAGAACTATCATCTGGAACAGACATAGTAAAGCGTATTTCAGATACTTGCATTTGCAGATGTTTTTATCAATTTTTTTTTTTATTTGGATGACATGTCTGTCAATCTACATTTTCTTTTATTAAGAGTGCTGTATTTATGGTCTCTGTTAAAGTAGTTAGCGAAACAGAGCACATAATTTATCTTTAATCTTTAACCAGAAGAAAAATTTTCCATTACAATCTGTCACTGAAAGAAATTGTTAAATTTTCAAACTCCCTGTATATCACTTACATGTTTATACAGTTGCCTTGAAGAAAAATAAAACAAAACCAGTTGCTCTGAGCTCAACTGCAATGATTGGATTACTTTATGACAAAGTTCTAACTATCTGACATCAGTATTTTATATACCATTTATACTTAGTAGAGTAATAGGTTTTCCTCAAGTGCAATAACTAAGAAATTCAAGATTCAAAGTATAATTTTTTTACTGTGGATTAGTAAAACTCCAATTTAAAATAATATTTAGCTTTTATAGCCTTTGAAATCACACTGCTGTTCACGTTAAATTCCCATTCAATAAAATACCATATGTTTTCCTTTTTCTAACTTCAAATGTGGATAAACCCAGATCTTATTCTAAAAGTTCTTTAAAAAAATTAACATAAGATTTGGCAAAATTTAAAGCCATAAAATCTAAAGCTTCATTCATATGCTGATCTACCTTTCAGCAGACAGAAACAAGAGTTACCTTACTGACTCCAACTTCAGGAATCTGAAGTGTGTGTCCAACATCTTTTTCTCTGGAAAGGCAAGTTGATATATAAATCACAACAAAGTAGAAATAGGTCTAATAAGTGGCTTACAATAGGTGTATTTCAGCTGAACCTTAATAGCATGTTTCTCTTCTGAGCTATTAGGGAGCTTTACAAATGTGAAACATGGTGTCGCAATATACACAACGTAAACACTTGCTTCATGTCCCTTCTTCCATCTATAACCATACACAGTAGGCAATGAATATATGATAAAGCTGTACCTTTAAATTTTTATCTATAAATCTGATATTTCTATCTGAACTTTTATACTTATACAAGGCCTGTAAATAATAGTCTGAACTCTGCATCCTTCAAGCTCTTCCGTGCATCTTCGCATCAGTCTTCAATGCTGGGGTTGAATTCTTGGTAGCATTAGGCAGGTAATAAAAGCAATGAAAGAGTAATCTGTATATATATGGGGTTTTTTTGGTCAAAAACACTGCAGAAGGAGGAAGGCATTTGTGTATTAGTTTCTTATACTAGAGGATGAAGAAGCAATGCAGCTAGCAAAGGACCTATATGCAAACTGCAAGCAGAATTGTCATGTATTAATCTTCACATAAATGTACCGAGAAAACTCCAGCTATAAAAGCAAGTCAAAACACACCTATCAGCATTAGATAAAAAGCAGCTGAAAAGGGGTAAGGTTTTCAGTAAGCATGGAAGAAAGCATTAATTCATCATTAAATTCATCATCCACAATGAACAAACCCAATTTTTATTTTTTTTTTTAATATTAGAACTGGAAGAATGCATACAGGCTAGCACAAAACCCAACTTATTATTTAAAAATGATGAACCAACCCTACTGGAATTTGAATGTGTGAGGAAGTCCAGGATATGCTTCCTTGTGACCCTGAATTTCTGAAGTGTGTTCTTCCATTTCTGAAAAAGTTACCTTAGTGGCCCAGAAAAAAAGTTTACTTACTTTCTAGAAAACAACAGTTTTCAAAGAATGACTTGCAGCTATGCTGCCATTAGGACTTAAGACACAAGATCAAGTTATCACTAGCAAATTTTCATGACTGCTGAGCTGCATGAACTGCATATGCTATTATCACAGCAAGCATGACGTTACGTGACATGACTTAAATTTCTTACTGTGGGCTAACATAACTCCGAGTACCTCAAAACTGCTGCACACTAGGACGATAAGCATGAAGAGAAGGGACAGGCAATCCTGAGTGGCTTCCACAGCTTTCAAAGCAAGGTACAGTTTCAGATATATCTAACAAATTCCATTCAGTTTTACCTTCCAATTGTAGCAGGTTTCACAGCTGTGATAATATAAAGTGATCCAGTCTGTAGAACTGGCGATCTTATTACAATTACTCTAATACAAGGAGGCCAGATCTTTTCTTCATCTATAATTATAAAAAAACATAAATACTGTTACTACAAACAAATTACAGTTTTACCCCCTATAGTCCATAGCTTTCAAACAACTGATATACTTCAGCTATTATGTGGCTGAATCCTGTGCAACTTCCAGAAAAAGAAATGTATAAGCACATCTGAGAGAAAACTTTGATGAGACCACTGTTGCAAAGACTTTCTGACTACACACGAAACTATTAAAATGTTTTCCTAATTCTGGTTATTTACATGTGCATGACTGTTTAGTTACAGCAATAAAGTATAAATACATTCACAGAATTTACTAGCATATTATAAATTTATGGATCATTAGTCATAAGAGATTAGAATACAATTTTACTTTGAGAAAAGGCAGCCCTTTTTTATTCACCACAACACAAACCTAATGCATATAGAACTTTATATTTGATAATTTTCATGTCAAATGTATTTTACTAGTTTTTACTCTTATTAGCACTATGCACGAATACAGATAAGAAAAAAATAACAGGTGAGCCTACAGATGCATATGCTTTTTTTCCCTCAGTATGTTAAGTAATTATATTCTAACAGCTGTATGAATTCTGTTCCTGGATGTACATTTGCAGAATCAGTCACCAATGATGTCAGCTAGCAATAGACATGGTAAGATGGGAAGACACTAGCTCAAAAGGTTCTAGGAGGAGGGAAACTGTCTCCAGTTTTTATTACTCCAGCATTACTGCAGAATTGATTATTAGAAAATAATAAGAGAAGGAAATTTAATCTGAAAGCCTGATGGTAGCAAGCACATTTTGAATGGCATTAATCACTCAGAATCTGAGTAGTTGCGTAAGTAATGAAAACAGAAGAAACAGACTGACTATTTAACTGTGAGCAGGGCACAGGCTGCAGTACAGACTTCTACAGGTTGTATTTCATTCTGTGATTTGGAATATCCTTTGCATATACATAGTTCCAATTGGTTGCACTAACCTTTACACAGGTTACCTTTTTTTTTTTTTTTTTTTGCAAGAGACCATTCGATTCTTGAGGCGGTCTTAAGGACCTAGGAGAACACTTTCTTTGGTACAAAACAGCATACAGGTTCCCCCTCTATACCCATTTCTTACATGTCACCACTGGAATACACACAAAATAGGATTCCAAATAGTACTGAGTACTTGTCCTGGTTTCACCTGGGATAGAGTAATTTTCTTCCTAGTAGCTGGCATCCACATTCATCCTTTTCACCACAGTGGATTCATCTTACGTTGAATTACACATGATTGTTTATGAACAGTATCAGAAATATTATACATTAATTGAAGAGAGTTAATACACAGAATTACTGTGAGGTCTGTACTAAAATCTCTATTTTAGCAATAGACTTTCTTTTCTTCTGTCACTGTGCTAATCTAAACAAATCTTATTCTACCACTGAGGCTTCTACACAAGCACAGGAAGTTATACCCCTAAAGAGCTTTCACAAAGACACCACTACTTACTTCTGGCCACTGTGCAAGTAAAGAGAAGGAAACAAATACTAGTAACATACAGCATTTTGAATTAAAAAAGTATCTCAAGTCACATGCTTTTATTTTTAATTATCCAAACTGTTTTCTTGTAGTTTGTTCTTAATGGACTCCTGAAAAAATAGAGTAATATCATACATAAAAGCCACAATAATTCACCTTCGTCTTCTGAGTCTTCTGAATCAGCAGTTTCTTCACTTGTTACTTCATCCTCACTGCTGTAGGCTTCGCACTCTGAATCTGTAATTTCACCTTCTTCTGGCTCACTCTCTGTGTCTGCTGTTCTACTGTCATCTGTATATGCTGCAGTATCTGGTGTACTTTTGCGTGAATGTGAATTTATACTGTCTGTAGAAATTGATTCTTTGGCTGTTAAAATGTTCCGTGGTTTTGTGTCCATTTTAGTCTTCTTTCTTACATTTGGAGACTCTTCTTCCTCAGTAGAACTTACTTGCTCAGTAGTGGAAAAGCAATTCAGACTGTTCTGCTCTTCTGTGTCCAAATCCTGGAGGGGAGTTATAGAATGTTACATTCTTTACAGATTGAGTTATTCTAAAGTCTGCTATCAGCCTGGAAGTAAATTCTTCCCTAGGAAGAACTATTTTTACAACTATTAAGAAATGGTTAAATTTCCAGAAAGTTTAGCGCATGCAGTCAACATAGTATTTCAGTGGAAATATTTTCATATGCTATGACTGAGACCATCTTCTATTTGGGAAAGTGTGACTGCACTCCTCTTCTAAACTTCACTTATTCGTTCCTCTTTTCTCACACAAAACTTAAGATCGTGTCCTCACTTTCAAACTTGTACAACAGCATCTTGAATATTTTCCAGTTTTGCTTCTATGACACTTACTTCTGTCCCTCTCTTACTTAATTCTTGCAACTTGTTTAAAAGTTCTTTAATTGATCTTCATCATATCTTCCTCCTGTTTTTATCTTCTCATTTTTTTCCACAGTGGTCTGGAATGCCCACCCATGCTCGCCTAATGACCTGCTCTTCCTCCTTTCAAAATTGCAACTTTAACAAAGCCTTTCATCAAGATACTGTAGAGAACTTAATTTTAATTTATGCTATATGGAACAGTTCTACTGAGAATCCATTTTCTACTGCAACAAATTCCTCCATTGAATACCAGACAGATTAGATGATTGCAGGTTCTTCCATTGCCACTTGATTTCATCAGCAGAAAAAAGACCATGAACATTTTTTTAACTGAGAAATCTAAAGTTTCACATTAATTTTGCCAGAGTACCTTGAAAATGTAATTCTCAATCTAGTAGCCCTGATGACCATCTTAAAAAAAAAGAATACAAATGGCTTTAATAGATAAATTAAAAAAAAATCTCCAATAAGTTATTTGTCATCTTGGATTCAGAATGAATGCATTCAATTGCCCTGAATTGTACCAAATATTGCAACACAGCAGTTAAAATATAAAACATCCTTGACTTTTTTTCATGCTCATATAGAGCATTTTACATTTCAAGGTACATGAATTAATGTGAACGTTAACGTCATGGAAATTAAAGCACTTTCACTTTTCACAATTGTAAAAATTCATCAGTGGCACAGCTGTAAGACAAACACAAGAATTCCTCTCAGCCCAGCAGTCAAGCTGTTGGATAGGACCTTACAGTGTACTTTTGAAACACTTTCAATAAGACAGCATACTCTCAGGAAAAATCAGCAAATTTTAAAAGACCTCATGCTTTAACCGAAGGACTATCAGTTTGTTTAGGGTTTCTCTATAATGCACTAGCCCTCCTCCCCGAATCCTCTTAAGTACTACAACCAGGAAGGAACAGGATCGCAATGTCACTGCCTAATGTTGTTTAAGTAAGAGATGTACTAATCCTGCCAAAACTAAGACTACACAGTCCACACATGTCAGACCCATTAATTCCATTAGAAATCTTTTTGGCAAATCTGATTATTGCTTTTATGAATGGTCTTTTCCAGTGTATTTATCTTTGTCTATATTTATGTTTGGTATGGATATTAGATCAATACCAAGGTGGCTCTGCAATCCTAAATGTATTTCTTCCCGTAATACTGTGAGCTACCAAAGTTTTACTAATCTAATCTGAAAACAGAAAGACTAAATAGTCTGCTCAAATCACAACTGAGGCAAAGCAACAGATGATTGTGATGCACTGATGCCCCAGTATAATGCTCCAACCACTCAGTTCTTTCTCCACGGTGAATCCAGTGATACTTGTTTTTGGCATCACTTCAGATATTCTAAATTAGAAAATAAAAAGGTGCTGTTTCAAAGCCTAGCTACTGAAGAGTAGACTCTCTGTTCTGGGGTGAAAACAGGAATTTTAAAAAACACTTTTATAGACAGACCAAGGATTCTGTACATACATTCTGCCAATGTGACCATTAAGCCTGTTCTCAGCAGTTTCTGTATTTTTTCCACTGTTACTACAATCAACTGTTAAGAAAGCAAATAAACTAAGTAGTTAAGTATTGATAAAAATGTAATCTTCACATTTAGAAATCCTTGTACAAAATTGAGGATTTAAAAACTGTATTCCTAAAGAATATGTATTTTGAGCCCTTTATGATTTCACAGATTTGTATTAAAATGCACATCTTGACGATGTCTAAACATTGAGCCTGGGGATGCTGAATGTGTTCTTAAAGCATTTGAGGGGGGTCTCTACTTGTGCTGAAGAAATCCTTTTCCATTATATATGACTACTAGTACTAACACAAAACATATGTAGCACGCATGAAAGTGTAACTAGGCAAACAGCACCTAATACCTTGCCTCCATACTGCCACTGCTTAAAAAACAGGAATGAGCAGTAAACAGAATTCATTCATCCTGAATGACCTACCAAACACTCGCAATGCACTTCATTTCTCAATGGCAGGATATTTAACTCTTCATCCCAAACTCATGATACAACACAAAAAGTATGCAAGTATATGCTCATTATAACCATGTTCATTACACCATGATACTAGGCACATACATTCCTTTGTATGTGGCTTTGACTAATACATCTAAATAGTCAGTAGACCTACCCCAACAGTCATATGTTGGATATGGATTGCCTCTCTGTGATTCAGCTTTGAAAAACTTTGTATCTACTGGGTATTGCCATATGATCTCTGGCTTTTCTCTCACTAAGCACGAGTAAAGTTGAAAGGTTGGATGAATCTGATCCATAACGAACTATTTCTTAACTACAGGGTTGAGTCGGTTCATATTTCTGCACCCCTGACAAAAACAGCCAAAGGTGCAAGTGAAATCAGGATTTTTGTGTATCCCATGAGAAGTGATCTTATAAGTATTACAAATCATGTTCGTGTGACTGGAATTGATGGTTTTGCTTTATAAAGAATAGGCCACAAACTACTGATTACAACAACCTTCTGAAGTGCAGATTGGCCTACTTACAATATATACATGAGTCATCACAGCAGGTGAAGTGTTTTTAATGAAAAATTCAAAATATTTTAAGCATTTAACTATACTTTTTGTTTTACTGTGACAGAGCAAGACATTTGTCTTTCAAAACTTCACATTTTTCCATATTATGCCTGATCAACATGCATGTTCATGCAATTCTTCAGCATGCCCACAAATTAGAACTTAAAAATTATTGTGAGCATCATTAGCTTAATTCTAAGAAATGCACTGTTTAAGCTGTATTGTTTTCTAAATCAATTTATTTTATACAAAACATACAAATATGTACAAATACAGCTTTTCAGAAACGCGTAGCCTGTTGCTTCTTGGTTTGCTAGAAGTTCAGTAGGTGACTTAATGGAATCATGGGTACTCAATGCCCTCATCTAAAGGGCTGAGTGTTAGATCTTTAGCGCTGACTCTCTCAATTTGAAATATTAATCTGAAATTCAGTATTTTACCAAAGAAACAATTTCAAACAGTTTAAAATAGCTCTTTCACTCATATGACTAAGCTTTCACTTGCTAGCACCGTTTCACAAGTACTTCAGTTACTGTCTTCCGCCCTACACAATACTCGAATTTCCTAAGCACGAAAAAAACTAATTAGAAGCCAGAAAAAGAGTAAAGCTCTTCCTCTATCATAAAGAAGCCATTTTATACACTGGTGGACAGCTCTGAAATACAGGAAACAAATTTGCCTTACCTAAAGAACGGGTTGTTTGTTTAGTCAGGACACCCTAGGTTAATACAGCGATGCCAGATATGTCTCTTCCCAAATATTCTACAATGTCATCAAAGTTTTCTTCAGATGTTTTACTTATACAGTGTTTCAAATATATTTCAAAGTTACTTTGTAGATTAACTGATTTTGATCAAATAGCTTAAAAAAATTATTAATTCCTTTAGGAAAATAGGTATCTAAACATGAACTACTACATATTATTTTTCCTTTAATAAAAATATCAAGGTTAAAAGGTAAACATCCACGGACTAGTGTGTTTGGTGTCTCAACTCTACCTTCACCAGAAGCTGCCAATCCAAAAGAAGAAATCTTCAGATTAGCCATGGTTTCTGTCAACTGACGTACCTAAAGATGGGATGAATATCAGCAAAAAGTAAACTACATGTGACAAAAAAAATAAAAATCACTGCTTCAAGAGTTCTACGGGAAATACTACTACAAAAGCCTTGTCTCTCCTACAGAAGTAGCTAGGATGTGTCTATAATGGAAGAGAACATGGCAGAAGTTAATTTTGAGCACCACGCTGAAATAAAACTTATTTGACAGTAGTTTAAGAATAAACTGCAAAAATAATTCCTGGGAAAAAAAATTATGTATGTCAGACCCTACATCTAAATTTTCTAACAGCCCCAATCCAGCAAGTAGAACTACATGATCACTATTGCACACAGTCTGTTCTCCAACCTTTATGGAAGCACTGGATCTAGATATTGGGCCAGGGATGACATTATCATTGATGCCACCTTGTGATTTGGGTGGAGTTTTTTTGGGTTGTTTTTTCTTTTTTAAACTTTTCCAAATTTACTTATTTAAAAGTTATTCTTGTACAGGAGATAATTATGGTATTTCTTGCCCCACTTTTTTTTGGCCCACCACTACAAAAAGATACCAGAACTGAATTGTACGCCTGAAAGTTCCAAAGTATTCCACCCATTCTCTTTATGCGAGCTGCACAGAGGCTATCTGATACTTTGTCCTGGCAAATAAAATTCCTGATCATTTATTAAAAGCAAGCATGTGGGCAGCACGCTTAGTTTCACAAGTCAAAAGAAAACTATTTGTAATACAGAAGTTTGGTGACCGAAAGGAATCTCTTTAAAGTTCTTGTATAAATCAGGAGCATTCCTCAGGAGATACTAAGCATGTCAGTTCCCCTCCACTGTTTTTTTGCAATTAGAAGTACATTCATTTCATAGAATCATAGAATAGAATCATAGAATAGTTTGGATTGGAGGGACCTCTAAAGGTCATCTAGTCCAACCCCCTGCCGTGGGCAGGGACATCTTCAACTAGGACAGGTTGCTCAGAGCCCCGTCCAACCTGATCTTGAATGCTTCCAGGGATGGGGCATCCACCACCTCTCTGGGCAACCTGTGCCAGTGCTTCACCACCCTCAGCGTAAAAAATTTCTTCCTTATATCTAGTCTAAATCTACCCCCCTTTAGTTTAAAGCCATTCCCCCTTGTCCTGTCGCAACAGGCCCTGCTAAAAAGTTTGCCGCCACCTTTTTTATAAGCCCCCTTTAAGTACTGATAGGCTGCATTAAGGTCTCCCCGAAGCCGTCTCTTCTCCAGGCTGAACAACCCCAACTCTCTCAGCCTTTCCCCATAGGAGAGGTGTTCCATCCCCCTGATCATTTGTGTGGCCCTCCTCTGGACCTGCTCCAATAGGTCCGTGTCTTTCTTTTAGCAGATGCTTACTAGTATTTTCTTGTTTGGTAATTCAGCTTGTTGAAAATACAATAAATATTTTAACAGATTAATTTTAGTCTTTAGATTCTCAGATTTGTATTGCTTTTTCAAGAATGCGGCAATATTTGTGGAGAATACACTTGCCATTTCTGTAGTGTTAAGCATCCCAACTTACTACTTATAAATAGATACTATATGTAAGATAGCTGTGCACATCAAATTCTTCACAACAGCTACAAACTAAACCCCACCTAAAAAACCCTCCTGTGACCAGAAATGGAAAGTTAACAGATTGGCCCAGTTATGATCTTTTTTAGATTAAAAAGAGATTAACTTTGGTTTAAATAGAGTAATTCATTCAAAAAATCACATGCAGTTTTTGTAAAAACTATATAGCTACCAGTACCGTCTATGTAGAAATATTTGCTGTGATAATCTACATACGCAGCTGCTAAATTCCCTTATTTCTTGTATTTGACAACTTTTAAGTAATACTAAATATCAATCCTTGTTTACATTTACTCCTTTAACTGAAGAAGAGAGAAAACAAGTTTAACAAGTGTTTTGTGTACTTGAGGTTCTGTAACTACTGCTCACTGTTTTCCCCTGCTTCACATGCATATTCTTATAAACCACCTCATCTTCATCCAAGAATAACAATGTTCAGGGGCTATATGACATATTCCCAGAATTAGACTCTGGTATTGCTTTATTTACCACTATTAGTGGTCCGCAGACCAGGCAACAAACCAAACCATTCTCCTACATGTACTGGCTGTAGAAAAAGAAAGTTGAATAAAACCTACTTTGGCCAAGAAATTAGGTAATGTTTGGATGCATTTTTCAGGCTAGCAGCACAATTTAATAACCAATTGGGAAAAGCAATAATGAAGTACTAATCTTCAAAATAATTGTCGCAACTTTAATAATTTAACCAGTATTCAGGGACAGGTTTTATTTTAACTTTGTATTTATTTTGTCAAGAGCGGAGGAAGGAATGGAAGGAAAAGGGAGGTTGGACATAAATGTGTAGGAAAGCATTTCAATAGACAGCACTTGAACTACAAAGTTCTACTTAAAACCAGATATTTTTGGTTTTGTTTTAGGATGTAAATAATGCAGTAACTAGCATGAACTAATCAGTGCCTTTACCAATACCAGACCAAACTGGACAACAATAATATTGCCAAGAAATATTATTGGGATATATTTGCCACAGATGCCAAGGCATCTGTGAACTGGATTGTGCAGCTTATAAACTATTTTTTCAGTTTTGTAACAGAAAAATTTATAATCTTTTATTCTAACAAACCTTAATCTTTTATTCTAATGTAACTTTTTTTTAAAACTAATGAACGCATTTCTTATAGGATCAAGAACCACACAAGAACAAAGTATTTTAACTCAGCTATGTAAAATATGACAGTAAGGTGCTTTGTTTTTTCTGAATCTGACAGTGCATTTACTTAAAAGTGCACTGACAAAAAGGCATTCTTTTCTTTTTGAAATTTAAAGTGGAGAGTAATTGTTTGAAGTTTCACTTTGTATTCTCCCTTTATTTTGTTTAAAAAAAAACAGAAAAGGCCTTGATTCTTACTATGACACTTTCACTTACTGTTCACAAGTGCAAAGATCTGCGCTATAGAATCTGTTTTAAATGTTTTTCCTGTTATCTTGTTGGTCAAACAAATTAATTCGCAGATAAAAGCAAAGTAGTTAGTTCACTATCCATAAAACACATCATAAGAAGTGGATGTTTACCTCCTACCTTGTGACTGTGCAAGCTTCACACAAAAGATTTGTTAACAAAACCATCTATATAAAAATATTTTATCAATACAAAACAAGCTAAAGACAAATAGCTATTTGTAGTATAATAAGACGACAGAAGCAGATTGTGATGAGATCCCAAAAAATAGTCAAAATTATTTGTTAGGTCACAGCTATATATGCCACAGAACTTTTATAAATACATTTGTTGATTTAGGTCAATATGTAACAGTTCATCACAGAACTAAATTTAAGAGATTTCTTAATTGCAATATATGATAAAGGATCATTCCTACAAGCTTTCCATGATGCTTTCCTGACACAGGATGAATAAAGTTCTGTATTAACCATGCCTTTTGAGTGTGGCAGAATGCTAATTCAGCAGTTGCACACAGCATGCCCAGAACTTGGATGCTGGTAAATCTCCCAGCTTCAATTACATCAGCTCCCCTTTCTTAAGTCTAAAGGATCGTTATACTTAGTGTTGCTAAGTATCCACTTCAAGCTTTCAAAATGGAATGGTTCACATGAAGTTTTCTCAGAGTAGAAATTCCCACATTATCCACAATCTATTTATAAAATCTGTAATTGATCAACTACCACTATCCATTTAACCTACCTTCACTGGTTCTTAATGTAAACAGTTTCCATTTTCAAATCTTTCAGAAGACCTCACTCCTGATACAAAATTTTGAAACTCTGTACTGATGCTACGTAACTACTATGTAAGAGTACCTGTACACTAACACAATTATTTCAGTTTCAACCAATCAGCTTGACTGAGGCCTACATAATGAAATTATGCAATGGTTAAAGCAATAGCTTTAAAAAATGCAAACTAAGAAGCACTGCAAACTAAAGAAATCAATACATTCAATTAAATCTTAAGTAATAAAACAAATTTGCAAAATAGGACTATAAGAATCTGATTCAACATCTATAATAGTGTTCATTAAGAAAATACTTCTTGAGGTTTAATATCTGTGTTACAATAAAACTTCTGGTGTTTAGGAGTGAGTAATGTTTTTCAAGGCAGTCACTATATACTATATGGTATGCTTTCTTAGCAATCAGAAAAACAACAAATAGGAAGTTATGTTTTTTATAACTTAAAATACAAGTTAATTACAATTGGCATTTATTAAGATGTACAGCTTATCCACACGCTATGGACAACAAAAATGTATTGACCAAATAAAGTATCAATAGGAGAGCATAGCATGCAAAGAATTAGAACTTCAGACACCTCATCAGTCCCAAACGATGGTACAGATACAGTAAAATGTCAACAGAATGAGCTTTGGAATACAGAGTCACAGAGAAGGGGTGTGGTGTGTGTGCATTTTCAAAACCTTCAGTCATTTTTTGATTCATCACATGAATTAAAAAAAAAAAGGCCAACAAGAAGCAGCACAAGCCAAAACGCTAAAACCAAGACACTGAGGTAACACTGAGTTTCTGACGTAAATCCAGTCCACACAGTACCCTGAATTCATTCTAGTGTGCTTGCTAATCAGAGTTTCACTGACACTGAATTTTAGACATCTCTACAGTTGTACTGTAACCAAGTAACATTGAAAAAGTGAGGGAGTCCAAGCTTAAAGTTTCATCCTTAATCACTCACTGGGAAAATTATTTGAACACTAACTACATGTTAGCAACCTGCTGTATATAGTTAAATGACGTTTGAATCCTTCAGAAAATAAGCACACATCCTCTACATAAAACCAAACCCCACAACCCATAAATTGCATCATGAAAAAAAAAACAGGTTTCGCATTTTCTGTCTGTCAGTTCTAAAGTTACCTTATACTCATTTGCAGTCCGCTCTGGTTCTTTTCTCTTCTTTTTCCCTTTTTTATCCTTGGTGTGCTGAGTACCAGAGGCCTGGTAAGACTGCAGATCCACTCGTGAATGAAACTGGTATCGGCCGCTTTCCACATCACAGTAGTAATAAATTCCAGTTGCTGGATCATAATACAGTTGATTTTCCTTTATAAGAAACATGAAGAACAATGTTATCATTACTTCAATAAATACATTGTTCAAAGAAACACCCAGTTAATAAAGAACCACATACTAAGTTTAAAAAAAAGTACTCAAACGTACTAAAGAACTGTGGCGGCTTGACCCTGGCTGGCTACCAGGTGCCCACGCAGCCACTCTTTCAATCCCCCTTTTCAACAGGACTGGGGAAGAAAGTAAGATTAAAAGCTTGTGGGTTAAGATAAAGACAGGGACATCTGGGCGAGCCAGATTTGACTTGGTGAAAGTAAATTCAATATATTGCCAGTTAAGAGAGTGCTGGAAGATGAGAAACAAAGACAAAACACCTCTCTGTGCCCCTTTTTTCCCCAAGCTCTACTTCCCTCCTTTATTCCCAACTCCTCTACCTCTCTTCCCCCTGCCTGAGCAGCGCAGGGAGATGAGTGGGGGGTTGTGGTCAGTCCATAACAGTTCCTCTCTGCTGCTCCTTCCTCCTCACACTTTGCCCCTGCCCATGGGTTGCAGTCCTTCAAGAACTGCTCCAGTGCGGGTCCTCCACAGGCCGCAGCTCTGGCCAGGGGAACCTGCTCTGGCATGGGCTCTCCACAGGCCACAGCTCCTTAAGGAGCTGCTCTGCTGTGGGGTCCTCCACAGACTGCAGTGTGGATATGTGCTCCAGCATGATCCTCTTCCATGGACTGCAGGGAATTACCTGCTCTGGTGCTTGGAGAACCTCCTCCTGCTCCTTCTTCTTTGACCTTGGCATTCGCAGGGTTGTTTCTCACACCTCTCCCCTTTCTCCCCCCCTCCGCCACATACACACTCCACTGTGCAGCATTTTGCCCTTTCTTAAACATGCTTTCACAGAGGCACCACCAGCTTCTCTGATGGGCTCAGCTGTGTCCTGCAGTGCAATCGGATGTGTCCAGGCAGGCCCTGACCTCTTCTCACAGAGGCCGCCTCTGCAGCCCCCAGCCCCACTACCAAAACCTTGCCAGTAAACCCAATACAAGAATACTTCCTGTAACTCAGAACAGTTACTGAACAAGAAAATATATTCTTTTGTGTAATAGTACCATAAACTGTAACCTATAACCCTAAACATTTATGTATCTAACTATACCCACAAACTATGTCAAAAGCAATGGTATCATTTAATGGTAAAATTAAGTCCAGAAGTGTCCCTGAAAACAAAACAGGTAGTTTTGTGTACCACATGCACTTTTTTTTTTAATTGAGTTGAATGTAATGCTGCAAACAAAACCTCTGTTTACATCACAGTAGTTCCACTGGGATTTGTGACTGTATATATCTATCTATATATGCATGTACATATACACATACCTCAAAGGACAAAAAGAAAACCTCCCCAAAAGCTCTCTTATGAAAAACGTATAGCAGAAATATGAAATTTTGATCCACCGTCTGACATCTTTTTTAAGAAGTATTTTCTTTCCTGTAACATCAAACTAGTTGATAACCATACTCAAATAAAAGTACAAGTATTCTGTGTATTTTCTCTCAACACGCTTTTCACTGTGGAGAAGCCACTGACTTAGTTCAGCAATATGATTTTTTTCTAAACAAGTCATATTTTAGCTCAAGCTTTTAATTTTGAAAGTTACAGAGCAGCTTTATAGTATAAAATTTCTACAATGCCAAGCAAGTTAAAGATCTAGGAGACATCAAAAAGAACTAAATGAAAATCTAAATTTATATCTTAGACTGCTATCTTTGAATTATTTCAGTCAAATTAACAACTACTTAACAAACTTCCATTACTATTAGTCTTCAGTAACATGTTTTTCAAATCAGAAAGTCAGTTTGGACCTTAGTTCTTTGCTCATCAACTTTTACTACTAAAACTTTGCAACAGAGAAAAAATGCCAAGGGTTTTGAAAACAATCCTTACTGAATTATAGTAGAATCCAGTGCTATGGTCATAATACAGTCCTGTATTTTCATCGTAAATAAATCCGGTTTGTGAAACAGCAGCTTCTGCAGCAGCTCTCAAGCTCTCTGCCAAAGAACCCTCCGGTACTGAAGTATCTTCTGCTTCCTGATACCAGAAAGTAAGAAATTATATTTTTTTTCTAAAAAGAATCTCCGTGGTTCTTTAGCATTTTACAATGCCCTATTTTAAATAAAACAGATTAGTGCTTGGATTGATTCAAGAACTATTAAACAAGAAGGCAAAAATCTAGCTGTAGTTTACCAATAAACTCCTACTGATTCCAATGGGACCAAGACTTCATCCTGTGCCTTTTGTTTTTCCCAACCTTTATGCAGAAGTGGTTCATGTCAAAAATATATACAGTGGATATCTTTCACCACATTCCTAAAATAGATTTCTACTCTCCATTCCATTTCAGTTGCTAGATGCTAAGGCACAAAATCAGTTAAGCGAGTGAGATGAAATGAGTGATCTAAGAGAAGGCTGGATACCAGGGGAAAAAAAAAAACAAACACATAACAAAGTAAACAAATAAAACCCTCCAAGAACTTTCTTCTCCTTATTTGTTGCCTCCTTATATCAATGGAGGGGGAAAAAAAAAAAGTATATTTTAGGACAGTCAGCATGGCCATATTGAACACATTCTGCTGATAAAAAACCGCCATGCTTCCAGGCTATGTAGGACATATGTTTTAGAATGTGCTTTTTTTTCTTTTAAACAAATCTAGGAGTATGTTACACTTGGAACATACTACAAAAAGAACTAGTTTCAAAGCACAAGGATGTTTGTCTGCTATCATTAGCACCACACCATCACAAAAAATCATTTCATACAATGACATCAAGATCAAAAGCACATCTTTGAAATGAAATGAAATATTAATAGAGTGCTGACTTCAAAACTGGTAAAACCCCAAACAGTTCTACAACCTGTGAATTCTGGATGAAATTTTCCCCTTCTCCGCCTTCAGCAACTTCAGTACTATCCGTCCTTAAAGGAATACTAGCACCTGTCTGTGATGCCTCTGTGGAATTATGTTCAGTGCCTTCAGTCCCATAATTGTGCTGCACTGGCAGTTCAGATGCACAATCTTGAGTATCAGTGTGATTGTAACAGTTTTCATAGTAGTAATAATCTACGCGGGGGGGGGGAAAAAAAGGTTGAATTTGCATAAATTAGCAAAGCAATTATTTTACACAATGCAGTTTAACGATTCTAAATCTTAAACTGGAATTTTATATGCATATAAGCAGTCTAATGGAAGTCAATTATTAGGTAGTGCCTCCACTTTGAATTTATTTTACTCTTACTGAACCAATTATGTCTTGTTTTAATGTACTCTAAAAATTGGTAAAACATGCATGTGTGTAATGTCTGAGATTACTATGTAACAGATTACTATGGCATGAATTCTGCTACAGTCCATGCTACATTTTATCCCGTTCTAAAAAGAATGGCTTGAATAAATAGGAAATTATCTGAAAGACAATGTCAGGTTACTGAGTTTAATGCAGTTAAGGATACAGACTTGAAATGTATTTTATATTAAAAAAAATTTCAAAATAAGATACTGTTTTGGATGCCTGTTTAAGCAATCACCACCCTCTCTACCTGCTTGTGACCACGCAGCATAGTCCTCTGTCTGTACTTCTACACTAGATGTATCTTTCTCCTTCCTACGATGGATTTCCTTAGTGAGCTCTTCAACCTGAAAGAAAAACAGCATGTTACAGAGTACAACGCTGCATTTTAGGAGTCTACATCAGAAAAGAATATCAGCCTATCTTACATTCTATAATTCAAACAAAGCATAACGGCATCACAGCTATTTCAATTGATCTTTGTTTTACAGGAGACAATTTTCTACTTGAATGGTTGGCATAATGAAAAACATAATTTCCGCTCACGAAGGGTGTGATAATGAAGGCAAGCACTTGGGAGGAAAAAGAAAAACT
Organism: Aptenodytes patagonicus; assembly: GCF_965638725.1. Classification (NCBI taxonomy): domain Eukaryota; kingdom Metazoa; phylum Chordata; class Aves; order Sphenisciformes; family Spheniscidae; genus Aptenodytes; species Aptenodytes patagonicus. The sequence goes on from NC_134982.1 coordinate 27,778,106, forward strand.
TAGCCAAGGTTATTTTGAAGATGCCCACCCTGAAAAGTTGAATTTCAAGCAATAACCGCTGTTCTGTGGTGGCAAACTGTGGCATTTACGAAACTTCCCTATTTTGCCATAAGCATCCGTGGGACAGTTCTTCCACTCCTCCTTTACCTCACCGTGTTTATCGAGCTTCTCTCCTTCTGCTAAATGTAGTTTTTCCTTCTGACAGCGAAACCAACTTTGTGGCTGAGAAGAGGTTATCATTCTCACCACCACCACCAGTCGGGCCAAACGTTGAACGTTGGCTCGGCACAGCAAACTCGAGCCAGCAGCAGCAGCACTTTCTCTGGTCGCTGAAGTCCCGCAGGCCAGGAGAGCCTGGCGGGGTCCGGGAGGCACGGGACCCTCCTGCCCCATGAGCTCAGCCCGGGCGGAGGGGGCACGCCGCGGGGTCCGGCAAGCCGGGAAGGGGTGGGGGGGTGGGGGGGTGGGGGGAGAGGGGTACCCGGTCGGTGGGTGACGGCAGCGGGGGTGCCTTGCAGAGCTGGGGCCGGGTGCCGCCCGGCCCGGAGGGGGAGAGAGAGGGTCGGGGGAGCCGGTTCCCCGGGCGGGGGCCTACCTGTCTCCTCAGCGCCTCGCTGCCCTCCCGCGCCTCGCGGTAGAAGCGCTCGGTGCGGCGCAGCCGGCGCTGCGCCCGCTCCAGCTGCCCGCGGCAGGCCTCCAGGTCCGCCTCCAGCGCCGCCACCCGCTCCCGCAGAGCCCGCTGCTCGCCGCCGGGCGGGGAGGCCATGCCCGCCCGCTCCTCAGCGCCCGCCCGCCGGCCGCCACCCGGCGCCTGGGACAAAGCGGCAGCGGCGGCCGCGGCCCCGCCCGCCGGCACCGGCCATGGCGCCCGGCCGGGCGCGAGGGCAGCGATGGCGGGGTCGCGCGCCCTCCCCGCGCGCGCGAGCTTCGCCCAGCCGCGCCGCTGCAGGAAAAGTTTCCCCGCGGCGCGCGAGGACCTGCCCGCGGGGCGGGAACGCAGCGCAACCCGGAAGGCACCGGGAGAGGCCGGAAGTGACGAGAGGGGAGTGCGCATGCGCTTGGCAGCAGCTCGTGGTTGCCAGGCGACGCGCTGGGGCGGGCAGGGCCCAGGTCCGATAAAACCAGCTGCGGGCGGGAGGCTCCCGAAGGAGGGTCGTGCATCGTTAGTTGGGGCTGGCGCGGTTCATGGCAGGGAGGCAGCGCCGGAGAGAAGAGGAGAGATGACCAGAAACCCCCAAAGAGAAGCGGGGTGTTAAGCTCGGGGCCTGCATGGGGCGGTCTCAGGGCTGGAAGTGCTCGAAATCTGTTAACGGCCTCAATCTGCGTCTAAACTTGGTCGTGCCAGGGAGAGCTTGTTGCTGTTGGCATATTCCAGGGTTTAACCTGTAACGCATGATAGAGTGGAAAGTAATTCTAGGACGTACACTATTCTACAAAAGTGCTGCACGGTTTTGCTTGCCTTTTTTTTTTTGCTTGAGAGTTCTCAGTCTCTACTGTGGCAAACTGCTTCATATCCCGACTAGAAATTGCAGTGCCTGGAGAGTGTTGCAATTGTAGCTGTCAGAGCAGCATTCAAGGCTGCTATGTTAAATCTGTGCTGAGAATTGCAGTATTGCAGTCCTGTATAAAATTCTGTTGCTGGGATTTCCAGAGGCAGCTGGAGAGGGTTCTTGGGTTTTCCCCCACAGCCCCATCTCAATATGATAATTTTCAAACCTTCACCTCACAGGCTTCTGTTTCTTAAATGTGCTTTGTCTCTGATAAGCACGATGCTTCTCAGTTGTTAACAAACTGTAACTGTGGTATCCTTTCTCACTTTTGCACCTTGCTCCAGAAACAAGAAGTACATCATAGTAGGTCATACTATAAAACATAAAAGTTTTTAGACCTCACAATAGTGAATGTATTACATACATGGACATCTACTCCTGCTAGCAGATATGTCCCAAATAATGCACCACCTTTAGGGGAAGCGTTCACCTTTGTTGTGGTTTAACCCCAGCCGGCAACTAAGCCCCACACAGCCGCTCACTCACTCACCCCCGCTGGGATGGGGGAGAGAATTGAAAGGGTAAAAGTGAGAAAACTCATGGGCTGAGATAAAGACAGTGTAATAGGTAAAGCAAAAGCTGCGCACGCAAGCAAAGCAAAACAAGGAATTCATTCACTACTTCCCATGGGCAGGCAGGTGTTCTGCCATCTCCAGGGAAGCAGGGCTCCATCACGCGTAACGGTTACTTGGGAAGACAAACGCCATAACCCCGAATGTCCCCTTCCTTCTCCTTCCACCAGCTTCATATGCTGAGCATGACGTCATATGGTGTGGAATATCCCTTCGGTCAGTTGGGGTCAGCTGTGCACCCCCAGCCTACTCGCTGGTGGGGTGGGGTGAGAAGCAGAAAAGGCCTTGACTCTGTGTAAGCACTGCTCAGCAGTAACTAAAACATTCCTGTGTTATCAACACTGTTTCCAGCACAAATCCAAAACACAGCCCCATACCAGCTACTGTGAAGAAAATCAACTCTATCCCAGCCAAAACCAGCGCAACCTTTAGAGGAAGTGATGTACACATTTCATATAGATGTATATATCTATTTCATATGTTTTCATATATATATTTCATATATATATAATCCATATAACTTTTTTGTTGTTGTTTTGGTCTCTCCTTGACTGCTGGTTCTCACTATGCTGAAAGAGTCTCTGAAGGGGTGAGGGCTTTAAAGTTTGCAGTGTGTCATGATGCAGGCCACAAAGTTGTAGCCATGCTTCTGTGGCCTGCTTTTTGGCTGCTGAATACAAGGTGTTGGCTTATTGCCTGTTGAACTTTCGTATCAGCATCAAATTAGTGATTATTTTTGCCATTGCAATCTATCTAGGAAATTCTGAAATGTTTTTACTTTGGGCTTATGCCATTACTTACTAAAACTTGGTAGCAACATGGGACTACAATAGGTTTCAGGTTAGGCCTCACTCAACACAAGCAAGCTTGAACCTTTCATAGCTCCTGTGGAGAGCAGATAATACAACACTTTCAGTCTGAGTTAGAAGCTGAGGTAGTGCTACCTTTATTCACTTGCTTCTTGCAGCTGCTGAAATAATGACCCATTTCCAATAAATAATAAGCCCAAAGACATGTGAGCTCAAAAATCACAGTATGTTGCAGTGTTATTTTAGCATGAACACTACTTTTTACTGCAAAGGCAATCGGGTCATGCACTCATGCGCAGCTCATTAAGTACCATTCTGACCAGAAACTGCCAGAACCAAATGCTTTAACTCCAGAGGGTGGCCTACACAAGCAGGCAAGAGGCAAATCCACATCTATGCATGTCCTAACTGAAAGGAAATGGGCAAAATATATATGTAGCTTGTCTTCTTTAAAGCATTTTGTAAAAGGGGGTAAAGCTCTAGTGTGGACTGTACGTCCTAGGAGATATTAAAACAAAAAACACAGTTTCAGACCTCAGTTTTGCTCCTCCGTAGTTTCTCATTGGAAAGGTATGTCTTATCGGCTGAGAATTTATGTATTGTCTGTGTCAAAAAGTGTTTCATTTCAGGCAGTGCTCTTGTTTGTATCAAGATGATTTCTGTTAATGTGTATAAGTAAACAAGGACCTGAGCTGGAAGAAGGTACTTTCTGAAAGAGCAGAGATTTCATCCACTGTCTTGTATGAAATTGTATTAAGTTCAGGGAATCACACTATCTTCTTATTAAAAGATCAGCTTAATCTCAGGCCTTTGATCTGCAAGTCATATATTTCATTGTAAAAATAATGGATTATAAAGTTTAAGCAGTGAAAAGAGGATGAAAAATGATGCCAGCACTTCAAACAGTGCATGGTCTGAAAGGTTTGCAGCAGATGAAAATGGAGAAGGTGGAAGAGATGTACATCCCTGCCACCTGGGGGAAACACGTTGGGATACCTTGGCTGTCACCACAGGATGTTGTTCCACCGTGCCTTGCTATCAGGAAGCAGCAGATGGGAATAGCAGCAGACCAGGTGGAGGAACGAGGTATGGAGAGTGTGATTTGCATCCACGTGCAGCGGCATTAAGTTTGAAGGAAGTGGCAGCCATCACCACAACCAGCCAACTTTCAGACAGACCTCTTGGTTGGTGAATGGTTCAGCCACAGGTCTAAGGTCTCAGTTCTGCTCTTCTTTGATCTCACGATAAAGCCAATCGGTTGTTGCCTCTGAATGTGCCCCTTTGGAGCCCATGTTCTTGGTGGGCCCTTGACATGGACTGATAAGCTGCTGTTGCAGCCACCTCCATCCATACTCCTTGCTCCTCTGGGATGGGGTAGTTACACTCGCAAGTATAGGTGGCATCCCAATCTAGCTAAACAGAAAACAGACACCTGGTTCCTGCACCTTCTGTATTAAAGGGAGGGGAGGACTTCAGTCACAGGGGCATTTGTCACCAAAGGGCAGGGGATAGCGGAAGGAAGATGAAATGGCTTGTAGGAGGCACGGACAGCAAGGCTGAAATACAGACTGTCTGGCTAAGGGCAAGATATCCAGGAGAGCTCTTCTCCCCACACAGCTATCACGAGCCCAAACCTGCATGAAAGAAAATGCCACTGTGCATGCTGCATGAGCGAATTACAGGACCCCAAAGCCTGCAGGGAGGGCCTGGAGGGTAGGAAGGGTGAGGACACAGAGCTCTATCACTGCCTGTTCTTTCCCCAGGCTGATGCCATGCAGGAACAACCAAGAGTTGCAGGCAGATGTGCCAGCCCAGCATGCATGGCCCCAGGGTTGCTCTCCCTGTGCCCTCATGCCCTCATTCCCCTACCCCAGTGGAGGATGTGGTCCTCATCTGTGGCTGTTTCCAGGTTCCTCCTCCTGAGGGCAGCACAAGGAGATGAAGGAGGTGGAGTAGTGCTTGAAGCCATCTTTGCCATCACAGTCTTCATGGCCTGGTGAAACCACAGTCCTTTTACAGCAGCAAATCCTTAAGGCCTTTCCATCTTCCTCCACAACGAGTTGTGAAAATGGACCTGCTTGGCCCTCTCTTGCTGTCTGCCACTGCACGTCTCATACAATCTGCCTTTAGCAGTGAACCGTGGACCTTGCCCTGCTCCCTCACAGCTCGGCTGCTTTGCTCAGCTTTCTGTCCCTCCACACGTTTTGTTCACTCATGCAGATACAGCCTGCTTTCCTGCAGTAGCTGTCACTTTATGTGTAACATCAAATTAGCTGCCCTGACTGTGCCCTATGCTGCTTTGGGATGAAGAAAATGAGGGAATCTCTGAAGAGAAATGGGTCTTTATGATTTTGCTTGGTGTTTCAGTAGAGGGTCATATGCCTGATCAAAAGTGTCTCTTTTGACTGAGGCAATTGCTTTGTCCCACCTCTGAGATGTTAAAGGCTTCTGTGAGTGTGATTTCATGTGTGTGGAAATACAGATATTTTCTGTCATAAAAGTGAGCTTAAACATAGCAGTTCCCAATTTCATGTAATTTGTAGGCTTGATGCTCATTATCCTGTATCCTTGTGCATCTCCTTCTCCATGTGGGTTGCTGGAGCCAGCCCCACTGCATTGCAGGTGTTGGGGTAGATCTTTGGCTGCTCTTTTCTGGTTTTGGGTTTCTTAGGAAGTGGTGATGATGGGCCTCACTGATACTTGTTTCTAGCCTTGCAACCCCATGGATATTCTCCAAAAAGTTGTTCATGTGGTGATAACATGCATTGAGCTGTGCATTGTCACAGGGAAATCCTCAGAAGTCTTCCTGGAACTTAATGATTCTTTCATCAGTGTATCACATTTGATCAGGCAATGACATATGCCAAGTTCAGTGCCCTGACAACCTATTTTAGTAATAGTAACACTACTGCAGACACCACCACATATGTGCATGTCTTAAAGAGAACTCAGCTACAGGGAAAAGAAATTAAAGAGAAAACCAGTTGCAGCAGATCAAGCTGCAGCTCTTTTCAGCAGGGAATCCAGAGACTGGCTTGTTCTCCCTTCCCACCACCCTCCTTTTCATATGGATGTACATTGCTTGAAAAACAGATGCCTCCAAACATGATCTAGGCTCTCTGGTGTTGTCCTAAGCTTTCTTAAGGGTGGGGGCATTGGCTGAAGTGGCACTGCTTGGAGAACAAGTGCTTGACCTTAGAGCATCCACTGGGATCACATTGTCTACCTCTTGCCATGGTGCTGCTCTGGAGGAGGCAAATTGCCTGGGGATGGATTAAAGGCTCCTCTGCTGTCATGTGGAGTTGAAAGTATAGCAGTATGTCTGTGTTGTGCTAGAGGACACCATCCAGTTCCTCAAAGTTTGGGCAGATCACTGGCCCAGCCTTGATCTGGTCTTGGGCTGGCCAGGGGGCCCAGCAGCATCCTCTCAGAGACAGGAGGAGTATTTCTGCAGAAGTGCAGCCCCAAAACACTGTGTATCCAAACAGGAGGCAGCTGGTCAGTGACCTCTCTTCTGATAGGTACTGAGGACATTGGGGCACAGGGTTTTTGTCAAGTAGGACCAGGAAGTGTTTGCAAAAGGCTGCAAGGTACCACCAAGAGGTCAGTAATTTTAGTTGGAATTCGTGCTATGTAGACTGTTTCAGCCAATGTTGACAGCTTGTTTAGAGCCAGCACAGGGATTTTAAATAGAATCAGTGAACTACATCTTGATGCTTTGCTTGGTACTGCTTGCTACAGTCTTGCTGCAGCATCTTTGAACCAGTTTTAAGATACCATAAAGCATATCTTGGCTTTAAAGTTTCTGCATGTGAGGTTCCTTTTGTCCCTGCATAATGTGTAGTCGTCTCCCCTCCCAGCATCCTGAGGCTTCTGGGTTCACACAGAGACCTACTGCATGTAGGAAACCTACCTGTTGTCCTACTGCAAGGACAGGCTCCTCATGCGCAACTACAGTTCTTGCTCCCATGTTGAGGCACTCAAAAGTGAGACACCACAGTACATGGCACTGCAGAGCTTAAGTCCTGTGAACAAATTTCCAATATTCCTAGTGCTTCTGACCTTACAACATTCAGGGATAAGAATGTGAAGGAAACTAAAAAAATCCAAACAGGTCTAACCATGCCTTTGCACAGTGCTCCTTTTTCAGTTGCGTTTCTCTGTAAAGCAGAAATGTAAAAAAAAAGTAGCTTTTACCACTAGATGGCATTTAAGGATTGTTTTTTTTTTAAATGCCCTGAAACACAGTCCTGACAACTGCCCTAACTAGGCAAAATGATGGATTTCTAACCTAATTTTCTTCCCCTCTCCATGCAATTTGGGCTTGGGCACACAGGTGAGTTATTGATATAGAAGCACACAAAGAGGGCTATAAAGTTGACTTGAATGAGTTGTGGAAGCCTGCCTTACGCTCCTCAATCTCACCAAAGTTGTCTGTAAGAGCTGGGCAAAAGCAGTGAGTGCAAAAAAATAGCAAATCTTGGCTTTGTTGAATCAACTGGTGCTGGAGGCAGCCACCAAAAATGGCTTGTTCCTGTCCCTTGAGGTGATCTGATCTAAGGGCCGCCAGCACAGTAATAGAGCAAGGCTCGCCTGTTGCATCTATAGTAATTGGTACCCTAGAGAGAGTGAGACACCTGTGTCTAAGACACAGTTAGCTTCTTTGTACCCTTCTCCTTAGGAATCGCTGCTGCTGGGAGATATCCGTGCTGTAGAGTGAACAGATACCTTAACACAGGCGCCCAAGTTGCTCCAAAGTTGGAATGCTCTTCTCTGAATTTGTTATTTATGTTGACCACAGAGGAATAAACATGGATGCCCCTTTCTTGCTGTGCAAGTGATAGCATTGCCTGCATTTTCTCATTACCCCCTGAGCAGCTTGTCTCAAACAGCACATGCACATACAGAGCTGTTGCTGTGAGTCACCATCCACCTGCCAGCAGGGGCAGGTGCCAGAGGCAGCACCAACCTAAACTTGGCTTAGATGCTAACTCTGGTTCCATGTTTTATAAAGGCTATTCAACTTTTTTCTAGTGGCATAAAGCTGCCAAACATCTGGCATCTTTGCTTAGTGATTACAAATAAACTCTGACAACTTTGCTCAGTTGCAAAGGCAAAAATAGATTAATGCAGGCAAGAGTCAGAGTAGTAAATGGAAGCTGTTCTCTGAAGAGAGCAGAGCTCAATACCAGGGGTTCAGGCTGGACATCCCAGAAAGAAGAATATCTGCTGCTAATGATGCCAAAATTATTGCAGCTAACCCTCTCTGGGATGCTACAGCCTCTTCTAATGAGGACACCACTGGCATGACCATCATGGTGTATTTGTTAGCTTGTGTCATGCATGCCCCCTTGTCAGTGCAGCAGCAGGAGAGATTGTTCTTTTCTTCCTTGGTGTAGCTATTATGGTATCCAATGCCTGTGGTATACTTGCACCCAAGAAACTTGCCTTCCCACTCTGCTCTTTCCAAGTACCCATGTGCAGTCTGTCCTGGTTTCAGCTGGGATAGAGTTAGTTTTCTTCCTAGTAGCTGGTACAGTGCTGTGGTTTGGATTTAGTACGAGAATAATGTTGATAACACACCGATGTTTTAGTTGTTGCGAAGTAGTGCTTACGCTAGTCAAGGACTTTTCAGCTTCTCATGCCCTGCCAGCGAGAAGCTGGGAGGGGGCACAGCCAGGACAGCTGACCCAAACTGGCCAAAGGGCTGTTCCATACCATGTGACGTCATGCTCAGTATATAAACTGGGGGGAGCTGGCTGAGGGGTGGTGACTGCTGCTCGGGAATTGGCTGGGCATTGGTCGGCGGGTGGGGGGCAATTGCATTGTGCATCACTTGTTTTGTATATTCTTTCATCATCATCTTTATTATTATTATTATTATTATTATTATTATTATTATTATTATTATTATTATTATTATTATTATTATTATTATTATTATTATTATTATTATTATTTTCCCTTCCTTTTCTGTCCTATTCAACTGTCTTTATCTCAACCCACAAATTTTACTTTTTTTTTCCTGATTCTCTTCCCCATCCCACTAGTGGGGGTGATTGAGTGAACAGCTGTGTGGTATTTAGCTGCCTGCCAGGTTAAACCACAACAAGTCCCACTTCCATCCACTCCATCTGCAATTCTGCACCAGCCCTGCTGATGCTCCTCCTACTCGTCACCCTGGCCTCTAGCAAACCTTAAACTAACAAGGGCTGGGCAACGACATAGGTTTGCCTGCATGCTGTGTACAGGGCCTTTCTCTGCCTGTAGCATGCCCCAGAAATCAAGATGACTGCGGCTGTTAAAGGAAGAGAAACAGTCACACAGGGCAATATAGTAGCAGATGGCTCAAAAGCAAGAAAACTGCCCATGACTTAGTTATCATGTGATAGCAGGGTGGAAAGATGTGCCCACCTCTCCAGGACCGATCACACTGTGAGAATATGCAGGTATTACACCTATTTGACCTGCAATACTTAAATATTAGCTGTGCAAGTTGCAGTCTTCCCACTTCCCCCCATCATGATCATGCTACAGGTTGCATAATTTTTAAGTTCTGGTTTTGATGAAGAATCAAAAGGAACACAGAAATATTGGATGGTGTGCAGGTGTGAATTTTTAACACATTGTAAACAAATTGGTGACAATTAAAAGGCTCTCTTTAAAGGAATTTTTCTTGCAAATGCAGTCCTTTCTTATCTGGGTCATTGTGGCAAAAAAAAGAGAGATGGTTTTGTGAGGGAAGGTAGGAAGCAACCTCATCACTGGGTTAATTAAACTGGCAGCTTTGTTCAGCTGACTCATATTTCATGAGAAATTCTATACATGTATTATTAGTTAGTTAAAAAATAACTGGAGTAATGATCACAAAACCGCTGTAGTCATTTACAGCCATGGAGAGATGCATGTAACTATTCGTATTGCAATGCATTACGTTGAGATTCTAATTAAGAGCAAATCAGGTGTGACCTGTTTTAATAAGTATGCCATATGAATTACCTGATCTTCCACTGGAAGCCTGATGAATTAAAATGATCTCAGTAGCTTTATTATCTGAATAAGAGCCAAATTAGATTTAATCTAGTTAAAACAAAACCCAACTATTTTTCAATTTTTACTATTAATTATTAGATAATTAAATGAGATCCAAATGAAACTCAATGTCCAGGCTATCAGTAGTTTTGATATGAAGCCAAATTTTTAATTTTTTCATTTCTTTGGGCTGAGACACAGGCAATACATCTGATTTTTATCTAGTATGTACTTTTTTCTGCAAAAATTACTCTCTCTTCTGTTCTGGGCTAAAGTAACATTTAGGATTGCGTGTTTTCATTCTCAGCAGCCTCTTGAGTCTGATTCATTCCTCACACCCAGAACAGTCTCCATCTCTTCGGAACGGAACAAAAGTTGTGTCAAATAAGCAATGTTCAACATGATATCCTGTTCCCAATTATGCCCCTGTGATTCTCCTGTGGTTTCTCCTCAGGGGGCTGGTGTGTCCTGGAAGAGAACTTTCAGACTCTAGTTTTTTCAGAGGTTTCCCTCTGAAACAGGGTCTTTCAGTATAAACTTTAAAAAGGTATTTGTGGATGTACTGTAGGAACTTGTCTCTGCATTTAACTGTAAAGTTTTATTTGTGTGTCACGCACTCACATTTGAATCTAAGAGGGTTTAGTGCTTTTATCATGCAAAATGCAATTTTTTGGAGTCATTCTACTTAGAGGGACATACCTTATTTCCCCCCTGTAATCCTCATTAGAAATATTTATATCATCTTCCCAAATTATTCTGTCAAGTTCTAAAACAGATCAGGAAGAATGTTTATAACAAGGAGGACACAAAGCATCACTAGGAAGGCCGTGCTCTCAAAGGGACACACTGTACTTTGGGTCAATAGCTGAGGTTCAGCTCACCTCTAAAAATGCTGCTGAAAAGCCAGAGAAGTGAGGTGTAGCAGGTGTTTCGGAGGGATTGCTCTGAGTTGTGATGAAACTTGTGGTGTCTTTCTTTCCTCACCACCCTGCTTAGTTGGCTTCCCAAACATCAATAAACCACGAAAATCAACATTTCTTTAATATGAGCAGAGCCCTGCAAAAGTTCTCATCTTGCTGTCTATTAGAAAAGTGCAGCAAGTAAGCAGGAATGCATCTGTGTTTTGAAAGCAGGAAGGTTAGCAGTGAAAATTCCCCCAAGACCATGGTTTCAAAGCAGTTCTCAACTCAAACGTTTTTTCTCTTCCTCAGAGGCTATTACAATGGTTTCTTTCCACATGGAGATTCTCCTTGCAAACAAGTTGCGTCCAAACTTTTGGTTTAACCAGGCCCTTCTCTTTAAATGGTATTTCTTGTCTGTCTTTTTCTCAGGCACTTTTCCTGGGTTTGTCATAGAATCATAGAACAGTCCAGGTTGGAAGGGGTGTCAAAAGGTCACCTGGTCCAACCTTGCGTGGGAAAGGGAGCCTAGATGAGATTATCTAGCAGCCTGTCCAATTGCATCTTGAAAACCTCCAGCGACAGGGGCTCTACCATGTCCCTGGGGAGCTTGTTCCGGCGATTGATTGTTCTCAATCCATACTTACTAATATAGGTGGCTCCTACCGTGGGTATAGTGGGGTCCCTCACACCAGAACTTTGTAATTCTTGTTAAATCTTCCTTTGTCGTTCTGTCCTCCTGCTGACATACAGCAGAGGCATAGCACAATGGAGGTTTACTGCCAATGTAAAAATGGAGGTGAATGCAAACTTTTTACAAATTTATTACAACAGGTAATGAGTTTACCATAAATATTATTTTTTTTATTAAGACTTAACAAGTTAAGACTTAAATAAGTCACAGTTCTTGTGCAGATGTGTACTGTGCAGTAGCTCTCAGTGGAGATTTCACTGGCCTCCAAGCTCCTGGAGAAGGGGACATGGCAACTCAGGGTGAGTGTGAAAAGGAACATGTAGGAGAAAGTTGTTCCCCAGGTGGTAATGGACACTTTTCTCTCTTTTCCAACACAGATACACTAAATTCCTTTGTTAGAATTATAGAATCATAGAATCATAGAATAGTTTGGGTTGGAAGGGACCTCTAAAGGTCATCTAGTCCAACCCCCCTGCCATGGGCAGGGACATCTTCAGCTAGATCAGGTTGCTCAGAGCCCCGTCCAGCCTAACAGGCTGTTTCCAGGGATGGGGCATCCACCACCTCTCTGGGCAACCTGTGCCAGTGTTTCACCACCCTCAGCGTAAAAAATTTCTTCCTTATATCTAGTCTAAATCTACCCCCCTTTAGTTTAAAGCCATTCCCCCTTGTCCTGTCGCAACAGGCCCTGCTAAAAAGTTTGCCGCCATCTTTTTTATAAGCCCCCTTTAAGTACTGATAGGCTGCAATAAGGTCTCCCCAAAGCCTTCTCTCCTCTAGGCTGAACAACCCCAACTCTCTCAGCCTTTCTTCAGAGGAGAGGTGTTCCATCCCCCTCATCATTTTCGTGGCCCTCTTCTGGACCCGCTCCAACAGGTCCGTGTCTTTCTTATGCTGAGGGCTCCAGAGCTGGACACAGTACTCCGGGTGGGGTCTCACCAGAGCAGAGGAGAGGGGCAGAATCACCTCCCTCAACCTGCTGGCCACGCTTCTTTTGATGTAGCCCAGGATATGACTGGCCTTCTGGGCTGTGAGCGCACATTGCTGGCTCACATCCAGCTTTTCATGCACCAGTACCCCCAAGTACTTCTCGGCAGGGCTGCTCTCAATCCCTTCATCCCCCAGCCTGTATTGATACTGGGGGTTGCCCCAACCCAGGTGCAGGACCTTGCACTTGGCCTTGTGGAACCTCATGAGGCTCACATGGGCCCCCTTCTCCAGCTTGTCCAGGTCCCTCTGGATGGCATCCCATCCCTCTGGCGTGTCAACCACACCACTCAGCTTGGTGTCATCTGCAAACTTGCTGAGGGTGCACTCAATCCCACTGTCTATGTCATTGATGAAGATATTAAACAATACCGGTCCCAATATGGACCCCTGTGGGATGCAACTCGTCACCAGTCTCCATCTGGACATTGAGCCGTTGACCACTACCCTCTGGATGCGACCATCTAACCAATTCCTCACCCACCGGCCAGTCAAATTATCTTGATAATGAATAGCCTATCCTGCTTGTTTTCTGCTATATTGTTCTCTGAAATCTCCATTGCAATTTATGTATGCATCTACACACACAAGTCACCACAAAATTTCTGTTAAGTTCCCCATCAGCTGAAAATCATTATAGCTGCCTCTTGTTGTCAACCACACTGAAACTCACTTTTTGGATTTGCTTAAATTTTGGAGTGCCAATTTGCACGCCCAGTTTTTGAAGGAGTATGAGTCTGGCTACAAGTGAGATCAACAGAAAACCAAACTTCTCACTGTTACTGATGTGTTTGATACCTGATCCAGCTAGTGAATTAGTGATGACGAAACAACTTTGAAATAGTACCAAAACTGAACGAAGGCCTAAATTCTATATGAAGCCGCTAGCTTTCTTCTCCCTCTTTCTTTGCTCTTCTGTTCCCTGCTGCTAGTGTTGACTATGCCGTCTTTCAGCAGCCCTCTTTTTCACTGCAGATGGAGCACAAACACTTCTAAAAGTTGCTATTCATGCCTGTAATGATGCTTATAACCCAGCTACTCATGTCAGGAATGCTGTAGTATGAAAGTGTAATGCTACTCACTGTCATGTCTCTGTTCAAATGACTTCTTGGTCATTAACTAGTCCCAGCATCATAATTCTGGGGCAAACGTCTATATTTTCCTCTGCCTAATGAGAAGGCTTATGGGAGAATTCTGTTACTACATTGCCAATACAAACTAATCACCTCTTCCCTGAGGAACATACTAATAGCTTTTCAGATGAGAGGAAAAAAATTGTGCCCTGTGCTAGCTTGATTTTTCAAGATATTTTAATAACAAATAATTTATCTTTTACTAGAGTAGCCATCAAGGACAGAGATATAAAAATATTGCTTTACTCTTTGGGTAATTTTGAATATGAAACTGGGTAAGAATTAGGAACTTATTTCAATAGCTGTAGTGTACTGAGAAATAAATATATTTTCAAGCCATTAAAATGCTCAGAGGAGCCAGATGGCTGCCAGTGGCAAAGGTCTGTGATTTTGATACATACACCCTTGTTTAATGACTTTTCAGAGAAATCTGGAAAATTTCACAAAACAAAAATTATTCTTTATAATCAAACCTCTCAGACCACTTTGTGCCGCGGGTTGGTGAAGTTTTCTCCTGACCATTTGATCCTTTATCTCTCTTCAGTCTTTCTGATACCCTACAGAGTTGTGTGAAGGAGTTGGAGATGGACTGCCAGGCCTGACTACAGGTGGTGACAACTAATTGAAAAGACCTCTCAACCGCTCAGGGCTGATACCTGGGGCCAGGGGCTAGCTCTTTCAAAAGTTATCGTCAGCAACTGGGAATCCAGGCCCTGAGGCCTGGATTTGGTGAATGAAAACTGTGTCTGAGATTGCCTGATGGGAAGTAGAGGGGGCCAGATGGGACATGGCATCTTCTGAGATCAGGTCCTTGATGAAACTGGTGCTATACGAAGTCAAGAATTGTTCTTTAGGGAAGGGGAAAGAGGACCTGTTATGCTCTCAAGTGACAGTGTCCCAGGGCTACTGTGGCAAGTAAAGCAGAAGTAGCAGGAATGCATATTAGCTTAGCAACTGACTGGAGCACGGGGCAAGTTGCCACCTTCGCCATCATGTTGTAGTTGGTCACAGCAAATGCAATAAAGTGCACAAGTCCGCTCACCAAGACTGAGATCCTCCTCGACTGCTTCAGCAGTAGTGCCCAGGAAGGTGCCTGCAAGGAAAGGCAGTCCCTCTTGCAGCAGTTACGGGGCAGCTGACAGAGCAGGCAGAGGCCACAAGCTGCAGCAGCAGCCATCCTGCATGGCCTCAGCCTTCAGCCTCAGCACAATCCTGTGGCTGCCGCTTGCACATGCAGATATCAAATGGGGGAGCTGAAGAGCAGCTCCTTGGTGGTTCCATGCCCCTCATGCTCCCACCTCTGCTATGGCCAGAGCCGAGAGGCACCAGCTCCTCTGCCAGCTGCCCACCACCCCGGGACAAGGGTGGCCAGCAAAGTCTGCTCTCCTGCGCAGGACAGCAGAGCCACAGGCACGGTTGGTGCAATGTGCAAGGGTGCTGTCCTGGGGAATTGTGCTTGGGACTGTCCCTAGGTGTGCTTGAATTTATTAGTGTCAATGCAGCTGTGCTGTATCGCTCTTCAGCCTCCCACAGCTTCTCCTCAGCTTCTGGAGTTACACAAGCAAGCCTCCTCCTTCCCTCCTCCCCCTGCATAGCCGTATGCAAATACTGAAGGTATGTGAGGGGACTCTTCAAGACTCTTGTGGCTCTCCCTCCTTGAGACCTGCTGTCTTGAGACATCATGGTAAAATTGAGATTAATGAGAATATTTCAGGAATTTCTAACAAATACAATTTGTCAGGGGGGAGTGAGTATTTGAGGACTCACACGGGCTGCCGAGATGCTCTGTCTCTTAGAGGAAAGTACATTGCTCCTTAAAGCTGCAAGATCTTACCAGTAGGGTGATATGCAGGATCTAGTAGCTATGAAGGACAGCAGCTAAGACCTGAGCACAGCAAGATTGTGTGTCTGGACTCAGGAAGTATCTGGTATCCCTGCTTCATCTGTGACTAACCACAGCTTTTTAAGTGAAGAATTGTAGTTCTCCCTAACTTTTTAACCTCAAAACATTATGGACATAACCGGTGACTAACTGGCTTTGAATAATTAGCATAGTCTTGTACACATATACTCCAGATCTTCATCCAGGGGAAAAAATAAATTACCTTTAGTTGAAATCCACATCCTTTAGTGACAGATTTAAAGTAGAGCTAGCTCTTGCTGCTGCCTGTAATGTACCTGAACCTCGACCATGCACAGAAATGTAATTTAACCTGGGCAGGTATCACACTAACACAGCTGAGCCACTCCTAAGACTGGTAACAGACACCACTAGGGTTAGCACTGTGCTTTGTAAATAAACCTGCTTTCTAGCAACTGCTATATAAATTGCTAGTGCAAGACATACTGTACAGCACAGGTAAAGCTTCAGAGGCAGATCTTACACAGCATCCAACACACACCAGCAACAGCTGTGATACCCTTTCAGTTGCTCTCCTAATCAGATTAGAAAGCCCATGCTAAAGTATTGAAGCCATGTGAGACTGTGTGCCTGTCTTCTGCCTTTGCCTACTAGTTTAAGCATATCGTGAAAAGTTTTGCATACTTCTCTTCAAAACAGCAGATTAAGTATAAAGTTACATATATGGATCTTAATTCTTTAAGTTACCCCTACACGGAATTGATATGCAAAGGTGGTAATATTCACGAAGGACTGACATTCAGGGTTGTCCTGTAAATAAAATAGAAACTTCTTTAGTATGTAAGTACATGGTATTAAGATACCTCTGAGATACTTGACTACAGTGGTTGAAAATATGGTCGTTCCAGGCTGTTCAGAAAGACCCTTTGATCCTGTTAGGTGCTGGTAGACCGCAGTCCAAGCATGATTTTCCAAGGTGATGTGAGCTTGCTTTGTCCCTCCAGGTAAACCCCAGCTCCTGGCCTGTGAGACCAAGTGGAACTGCAACAGTTCTAATGGGGTTGCAACAGGGAAAGTCATTTGGTAGTCAGGCTCATATTTTCTATCATAGCCAGAAAATCTGGCAGTCACTGATTGAAAGAGGAAAAAGAAGGCTGGGACAGGGGTTGGAGGGAAAAGGAGGTTGCTATTCATATGATCAGTGGCCTTTGATGTGCAAAGATCTCCCAGGTCACAAGAAATCAGAAGGATCAGTTCCCCTGAAATGCCCCACAGATGCAGGAGATTGGCAAAAACCCAACACAACAGTATGTGGAAGAACACACTAGTACTGAGTGAAGGTGTCAGTAGCTGAAAGAAGGCATGCTCTATGCGTGTAGGGCATGGCCAGTCATTGCACACCTCATACAGGCCCATGTGAGCCGATGTAAACAATTCTGTATGTTCTAAGTTTCACTGACAATGTTTGTCTCCATTATGTAAAATGCCAGCTCCAGATTGTTTTTTTTTTTTTCCAAAATAAAAATACAGGGCAGCTTGAAATCCATCTTTGCTATAAGAAACTGCAAATCGTTAATATTCAGTGCTCCATGCAGATGTTATGAGTGCCTATAACTCATCTTTTCATCCATCATGGTAATAGGACATGGTAATGTCCCACAAGTTATGTATTCTTTCCTATGGCTGAGAAGATGGCTTCAGTAACCTTGCTAATAAAATACTCCATAGACATCCTGGAAAATCCTGATCGAGCAGATGTCTACAAAGCCCTTTCCCCCAGTGATTTCTCTGTGAAATCCTTTGAAATAAAATTTTTAAAATTGAGAGCCTCAGAGGGTTCTTTAGGTGGTATTTCCCCTTGGAATCCAGTAAGGCAGCATCTGCATTTTTCTGAGAAGGTTTTCAGGTGAAGTGAACCATAAGATTGCTCGCAAGTAAACATTCGTCTTTACCTAGAAATGGCCTCATTACTCAGCAGGTCATACATTCATTACTGGTTGTTGTCTCGAGAGCTTGTAGAGTCACCTGGCATCTCGTCTAAGTGTTTTAGCACTGGAAAAAATGGGTATTAATGATTGGCCCTAATAGGGCCACATTGTAATATTTGATTTGAATGCCACAGAGTAACTGGGCCATCTAGAGTTGACCTGCCCAAAAATGTCAGCGCAGCATGCAACTATTGAGAGAGTTAGGCACTGCTGTTTCGATTAGTCATTTTATGATTCTGTCCCTAAATCCATCCATTCAGCCTTTTTTTTTGGCTTAAAGCCAACACCAGCTGCTCAGGCTGGGAACTGCCTTCTCTTAGGAAGACCAAAGAAAATGTTGGTTTGTGCTGTGTCTGTTTGAACCAAAGATCAGCAGGGGAGACTTTCTTCCAATCACAAGTGAATTTGAGGCTGTGGGTGACAGGTAGGCCACCGCTGTAGCTTATAATGACTCTAGTTAAATCCCCCCAGCTGCATACTTTAATTGCAAGTTAAATTAAGATATTGTACAAAGAGGGTTCCAAATGTAGGTGTCTTCCTTTCTTAAAATAATCCTTAAAAAGCAGTCACATGCCTAAAACCCTGTGATGTGGTAAAACTTTTCTGTCAAGCCTTGACAGGTACTGATGGGCTATGCAGTATTTGAATGCAAATCTGACTCCAGCTCTGACATTAGCAAGATGCCGGCTGTTGAGGTAGCCATCACTGGAGTCGTCACTGTTACTCAGATGTGTAGTTGCACACTAGATTAACTATAGAGATCACAATTATAAATAAAGTGATGTGGTTACTGATTGTGGTGACTGATTTCAGAAAAATGTGGTGGTCTCCACTTTTCAGCAATGATATCCATATAGCCTGTGTCTGATTATAGGATCATAGGAAATTCAAGTTGGAAGGAACCTTCAGAGGTCCATAGTCTAACCTCCTGCTCAGAGCAGGGTCAGCTACAAGGTCGAAGCAGGTTGTGGTGGATTTGTCAAGTTACTTCCATGTGCATCAGTCCTTGCAAGAGTTTTGTGCAGCTCATCCTTAGTTTTGATCCTTGCCCTCACCTCCTTTCCTCCTGCCCAGTCTGGGGATCACATACAGATGTTACACTCAGCAAGACAGTCTCCTAAGTTTGCACTACATTGTTTAATATAAGTGTTAGCAAAATACTGGAAAACACAACTCAAAATGCCTCTGTGCTCATTCAAACCTAATTAAGTAAGTTCAGTTCATCCTTAGTTTTGATTCTTGCCTCACCATCTTTCTTCAGGCTTAGATAGGATCTCACAGAGTAGCTTTTAATTTCTGCATTAAAAAGTGTTTAGAAAAATGTACTGTATTTCTTGGCATGTAGCTGTCCTTTTAATATGAATGTCTAGAAAGGAATTTTTTTTTTTATACAACATAATTATATTTCTGAGCTGCACACTAGCAGCAGGTCTGGAGCAATTGGCTTGACAGCTCTTTCACATGTATCTTTTCTATGTCCTCAAATACGGACTTCCAGTTTATTTTCTGTGTGATCAGAGGTGTCTGTTGTTGATACCACAGTCCAGCTTGGCAGTTGATTACAGGGTTGTATGAATTTGCTACCCTATTTCCACCAGAGCCTGCCACATCATTAATTTTCCTTGGAAAGATCTTAAACTGATGATTTTATACTTTCAGGCACTTCAGAGAGTGCTGTGGATGGTACACCTTTAACGTAATACCAGCAGAAACACTTCCAAAGCAACACCAGTCCTTCCTGTCTGTGCGGGAATTGACCTTTGAACAAACTGGGGAAGGAGCTCCACACTGAAGCAGCCTGGACCCCCTCCCACCTCAAAGAACTCGTCTCCCAGCTCCCTGCAGATGGTAGTGCTAATGCTGGAAGTTACCAATGCTGGAAGTTAGGAGAAAGCAGTCAGACAGCTTCTTTTGACTGTTCTTCAGCTTCTGTATACCAAGCACACTCTACTTTTGGGCTGAAACTATGTTTCCTATGTGAGGAAACATTTCAAGATCCTCACGAGTCTTAATTATTATCCTCCACCAGATGTCAGGGAGCTTTCAAACTTTTTCAGAGGCAAAACTCCATCTTATCCATCTGATCAGGGCTAATTAAAATATGGTCTGGACAAGACCAAAATATACCTAGGTCTTTGGTATATGCTATTCCTTAGCATAGGAAGAAAAATTGATAGCAAGACTTCTGTGAAACATGTACCGCTCTGCAGACCACAAACGTTCAGAGCTGACGTTGCCACCCTTTTGCACAGTAACTTTAATAAGCCATCCCTTTGTCTCTGTGCTTATGAGGAATGTCTTTAAATGATGAAATTACCTTGAATATCTATCTACAGGCCCCACAAGGCCATTTTGGACAACCAAGGCTGCGCTCTGCCGGTGGCTTTCACATAACTTTGCTGCGTCCTGCTGCAGGCTGGTATAGAGAGGTGTGGTAGATTTGCCGTTGAGCAAATGAAGACTGCCTTTGCCACCATTCCCTAAAGTCAGGAAACAGAAACAGCATCCAGGAAAAAAGAACAGTTGCTGAAACAATTCATCTACAGGAACTGCATTCAACAACAGGGTGTCTGAGGGATAAGGTTTTTCTCTAATTGGAGTTAGGAAGAGGTTTTTTGTCTTTGTTGGTGAGAAATCAAAAAATATACATTTCTATGGATACCTGAGAGGCTTACTGGTCATAACAGAAATCCTTACATAAAATCCAGCTTCTACTAGCATTTAAACAACTATTCAAAGTGAAAACAATCTGCATTATTCCATACAGTAGGTAAAAAAGAAATATAAATCACACAGGATTCAAGCTGAAATCTCATTCTGGTGACTAAGATAATTGTTTCCAGAAGAAGCCTGTACATAAGACGTATGATAACAGCAACGTAACTAATCAATCATTTTTAAAACCTGTAAATTGTAGAGACTCCTTTTTCCCCCCTTATCTGCTTCACCAATGCCATCACAAAGTTATCGCCCAGCCAGCAGAGGAGGTAGCACTGCAGCAAATATGTGCAAGGAATTGGGAAGCAGATACTATGATAAAATGTAGTTATGCTATATAAAAAGTATATTTCTTTGGAGACATTCATATTAAAGTGACAGCTACATCCCAAGAAATACAGTACATTTTTCTAAATGCTTTTCTAATGTGGAAATTGAAAGTTACTGTGCAAGATCCTATCTAAACCTGAAGAAAACAGGCTCAATTTCCAGACTAGATGACAAGCATATGTAGCAGTTTTCCAATTTGTTCTGTAGAATTGTAAGATTCTGGCATAAAAGAGTAGAAATGAAAGATGTATTTCGTAGCTCTTGGGAGAAGCTGGTGTGAGGGCCAAAAAAGGGAAATAATGGAAAAGCTGTGCATTCCTGATGTGAGCTCTGGGCCTTTTTCTTTGGAGTCTGACTGATCAAATTTCATACTTTCTACCTGATTCTTCGTCTTAAGGTACAAGTTGCTAAATCCAAAGGCTTCACAAGGCAATAGATGAGTAAATTATGCCTTCAGCTGTAGAACTTACATGATATATTGAATTATGTGAAGTTATAGCCCTAGCTAATTAGTTGACAAAAATACAATTTTTTAAGGCTTTTCCTTGGGATTTTTTAACAGAACCGAGGATGTTTGTTCCTTTTCTCTTTAGTTGCCTAATAATAAAAGGCTTCAGAAAATGTTCACGAAGAGAATAATGACTATTTGGAATTTGCATTTTCCTTTTGAATGATCTTTTCAAGGGAGACTCACAAACATCTTACCAAAACACTTCCCATGATTTCTCTTGGGGGAAGGTTCACTGCTGCGTGTGCTGCCTGTACACATTTGTTTGTGTTTGGCTCTTTAGGGAACTAAAACTGAATAGACCAATTTCAAGGATACCTTGATAATGCCTGAATATCAATAAATACTGGTCTGATTTAATTTTTTTGTCTTAGCACCTAAGGAAAGAAGCAGATATAAAAAACCCCAAACACTATGAACAGTTAGTCTGTCGTGAACATTTGAGTGCGTTCAAGAAAGGACATCAGAGAAGTGGGCTCATATTATATTTGCAGGATGTTATTTCATTTCGGTCCTCATCAGTTCTTGATGCTTCAGAGAGTGCAAAGACATCAGCTGGAATCTGAGGGCTTTGTCATACCTACAGCTAAGTGATTAATTTGAATTTTGGAAAGACTTTCTGGTTCAGTCATAGCTTCCAATGACACCTCTGCTGCAATGCCAGTGTAAAGAATTTCCACCTTCCACACGCAGCCACACATTACCATCCCATTGTGTACCCCCTTGTTTGAGTCTGTCCAATCTTTTCTGGCAATAGCTAGGAAAAAAAAGGTTGCTTTTATCCTGCCCCATTTTCCTCTTCCGCTGTACAGTGCTGCCCCATGAAAACTTGTGTCAGAGCAGCTGGCTGGTGGAAAGTAACCAGATGAGATCTCCAGTACTGCCATAGGTTTATGTCAGGGGTGATGAACTCAGTCAAGCCCTCCCTCAGCAGAAAAAAGGGATTTCAAAATGGTTTGCCCTAACAGCGGCTGCTGCTGTGATGCAGCCGGGCAGGAGCTCAGATTTGTGGCTGGACCAATTATCAGAGCCAATGGTTGCAGGAAGCTCCAGAATATGCTTATGTTCCCCAGGAGAGGATTTGGATTTACATCCGTAGCCATGTGGGGGAGGGCAGGGGCAGGTGCAGTGGCTCTCAGCTCGGGGCGCCGTGCCGATGGTGGAGGGACTGGAGCCGGGAGCCAGGAGCCTGCCTTGCTTGGAACCTCCCAGGGACCCAGCGAGGCTGCGAAGAAGCTGAGAAGTGCAGTTATTCTTAGCTCTCAGGAGCTGCCTCCAAATGTCATCCCTAATTTCTTAAGCCTTGCCTGTCTGTTCAATAAACTCATTTTATTCAACCTTAAAGTGTATCTAATATTAAGATCTGTTTCAGGTGCAGAAGGTAGCAGGGCCCTGAAGTTGCCTTACTTGGGGAGGCATGATTCTGAAACAGAAAAGCTGGCTCCTCTCCATCACCAAGTGCTTCTTGCTAAGTGCAAAGTTTGGTTTGCAACCCAGGAAGATGAGGTGTTGGTCAGAAAGAGGGTAAAATGGCCGATTTCCCATAGCTAATGGCAAGGCCATGGCTAACATTTCCCATTCCAGGGGTATGGCTTATCTGTGTCCTGTTTCTTTTCTATGTCTGCTCTAGAACTATTATAATGGTGATTTCTGGTACTCAATGAGTGACTCAGTGGCTTTAAAATGGGGCTTTTAACTATGTTGATGCTATACTATAATCTAATTAAAAATGTTTTAATTCAGACCTGAATTGTGTTGGCTTTTTAACTCCACCTCTGACTAAAATAGTTAATACAATAAATGGGCACTGAAATATCATGCACAGCCAATTTAGAAGTAAAGTATTTTAAATTGAAAAAAAATAGAGCTAATTGAACATGAAATATCTTTTAGCCATTTGAAGTAACAGGTCGGATGCACTGAATACCAATCCCCTTCCTTCTCCCGAGCACAAAAAGTATTTGTTTCTTTTAAAGATCAAAACGTCATTAATGTGCCTTTCAACCATATTTGTTAAGAAACTCACTGAGGGCTGGTTAGAAAGAAACACAAGTTTTGAACGTTCTTCATTGTTTACACTGCTCATTGTACGGGCTTGGAGCTCATTCACCCCAATTAGGTAAAAGAAACAACAGTTATTTCCATGACTCACAAGCAGTCAAACAAATATGGAGTGTTTAGGTACTATCCTGAGGTTTTTTTGCTCCTTAAAATAAAAACATAATCACAGCCGGTTAAAAAAATACTTTGGTCATAGCTCTAATCACAATGGAGTAGTAGTAATTGCATTCAGGACTCAAAATGTTGGCGCAGCAGTCAGCTGTCTCTGCTCTTTTATCCCAGGCTTTGTCTTCGCCAGGTACTGGACAAGACACAATCAAGTCTTTCAAAAAGATAAATTAGCCTGACATGATCACCTCCTTTGAAAGTTAAGTAAGATTTAGGGGTTTGAGTAGAGACCTCTACCAGCTTTGTAATTTGAAAACAATTGCTATTAATGAACAGCTTTCTTATGAAAGACAGAAAACACTTTTTATTCCAATTGCCTATTCTGACAATGCAGTAAAAGGCATCTGAAATGTCAAGGATTGGTTTAATTTAATCAGCATTTGTACTTATTCATCAGTTGAGAGATTTAGGAAGGAGCAGTCTCTTGTTGGCCACTCCCTGGAGTGACAGTATGGGTGATACTGGGCGTTTTTGGAGGAAAGATTAGGGAGGCAGCTGATGCATCCTTCTGACTGTGAAGCCTGAGACAATACAAACATGCAGAGACTGTGAGAGGAAAGAACAGCAAAGACAGAAACCCCAGCTCTGTTTCTGGTGACGAGTCTCTTACTCTCAGTTTTCATTGCAAGCAAAATGCACGTATAAAACGCTTAATCCTATTAGACTTTCTGTGGTCTCACAAGCTCATATGGAGCTTTTAAGGTCACCCATCTTATGGGTTTCTGGGTCACAGGCTCCCAGCTGACTGGCAAAAGATACAGACTAGGGCATGCCCAGAAGAAAAAAATATAGTAACATGATAAAGAAAAAAGATCTGTGAGGAGGAGGGCGACTCAGATCTCCCACTCTGTTGAGGACACAACTGTCTCCACAAGAGCTGGCAGCATCTTGCTGACTGCAGTGGCCAGTTCTGGGTGGCTTCATTTGGTCACTGAGGCCACCCCATTCTGAGAGCCCCCAGGCTGGAGCAGGCTACCTGGGTCTCCAGTCCTTGGGGCCCAGACTTCTCCAGAGCGTACCAGGTACCTCACCACTGCATTTTACATACATGCCTCAGCACGTGACATCAGCCGCCTCAGCATCCTCAGCAAGGCAGTTATAAAGGGGACAGCAGAGATGGGACAGCATGGAGGTAGCTCCTCTCACTGACCTCAGCTGGATGAGGTCTTTCAGCCGCATTTGTTTTCTGGTTTACTACTGGGCATGTTAGTTTGGCCTGCAATCATAACACGGTTTTACAGCTCCCAAAGGTGGTGTCTGAGGGACGTCTGAGGGTACAAATCCCACTGGAGACTGATTTTTGGCAGAGTAAGCTAGTCCCATGCAGGCCGGTCCATGCTGCCGGGGGGACAGGTCCCTAGAAGAAACTGTCCTTTGAAACACGCCCAGGTTTTGTACTGAAGAGATCTGGTCCAGAACAGAGGCTGGTAACAGGTCAAAAATTGCCCAGTGTGGATGGCAGGTGGTTCATCAGCCCTGTTTTGTCCCTGACACCCTCTTATTAAATGATATCAATATTGCCAGTGAATCCCAAGAGTCAACATCCAGGATAACAAATCTATGCCATCCCATTCATGTATCCTCCTGCTTTATGCACGTAACTGAGTTTTCTAAAAAGGGAAAAATGGCTTCTCTGTGTTTTGCCCACCAAGGAATAGCTGTATTTCAGGATACAGTTTTGGCCCATAGATTTTCCCACCTTGTGATTACCTTATTTGATGGATGTGAACTCAGGCTTTGGCTTGGATTAATTCTATGTTATCTATCTGAAACATTTTTGTTATTAAAAATAAAGTCCTCTACCATTGGACTCCAGTTCCTACACACATCTTAAAGTTCTAGCTCCTTCCACTTTATCCAAGTATCAGCGAAAAAAAATGGATTGAAAAACCTAATACCTTTACAGCTAAAAGATGACCTCACTTTGTATCCCTGAGCTCATTTTCTTTAAGTCGGCATGGAGGGAAGAAGGGTGGGAGATTTTGGGCCCTTGCCAGCGTCCCTACTAGAGACCAATTTATTTTTCATTATTTAACAGACAATGTTGAAAATACAAATACCAGTGGGATAAAAAATGGTTTATGTAAGTAGCAGTGGGAAAACTCTGTCATAAACCAGAGGTGGGACTAATCCCTTAACAGAGAGGAGTGAGTAATAGCAGCTGAGTCAGACAGAGCAAGGTCTCACGGTGCTGAGTACGTCTGTGAGGAGCTGAGCATTTCTGCTCCCATGACAGTGGTCACTACAAGCAGGCAGGACCTACGTGAGCAGTGAATCCTTCATGTGCTGGAACCTATGAGGATGATAAGGACTAATATAGGCAATTTGGAGAAGACGAGACAAGAGAAGGGACTGCTTGAATTTCTAATGAAAACTGACCAAGTGGCTTTTTAGCTATCTGTGTAATTAGAATTATCACTGAGCAATGTATTACTGGGATTAAAAATACCCCATGGCAGCCCTGCAAAAATGAAAAAGAATCATTAGTATGCATTTATTTAAAAAGGCCAGATAACCGGTTCAAGAGTGCTATTAATCCAGAAACATTAGCTAGAACAAGAGACCTATTTCGAATGCTCAATTAAGATCGTGCCACTTGATAGCTCTTTTCAAAGGTGCGCAACATCAGGACAGAGTTAATATTGCATTTCTCAGTGGAGCCATTCGCCTTATGATATCTGCAGCTTGCAGCTTCAAGTTGCTCCTTGTTTCTCCAGCTTTCCTGAAAAGGCCACATAAATAGAGGATAAGAGGGACGTCGATTCTGAGTCTTTTTCCTAGATATTAATACCGAAGAAAACAAAACAGATGGATGGCTAATGCCCAGACTGTGCTCTGAGGCTTGCAAAGGGAAGGCATCTCCTTTAACATATTCCATTTACAACCTTCTATCTCATGGGTTGTCCCTGGAAAGCAAAGGTTACCTACTGTGTGATCCCAAAGCACTATCAGATCTTTAATTAGCTGATGTTCCCTGTTCTTCCCAACAAACCAGGAAGGGCTCAGGCTGTTCCAGTGACTTGCCACTGCCAGAAAGGGGAGATCCTGTTTCCACCTTCTCCCAGCCTCAGGTGCCTGCACCTGCCCCCAACTTGCAGTGGCTTACTGGGTCCTTCGCTGAGCTGAATCGTCTTCCTGGCTCAGCAGAGGACTGATGTGACAGGTTAGCCCAGCGAGTGGCACAGAGGAGGGTCAGACACACGCTGGAGAAGGCAGAATGAGGAAGAGGAGGCAGAGGAGGAGGAGCGGTGTGACTCCAGCCTCAGTCACTAGCACCCTCTGGCAGCTCAGCAGAGCGGTCAAAACTTACTTGTTTCCTGGCTTCTTTTATTTTTAGAGAAGAAGGAAACAGCTTTAGACCCTCCCTCCCTCCATCTTCACCATCATGAGAGGATGATGATATGAACAAAACTCACCCACCGGCCTCAGTTGCTGGTGTGTTTGTGTAGGCTCCTAGCACCTCACCTTGGGTGGTCTGGGGTCTCTGTGCTCCCTGGCAGAGTCCTGGCGCTCATCTGCCTTCATACTGCTCCTGAGACTTACCCGATCTCGGGGGGAAAAAGCAAAAGGGTGAAAATAAACCATGCTACAGATTACAGTCAGATGTTCCCTTTTAAACACAGACTTGACAAATAATGCTTTATCAGTACCAATGCACATCAGTGACCACATTGTTCAGTCTTGCATTTGGGAGTGCTTTCCAATTAAAAGCAAATCGCTGAAAGAGACTTTCAAATTGGTTTCATTGAAGAAGAAGAAATGAAGGGAAGCTACTTGAGATCTGACAATAGATGAAGTGATTTGTAAGCGTGAAGCACACAAGATAACATTTAATTAACAGCAGCAAAAATAGAACATCGCTTTGAATTTACGTAAGTTCTCTTGTTCTATGTATGCGCAATGCCCTTTCTTTAAGTTTCTCTTCCCAGAAAACTGTATTAACCCCCCATTCCTATAGATGATATACCAGTCACAGGTTGGGCAGCATTTCCTATCCCTTTTTCAGAGATTTCAACACTCACTTGTAGGGTTTGACCCAGGCAGTATTTTCCAAAAATCTCAATCTGGAATAATTTTCCTTAAAGCAGTGAAAGTGCTGTTTGTATAGGAGAAATGACAAACAAATCCTTATATTTATTATGGCTGTGCAGAAGGTTACTTATCAACTGCTGCCTGAATTTGAAACATCTCTGTGGCTTAATCAAGTAATACCTCCAGTGCACATGGAGAAACTAGGATGCCTGCAACTTAGGTGACGCTCCTGGGTCCCCTAGTCAGCAGAGGCAAACAGACAGGTTTTTGGTGCCACTCACCTGATCCATTTTGGATGCCTGCTTCAGGGAGACCTGAATTGCAGTTCCCAGACATCGCTTCTCCCTGCCAACCAGCAAGAGGGCCCTGATGTCACGGGTGACTCCAATTATTTAGGTCATTCAGTGAGACTGATCTTGAGAAGGTCCTGGCTCAGAGCACATCTGCCGGCCCCAGCATCACTCCAGTGGTCACTACAGATGGGAAACCCCTTCCCACAGCCTCTGCTCAGCACATGGTGTGATGGTATTGCTGTCTGCATCCAGGTCCCATCCTGTATCAGGATGCCAATGTTGAGATGCCACTAAAATGGTCATTATGTCTGCACCAGAACCCTCTTCAACCCCTCAGGCAGACTGCCTCTCCCTTCATGTTGAAGCTGGGCAAGTTGCTGCTCCCCAGGCACACCATTGCTGCCCATCTGCTTTGAGACTCTGTGATGCTTGGCTGATGCCAGGATGGCAGTTGTCTGGTGGGATCCGTGGTGTTGGCCAGGGTGCCTACCTCATTCATTGGTCCCCCAGTCCCTTTGTGATGGAGAGGGTGTTTTAGACCTGGGAAACAACTGGAGGGACCAGTTAATGCTGAGCAGCCAGCTTGTGGCCTCTCTGTCCATGGGGTACTCCAGCCTCTACTGGCCAAGGCCCTGAGCAACTTGGTACCACTATGAAGCAAGCTCCCAGATGATCTGCCGAGGTCCTCTCCAACCAGAACAATTATGTGAGGCTGGGGACTGCAGTGAGCACACAGCTGTTGTCCATGGGCCCAGGCCCCCCTGCAAGGCTCCCAGCAAGGGGCTGGCATTTGCACCTGACCCCATCTCACTAAAGGTAAAAGTTGCCCTTTCTCTTAAATGAAGAACCAGGATTTCTCCGTGGCTGTCATTCCCTCTTTCCCTGCTCCACCATGAACCTTCCCACTAGTCTCCCCTGCTGATGTTCTGCTGGAGTTTGAAAACAAGTATGCGATCTGCACACAGCGTGCACTGTGCCCGCTGGATCAGGCTGCTCCTCTCTCGCTTTTATGGCAAATACATGCTGGTTTAGCTGTGGTGTCCACTTTTGCTTTTTTGGTGAAGTTACACTGCTTTTAGTTTTACTCCAGTTTTGAGTTTTGCAAGCTTACTGCATACTATACTACACCTCTGTGAATTAGAAAACATCAAAGAAACTACATCCCAATATGAAGAATAGCAGTAATTATTAGTAATAGTAAGTTGTATAGGAATTAGTAGTTAATCCACTAGTAATCAATAACTAATTACACATAGCAATTAATCAATTGTACAAGAAACATGAGTGTATGTATGATCTATTTGTGTGATCTTATTATCCAGAGTTAAGCAGTGCTCCAGTTTTTGTGACAGTTGTTTTAAAGTGAGTGGGAGAACTGCTGGCTTTTCAATGATGGGGTCTCCTGCATCTGTATAGTAATGTAATCGTACCCCTGGGTGATGATGAACCAGTCTGGCCTTTTCCAATCGATTTTCCTTTTGCATTTGATGCAATGCAGGCTCCAAAGTCTACTTGACTTTGATGTGTCCTTTATAAAGTATGCAAATACACACTTGCCAGAACTTTCCCCTCCTGCTCTACTTTTTCCTGCTTAGACAGTAAGAACAAATGTCCAAAAAAGCCAAGAGGTGGGAACAAACTCTGATGAATCATGTTCCTGAATTAAGCTGGTTTGGAATAAGAACAAGCCAAAACCCCTGGGGCAAATCCCCCAGGATTCAGTCTAGCCCATTCTTCATTTTGGATTGGATCATCTAAACAGTATTTCCACTGCATCCTCAGTTCCCCGGAAAATTGTACCATCCACTGACTGTAGAGATTGAGAGCTCAGATGGGCAGAGAATGAGCAGGTTTCTTGTTTTTGTAATCCCCATTATCTGTGTTCAAACCAACCAAATTATGATAGTAAACACACAGCAATTTCCATGTTTTGTGAAGAATCTATTTCTAACATAAAAAATATTGTATTCGGACAGGTACAGCTGATACTGCTGTAGTGACAAATGGATCAGCCAAAAACAATCTCCTTCCACAGATAGCTACATGTTTTGATGTAATGAGATGATAAATGTGTGCATCAGCTGCATTAAGAATGGACTCTATTATGCGGGGGTGGCTCTGTAAAGCTTCTCAGATTCACTTCTCTGCCTCTTATTTTGAGGATCCAGCTCTTCCTGCCTCCAAGCTGGTCTTTTCTAGTTTTCATCACCTCCCCTACTTAAAGGAACCCAGAGTACTTTAACAGGAGTCTTTTTTTCACCAGTAATGTTGCTTCTTCTCAAAGCTTCAGCTCAACCCAGGAGCTTGCAGCAGCATGAAGACACAGGATCTTTTGTACGATAAGAAACTGCCTACACATTCCCAAAGGTGAGGCTGGAGCTTGACTGATTAAACAGTCAGAGACCCCATTTGGTTATCTCTTCATTTCGTACACTTAATTTTGGCTTCCAATTAATTGTTTTATGTGGCAGGACTGAAGGAGAATTTACTGTAACTCTAATTAAATTATGGCAGAGTTAGAAGCATGTGTTATCAATCTCCTTTGCCTCATGAAAGAGCCAGATTTCCAAACCAAAATATTTTTAAGAGAAACAAGAAACTTGGGGCTGTGTTCAGACCTTCTCCAAGAGGTGCCCTGTTTAAAGCTCAGCTTACGACAGCACCTAAATCTGAGGAGGATTGAAACCAAGACCTACTTAGAGATGTTGCTCATTTTGTCATATCTTGTAGTATCCTCACAGAAGCTCCAACAAAGTGCTTTGAACCTGCTTGTTGTCTTGTCTGCTGGATGTAGTCCTTGGGCCCACAAAACTCATCAGAAGAGTATCTTATCTTTGTAAATATAGACGTTCTAATTCAAAAGCCTGTGAAACCTTCCCAGAGAGGTTAGGTTTTAATTGTTTCCCCACACACATACTGAAGGCTTTTTGGGATCTGTGTAATCCATGCCCAGCTACTTCTGATGTCAGGAGATGCCTGGTTTGGCTTGCAGTTGGTGGCAGCTGCAGGTTGTGGAGCTGCATGTCTCCAGCTCCTGCTGGGTCTGGCACCTCGTGCGACTTCTCACCTCCAGAAGTGGTTTAGGACTGGGGGCAGCAAGGTAGGATCAGCTGAGACTCTCAGCAAGTTCCCCCATCAGCCTCATCGAAGCTCTGACATTTGAACAAGATGTCAGAAGGAGTCATCATCACCCAGCTTTTGTGTCTGAGTTCACCCAGCTTTTGTGTCTGAGTTCAGCCAGCTCTACTGTACTGGAGGTATTTGCCAATATTTGCCAGTTACTTAAAGCTGAGTTTTCCAAAGACAGAATAATTGTTCTTCAGACAAATTATTATGATCTTTTATCACCTGCCATTGTGATGATTCTGTAATTTTTATTTTTGTTGTGTGATAAATGCTCAATCATACCCTTTACTGTTGCCTCAGATTGTTTTAATAACTGAGCTTTACATAAAGTTTTAGTTAAATATATGCCAACTGCCTGCCTGTAGCTGCGTGTGTCCGAGGCACGTGCAGTGGCCAACAGGCCCTGATGGCCAGACTGGATGATACTGCAACTTCTGCTGCTCTCATGCACAAAGGAGAGCCCTCGCCAAGCACCTCCTCACCAGCAGCAGTGGGAAGTGTCCCAGGGCAGGGGGAGGCTCAGCCTGAATATCTCCCATGGGAGAAGAGCCGAGATTGCCCTTGCTTGACAAGACTTTGCTCAGACCCACCAGGAGCCCTGGGGAGCAGCAAGCTGTAACACTGTAGTCTCCTGCTATGGGGGTCCAGGAGCCTGGGCAAGGCAGAGCCAGGGATGTTACAGCAGGGAAGGAGGAGAGCTGAGGGGCTGTGCCGGTGCTTGTGAGCTTGAAGGCCAGAAGATTCTTCTCCTTCAGCTCTGGGGGTCTCAGCTCCTGGCAGGAGGTGGTGCTACTGAGCACCATGCTGCTTCGAGAAACCTCCAACCGCCAGCCCCAGGATGGGACTGTGTGCGGTGGGACATCCGTGAGCAGCATGTCCTGCATGAAACAGGCATTACATGCTTGACCTGAAGGACATGCTTGGGTCCTTCAAAATGCTGTGTGAGTCCCGATGAGGGGCACCGAGTAGCAGTGTATAGATGAAAGGCAAATTTTGGTTATAAAACTGCTTGCTTTCCTGTTGAGGGGCAAAGTTATAAAAAACCTATTAGTCAACACTGTAATTGATGGTTTGATGGTAATTTGCAGCAGCACGGTACCATGAATATCAATTTTATTCAAAAGAACAGATAATGAAAACTTTTCATTTTGTAGTGACTCACGTGTAATACACTGCATTTCCTTTAATAGGAAATGATGTGCGTACAAAATCCATAGTTGCTATGATTAGTTGTTGCTGATCTTTAAAGATAAGAAGCAAAGTGGGGAAAAAAAGTGAAAACTGTGTCAATTTATCAACAAGAAAGTTACTCAGATACCAGAAGTAATGAGGCTCTGAATAAAAATGACTATAATGAATCACTTCCTTGAAGTATAATTTAGCTTGTGTTTAGAACTGAGCAAGTATAGCTTTGAGGTCCTAAGAAGTGTGCATTTCATGAAGGCAAGTGAAATTTCTTTAAGCTCTTAAAAATTAGTTTCGTCCCTGTTACATAATTGGTGCTGCACATATTCCAGTGCAGGATAATGGAGTTCGGAGCCTTTTATACCCTATGTGCACAAAATAATGTGGTCCCTGTAGGTAGCATAAAATCCACTTGGCGTGTGAAGCCAGTGCAGTGTGATGGCCCTGGAGATGTATTTTAAATTTGCAGGAGTAGATATTCAGTAGATATATGATCAAGCACCTAATGTGTTCTGCAAATTTACTTTCCTTACTATTCAGCCTCCAGGAGGCTCCTTCCTAACTATTGATCAAAACTCCACCACAGAGAAAACAGGGCACGATTTCGTAGAATCAATGTTAGCAGAGCAGGTATTTAGAAGATGTTTTAAAAGTCGTTTAGACCGCCATTCAGAAAGACCACACTTGTCTTTGAGCACTTATTTTGATTGTCAGTTGTGAAAGAAAAATCAACATTAGTTTAGCAGAACAACTCTAACTCAAAAAAATATTGCATATTATTATGGGCAGTTCCACATTACTGCCAAGAAGTCTGTGATTTTTTGTCACTGCTTTAAGAACAAAGAATCTAATTTTGGGAACAGACGGTCACCTCACAAAGCAAGAAATCATTGTAACATCTCACTATTGTCAGTCTTTTTAAGTTACAATTGTTCTGCTGAGTTTTTACCTCCAAAGGCAGCAATTCTAACTTTAATAAAACATTTCTACTGCACCTTTACTTATTGAAAATAATCCTTAATTCCTGAACAGTTTTGTTGCCCTTAAAAATCCCAAACAGCTTGAACAAGTCTCTATCTATTCCTGTATCAAGACCTATTTTACACGGCTTTTGGCACATGTTCTGTGTTGGTAGGTCCCATAACAATGTTCCCCTTTCCATTGCCAGAAAATTCTTGACAAACGTTATTTCAGCTGACTGATTCTTTCAAATACCCAGGGGCACTTTTACAGGGGCAGGTGCTCTAGCTTTTTTCCCACTACCTCCAGAGTATTTCCCTCTTCTGTTCTGGGTAATTTCAACACCAGAGACTTACCACTCTCCAATAAATCTCTGCAATTGTTATTAATTTATTTCATTTATACTTGGTAAAGATGGAAATAACATTTAAGCTGAAGATTTATTGCATGGTCTTTAAGTAGAAGACTTTTAATCGTTAAATCTTAATTAAGGTGGGAAATTCAGCCTCCCTCTGGGCACCTCATTACATTACTTTTTCTGAACAGCCACCCTGGATTTCATGTTAGTACAGAAATGAAGGAGTTGATTCATGTCCTGTATCCCTCTGTCTTCCAAGGTTGATGTTCCAGTAAGAATTGCTGATTTTTCCCTTTCCCTGCAAACAACAATTTTTAACTCTAGGTTCCTTTGTAGTTTTTGTGGTGCTGAAGAGTTTTTCAGTTGTTGCTTTACTCTTGGCTGACCCACCAGTTCAAGTTCAGTGGTTTTCTTTCTAAATCTAGCACTGTGCTCCTATGCTGTGTAGTGCTGCTGTTGTGTCATGCCACCTTTTACATCACTTCTCTAGGGGAAAGTCAGTGGTGATGCCAAAACAAAAAGGTGAAGAAAAGTGGTTCATTCTTGGACATCAGAGTCTGCACTAAGCCTGTCACTCACATCTTCTCCTGACAATTTTGTGGGTTTTAACATTAATTGTAAGTTTTCATGATTTTGCCTACAATGACAGATGTCAGGGTGTCTAAATCCTGGACGTACGATTTCTTCTTAAAGCCAACATTTTCATACAGTGCCTCTTCAAAGACTTCTGTTCCATTTTTATTGTTAGGAGCTTGATTTTTTTTTAATTCTTAGGAGGCTTTCCAGCTCTTGTAAGCCTCCAGGCTACAACCTTGTTAGCTGATAAGTTTTTTCTTGCTTCTTTCAACAGATATTCATGTTATTCACATATTTCTTATCCTGCTTTCTTTTTTTTCCTTTTACAAACATTCAGTTGCTTCCCCCCCCCCCCCCTTGCAGTGCTTTTATTGCCTTGGTTTCCTTTCTTTTCATTCATGAGGATACTTATCTCCATACTTCTCCATAACTAAACCCTGGAGGAGTTGTGACATTTGATGGCTATGAGCTGACTTCTTGTGACTGAATTTCTGCAACTCCTGAAATGACGAGGGCCTTCATAAGTACAGGTACACGGATTGAAGTGACTATTGATTTTCTGCATGAGGTAGAGCTTAAAGCACAGACCAAAGAATGGTTAGCTGGGTGGGGTCAGGGTTTTTCCAAGACAGCCAACAGAGTGGAGTGATGTGATTGACAGTGCTGCCTAAATTTATGTTGATTAAAAGGAGTACGTGAGGTGACAGCCGGTTCTGGGAAAACCACCATGTACTCGAGTATTATGCGTGGAGCAATAGCAATAGATGGTGCTGTCCTATGCAGTGCTGTTTTTCATTCTCCTCCATCCATAACAGTAAGTTTTCTTACTAAGAGAGTTGACTTCTGTATACTATGGAAGGAGAAATCTCAAATCTCTGAACATTAAGTATCTTTTCTATAAGGCCTTGGTGTTTTGGAGGTATTTAAGTCATGCTAGGATTGAAAAAAAAGTACCACATAAAGCTGAAAGGTGGGAAATCCCACTATGAAACTGCACTAAGCAAGAGATTGTGAGTTTATCTTCATTGGTGATCTAGTCCTGAGCTGTTGGACCTGAAATACATTGATGTTTCAACTCCTCCTGTGTTTCTTAGTGACCAAGGAGCAGCATTTTAAAGACCTCTCCTTCTCCCCAGTTTGAAGGTAGGCATGTGGATAGGTATAGTCCGATATGGGAGCCCCCAAGCTTGTTCCCAAACTGCCCAGCCCAGAATCATAGAATCATAGAATCGTTTAGGTTGGAAAAGACCTTTAAGATCATCAAGTCCAACCGTTAACATAATACTGCCCAGTCCACCACTAAACCATGTCCCTAAGCACCACATCTACATGTCTCTTAAATACCTCCAGGGATGGTGACTCAACCACTTCCCTTGGCAGCCTGTTCCAATGCTTGACAACCCTTTTGGTGAAGAAATTTTTCCTCACGTCCAATCTAAACCTCCCCTGGTGCAACTTGAGGCCATTTCCTCTCATCCTTTGCTTGTTACTTGGGAGAAGAGACCAACACCCACCTCGTTACAACCTCCTTTCAGGTAGCTGGAGAGAGCAATAAGGTCTCCCCTGAGCCTCCTTTTCTCCAGGCTAAACAACCCCAGTTCCCTCAGCTGCTCCTCATAAGACTTGTTCTCCAGACCCTTCACCAGCTTCATTGCTCTTCTTCGGACACCCTCCAGCACCTCAATGTCTTTCTTGTAGTGAGGGGCCCAAAACTGAACACAGTATTTGAGGTGCGGCCTTACCAGTGCCGAGTACAGGGGGACAATCACTTCCCTAGTCTTGCTGGCCACACTATTGCTGATACAGGCCAGGATGCCATTGGCCTTCTTGGCCACCTGGGCACACTGCCGGCTCATGTTCAGTTGGCTGTCAGCCAGCACCCCCAGGTCCTTTTCCTCTGGGCAGCTTTCCAGCCACTCTTCCCCAAGCCTGTAGCACTGCATGGGGTTGTTGTGGCCGAAGTGCAGGACCCGGCACTTGGCCTTGTTGAATCTCACACAGTTGGCCTTGGCCCATCAATCCAGCCTGTCCAGGTTCCTCTGCAGAGCCTTCCTACCCTCGAGCAGATCAACACTCCTGCCCACCTTGGTGTCGTCTGCAAACTTACTGAGGGTGCACTCGATCCCCTCATCCAGATCATTGATAAAGATATTGAACTGAGCTGGCCCCAATACTGAGCCCTGGGGGACACCACTTGTGACCGGCTGCCAACTGGATTGAACTCCATTCACCACAACTCTCTGGGCCTGGCCATCCAGCCAGTTTTTTTACCCAGCAAAGAATATGCCCGTCCAAGCCATGAGCAGCCAGTTTCTCCAGGAGAAACCTGCCCTGGTTCACCAAAGGGTGCCCGGGAAAGGCTGGTGGGGCTGGATATGGTTAGGGCCACCCTGACAGTGACAGGCACCCAGAAAGAATGAGCTGAGGGGGATGCTGGGGGACAGAGATCCTCTGTCACTGCAAGTTTCCTCAGGAAAAAAGCTATTTCATTGAGCCCTGATTTTTTTCCCCTGATTCGATGTCTCTGGTGCTGGGTGGCCATGCCAGCACTGCCAGTACTGCACCGGGGGTCCAGGAAGCCCATGGTGGGTCACATGGGCCTAGAGCAGGGATGTGGTGGCCAAGGACCAGACCACTCAGAGCCCTGAGCCAAGGCTGCTCCATGCCTCGGGTAGCCAGCAATGGTTTTATCTGATTTTTTTTTTTAACAAAGTGAAACATTCCCACAATCCCCACCTTCTCCATAAACACAGCCCTGCAGGGTGGATATGCTCGCCCGAGCCTGACCAGGCTACCAAATGCATCCCTCTGTTCATGAGTCAGTCACCAAAACCGGGCTCCCAAAACCCTACAGAGGAAGAGTCTGAGGCATCCTGCAGTTTTTCACCCACTTCAGTCGGGGGGAGTGAACTTCAGAGCTGCTGAATACTCAAGACACTTGATTTTTGGTGACTGTCTATAAGATTAAGAGCCAGAACTCAGCACTGAAGATCTCAGGCATGCAGCTGGATTAATCAGTGTTGACCATTAATTGAACATCCCAGGAGGAACAGTTTGCTCTTGTTATTGCCAGGTAGCACTCCTAGAAGTGCTGATTCGTAGTCCATGTGCCTCACTCTGAGCTAGGACACAACTCTGGTCCTCTGCTCTGCTGTGCTTTCTAGAGCCCTCCCGGCTTACACTCTTCTTCTTGGCCACTAAAGGTGTGGAAAAAATTAATCTACATTTGTATATCCCTGCCTCCACAAGTCAGCAGGACACCTGAACAAAAACCTTAAACAGGGAAGGTACCAGTCAGTGTACAGCTGGAACGTACTCCACATGAAGGTGTATGCAACATTGGCAAGCCAAATTTCTGCCCATAATGTTACTTTAATAGTCCACAGTTTTACAGCAACATATGTTCAAAATTATAATTTCCAGAAAACTGCACAAGACTTAGGAAGAATGTTCCAGAATGTTAAAAGAGCTCTTCAGAAAAATACAACATAATAACATTTTGCCAACTCTTTAAATGTATTTATTCATGTTTAGATTTTCCATGCTATAAATTTTTATTAAAAACATGTCATTAGAAATAAATAGTACATTTACAGTCATAAACAAACCGGTAGTTTTTACACACACTAATGTTGGGTTTCCTCTTACAAAACTGGAAGTGTATTCCACCATCTAATTTTTTTGTTTATACCTGATATAAAAGGATAAAGTTACTGCATGAAGTTTATACTTATTGTGGGTTTTGTATGTCCTTAGACTAGATACACAGAGGGTTTGTGTCTGTTTTCCTAATAATATTTATATGGGAAACGCAGCCTTCTGTTCTTGCTATTGATTTTTGATGTGGTAAATGAGCTTAAATACTGCAGAAAAAAAATATAATTATAATAACAAAGATTAATATATTGGTTGCTTTTTCCTGCTTGCTCATGGGAATGACTGATTTGTATGAAAAAAGAAATATGCTTGTACCATAGAAAGGCTCGATAATACCAGCTGGTTAAAGGAAAAATACTTTTTTTTTAATTCACCAGAACCTTATTTTCATTAGCTATGTGAAAATGCGTGGCCTGGTTTCTCAGATACTAGGAAAGCAGAATTCCTCAATGCTGTTCTCCTTTCTGTTTTCCTTTTCCTGCAGATTGAGTTGACGATACTCAAATGTCACACGGTTGATGTGTTTGCCGCTGGAGACCATTCGCAGCACGGTATTGTCACAGCCAATCTTCATTTGGGCTAATTAGGGAAAAGAGATACAGAGGAGATATAAAGATACACTTATATGAGAGTGAGGGAAAAGAGATGTATAGTTTTGGGAATTACAAAGCACCGATACATACAATTTTGGAAACAAAGCAAGTTTGTGTGTAGTAATGACCAGCCAGTGGTGGCATTGCTGACTAAATACCTTCTGTTGCATTTGTTAGTTTTACTTTACAATGGCTTGGGTATTTAACTAAGTGTTGTAACCTTAACTCATGCAAATGCCACTCCCCATCCACCCACAATCTCACTTATGTATAGATAGACACAACACAGATGTCTGTACATGTTTGCATTTGGGAAGGTATGCTACTGTTAGATACCACGAGCGATGGGTAAGGGTAATGGCACCCTATCCTGCAGATATACAAAATCAAAAATTTTGAAATATTTCCTTTAGAGGGATGAGTGGTTTTGTGCATAAGGAGGTTCTTCACAGTAACAAAGGCATGTGAGAATTCCACCAAGACAAATTCAAATGGCAGTGCCCAGCAATATGGACTCACTCTGGGGGAAATCAAGCATATCACTAACCACTGATTTAGATGAGCCATTTGAGCGGGGGTTTGGCAAAGCCTGTTTCATTTGGGGAACTTGGAGCACCTTCCTCACTGGAGGAGAAGTCTAGTGGGTCCAAGATGGGATTTCCATTCCTTCACAGCGCCAGGAAAGCTCATTTTAATCTCATCACAGTTCTCGGTATTCACTCAGCACCAGTGCTTGCCAGTTAAAGCTTTAAACAGTGCCTGGACCATTAAGTTGTGGTGTGATGAAAGGCAAGGGAGACCACAGAGGTGAAGTGCCAGGCATGTTCCTGCCCTCCAACCCTGCGGAAATGCCGCTTCTCTGGTGCACCCATTCATACTCCCAAGGTACAACACATGTGCCACAGGGACAGGTCTGTCACATCACTGCGACTTCATACTCTGCTGTACTGAATATTAGGGAAACTGGGAATTCTTATTTTCATGGGGAGAAAGAGGTCACCGACCCAGCATGATAGTGAAATGGGTTCAGAGCTCCTTCAGGGTTCAAAGCAGAGAGTGGGAGCTCTGAGGCTTTTGGGGTATGTGTTGCTCCTGCAGCAGAAAAGGAGGCTTTGGAAACACTAAGTAAGTGAGAAAAAAACTCCTTAACTGAAAATGCAACCGCTCTGCCTTCATTTGTTAGGAATTTCCAGGCTCATCTATCTGTTGACACTCTAATAATCATATGTGTCATAGGACAAGCATTTTAAAAATATGTATAACAAGCTTGTTATAATGATTACTGCAGGGGCAAGTGAAGGTAGTCATGGGTGTGCTGTATCACACAGCCCAGCTGCAGGCTCGAGTAGCTTTAGCTCTCTTGTTCTGCTACATGTGAAGTTCACCAGTCTAGCAGGAAATCCAGGAGATTTCTGCACAACTCCCTCTGGTTAATTATTTTATCATGTGGAGGTAAGTGGAAGAAGGAGTTCTTACCAGACCCGTGAAAGGAATGACAGAGATCAGCTAGTGGAAACATCTTGGATGGGTCTAAGCCAGTTCCTCCTAGCAGCTCTACAAAATCTCCCACTCCTGCACAGCCTGCTGATGGTTTCTAAAAAGGCAGAGATTAAAAGTTATTTATCATTTATATCTACAAAAGGTAGCAGTTCTCTAGACATGATTGCAGCCAACAGTAGGTTTTAGAAGTCCTCTGTGCTCAAACCTGTGTGAAATCAGGCTGTTCTCATCCTGAGCACTACTTCAATTTGACATTAGTCAGTTAATTTCCTTAAGGGATTCCAAAGAAAGACCTAAGTAGGCTCTGAAAATTACTGACAAGTAGTTAAGGTGTTGATTCAACTACTTTTAGTGCAAATAAGCAATCTGATTCTGGATGCATAGACCTGTAATCAAATTAATACAGGCATGGGCTGCATGTGTGCCCACACTCATCTGGCAGGCAGGAACTTAAGTTCCACTATACCATACTTATTCATAAGCAGTAAGTGTTGCTAAAATGCGCTATTCTGGCAAAGTTTAATTAAAGTAGGAATTAACCAAAAGAGTAGTTTTGTATGACGACAATGACTCACTGTATATTAGACCCACAAGTGTTCTTTTGCTGAAAATTAATGCTGTCTGCCAAAGACATCTTGCACGGACACCTTGTGCACCTTTGGGCTGTCACCCATATGCTGCTATTTAAGTGCCCTATTTCTTTATTGTCCTCCTGCTGTTGTCCCTTTTCTGCCCACTGCTGAATAAGTCAACTCACCTGCCCATCTCTCAAAGCCTGGTTTGCTCAGACACTGACAGTCCCCATGAAGGACCTAGGGTGCTATTCTCACTGGCAGCAGAAAACAAACTTTCTTGCTCCTATTCTTCCAGATATGTTGGAATTCACAGCTTCTTAGACCTCCCAGGCACAGGGTGCCACCAACAGCTCTGGTCCAATCCTGTCTGGTCGTCACCAAGCACCAAACGCTGTGGCCAAACCCCAACCCCATGCTGTGCATCAGAGCAGATGGAGCAGAGGATGCCCAGCATGCTGAGCAGGGAATCGGTTGTGAGCACGTTTGTATTTTCTCCATGCTAATACCTCACTACCTAACCCATGTCTCCTTTCTCTGTTCAGAGCGGTTGCTGCTTTCATTAGTTTAAATACAGACAGACAGCTCTCCAGGAGAGCACTCCTTTCTTTCTAATGAAATTCTTACCCTTTGTTATGGCAAGCAATATTTACATGCATTAATGGTACTTTGCATAATTTGATGCCTCTGCAACATTACAGAGACAATAGTGACAGAGGCAGATCCAGCCCTCATGTCTGGGGGGAAACCAGAGCCCTCAGCATGCACTCAAGTGGTCCGGAGAACACATGCCTTAGCAGCCAGTGCCACAGGCTATCCCCGCTTCACTCCATCCCTCTCCCGTGCCCAGGAAAACTGCACATGGTAGTAATTTCTTAGGAAACAAACAGCTCACCTTTAAAAAGAGGCCATTTAAATGTCCCAGGATAAGATCAGATATTTTTATCACCACTGGGTAGATTATGGAGAAGCTGCAGTTTCTGTGCTGATGAGGAATGACCATGGTAAACCTTCCCGAGGGAGTCTGAGAGATGACATTGCAAGCTGGGGCACAGGAGAAGGTACAAGAGTTACTTGTGCAGTCATCACTGCATGGAGCAAAATGATGTACTTTCAATACTAACAAAGAACAGATGATTTAATCACTGAGAGTTACAACCAAATGCTGAAAAATATGCATATGGCATTTTCTGGTGTTCTTGCATATCATTTGTTCCCTAAAAATTCCCTGCCCGTTGCTTACCGTGTAGCATGAAGTCTGGCAGAACTTGAGGGTGAAGCAGTCAATGGGAGAGCTCACACCCCAAATCCATACATCAGGGGCTCATGTTGTTGGGGGCTCATACTGTTTGCCAGTGTGAAGGAGGCTAAATATGGATGCAGGGCTTTTGTTTAGCTTTGACTGGTTATCGCCTGATATTGCCAGCAAACCCCTAAGTCCTGTTCTGCTCCTCTTAACTGGAGTTCCTTACCCTGCAAAACATCCCATTGAAACTAGAGCGCATACATGCTGATTTTATCTTAAAGTTCAACCTTAACAGTTCAGGTAAGGGAGTAGCTTATAATCTGTGTGTGCAACCCAAGGGATCCTCCTTGCAGACCTGGAGGCCTGCAGCTGCTTCAGTAGGCCAGTGAAGGACACCAGCCACCTCCAGCTGCTGCACACAATAATCACATCCACGGGCATGAAGGCACACCAGCGTGGAGACCCAGCTTGCAGGCTTGGGTCTGAACAACTCAGGGTAAGGACAGGGCAGACATGCCATCATCTTCATCCTTTGCATGGTGGGGCAGATAACAATTATTGTTCAGGCCAGTCTGATTTAAATGTCCTGTCCCCTCTTGGAAAAATGATGCAAGTGACCATTATTTGTGCCTTGCCAGCTCAGAGGCTTAGGGAAATAACTTGCAAATAGATCCTTGGGATCATATATCACTCATAACTATCACATAACTATTCAATACACTGTTTTTGCCGTTGAACTTTTTCAAGTATTTTTTCGTCATTGTTCACACGTCTAGAAATTGCTGAGATTAAACTCCCTAAATTAATACTATTTGTTCTAGCCAAATGTGAATGTGACAATATTAGATTGGAAGAGATCTTCTTTGAAAGAAAGGGCCTTCTGGTCCTGAATATTGAAGCCATGTCTAAGTTATCTGTTACACTTCACTTACTTTTCTTTTTCTTGAGACACAGACTAAGCCTGAGTCAAATCTTCGGGGATGCAGGTATGTGTGCCTCCGCTGGTGTTACTGGAGCCGTGTCAGTGCAGATGCCAGCGAGATAATTCAATGCAAACCAGCACGTTCATTTTGCTTCCTGCCCCAAACACAAGCCCATTTGAAGGTATAAAAGGCAGACTTACGAAAGAGGTTGGCGTTTTTCTTGACTGTGACGGTAAATCCATTGCCTGGCTGGTGAATCCTGAAGAAGATCATTGCGACGTTCTGAGATGACCTGATGCTCCTCTGAATATTGCCACTTTCACAAAAGTCTATGTATCTTTGGGAAGTGGGGAGGGGATGGTCCAAGGAACTGGGAAATTTCTCTCCTTTGAGTATCCAGCCATCAAATACCTACAGGGGTTCAATAATTGAAAACAAGGCTTTTGTTTATCACTCTGTTAGCAGAGAACAGAAACATGAAGTATTACAGACACTGTTTTATTTTGACACCAGATGGCCTG
The DNA here is from genome assembly GCF_965638725.1 of Aptenodytes patagonicus. NCBI lineage: Eukaryota > Metazoa > Chordata > Aves > Sphenisciformes > Spheniscidae > Aptenodytes > Aptenodytes patagonicus. The sequence goes on from NC_134982.1 coordinate 27,820,958, forward strand.
TTCAAAGCCACCAATTAAAAACAAAAATTCTTCGTATTTATCAATTTCCTAGCATTGAACTAATTATTCAAGCTTCAATCCGTATTTTGGAAAGGGTTACATTTAAATTTTAATGTTGTCTTTATTTCCTTCAGGTGACAATTTTGGTGACCTTTTTTTGAGGGAAGCAGCTCTTTGCTCCAGCATCATCACATTTGCATGTTTTTTTTTTTCCTCTTTTTTTATTTCTTACTATTGCAATTTCATTGTTACTAAGAGAAGTTTTGACCAGCTTGATTTGGAAGCCACATGAAACGTAAGTCACCCTTTCAAACTCTGGGCATTAAGTCCATTGATCTGGCCTGTAATTTTCCACCATCCATGTTTTGCAGCTTGTCATTAATGGGCCCGGAGGCCTTCCAGAGGTATTGGAATACACTAAAGCTTCAGGGAGGGATTATTGGCAGAGGTATTGCTCTTTCCTGTGTCTGTTCTTTCAGCCCATCCTAACCACTAGAAAGCAGAACAAATGCTGCCTAGTTGGCTGGACCTTAAGCAGCATCCACTACAAATCTTTCCTTCACAACAAAAATAGCAACAATTTACCCTCACCGTCTTCAGGGAAATGTGTCAGAACTAGAAATCTGAGTTAATGCTAGCATAGCTGTGCAGTTGCCTGCCTTGCTGCTTCAATTCCCTCCTAGCCGCTCTCACAGAGTAATTCCTTCTATGCTCCAGTCAATACTTTGAAAATCCAAGCACCTGCCATCGCTTCGGTGAGTAATCCTAATGTGAGTATGTGTGGGACTTCCTCATGGAAAAGCTGCAGGATCAGTCTCTGGATTTGCCAGAACTTTAAGTTTTCTGAAGTAATGAGACGTGGGTGCTCAAATTACACCAGAGAAAAGCTACCTGTATAAATACAACTGTATAATGCAGAAACTGGGGACCCTATCATCAAAGGAAGGAAACCTCTATAAAGCCTCAAGACATCTTGGCATTTTTCTAGCCTCCATAAGTAGCTGTAAGCCTACGTACAAAATCCTTGGACCCACGAGAGGCTGAAATCGTCCTCCCTGCAGCAACATGGGGAGAGATCCCAGCCAGGGGTACACGATGGAGGGACAGGATTCCCCAGGGTAAAGCGAGCAGGGGGACAGCATCTCTCCATGAGAGGGAGACAAGGAAAGGGCTGAAGGGCAGCTTTCCTCCTCCTCCTCCCCAGAGCTCAGCTCACCACCAGGCAGGACAGGGTCTGTGCTGTTCATGGCCACCACAGTGCAAAGGGCAGAGCACAAGGTGAGGGGAGCAGCCAGGGGTCATTGAGCCTGCCCTTCTCTCCTGAACCAAGTTCAGATCTTGGTCAATGCTTCTGCCTGCCAGCAAAATGCGCTGGTAAAGTTTTTTGATACTGGAATATAAATAGCTCTGAGTCATGAACCTCTTTCTGTTCACAGCCAACACCCTGAAAAGCTCTAGTGGGGCCATTTGAAAGAAAGCCTGCAATGATCCACTCATTAAAAAGCTGATGCTAAGTGACCTGCAAGCAGAGGTCCTGGAGCAGTAACAGCCATTCAGAGAGCTGTATTGTTATCTGCAGGGCTCGTGTGATTCATGGTGCAATAAGAAAACCCTCCTAATGGGGCTGAGAGGCTTGGCTCATACTGACCAAACTTTTCAGTCGGTCCCACAGGTATGGACACTCAGTAGAGGTGCTCCTAGAAAAGTTCAGGAGAGCCAGTGCTGCAGTTTGGAGAGGGATCCTCAGCCTGCATCCAACTTTGATTTAGGGTGGTGGTGGCAGGGGGGAACATACCCCAAGTGCCTCAGGGAGGAGGAACAGCTGTCCCAGAGATGGCTGCTTTGTAAAAGCCTGTTCTGCACACACAAACACACACACACATGCTTGTGCGCATATGCGTTCGCCTGCCCCTTCCACACGTAGCAAATGTCTCACATGTCAGATGAGAGCAGGGAAGGGGAAGCGCAGCAGGACTTGCCAGCTTCTCACCTTCAGGAAATCACCCCCTTGGCAGTCGATGTTTACAAAGTTGTAGTCTATCGTGATGAGCTCCTCGGGCTCCCCAATGAAGAAGGTTGCGCAGTGCAGCTGTGGTTGCTCTGCAGTGAAGGTGAACTGCCCCTCTATACTCAGCATGTCAATGCACCCTGGAGAAACAGAGACACAGGGCTGCTGCCTCAACCTGCTTGGGAGGGAGACTCAGTGCTAGCTCCCATGGCACAGGGAATGGGGGAGCGAGGAGAGACCCCCACACTGAGACCCAGCTGGCAGTGAGGAGAGGGAGACCCAGAGAAGCAATTAGGAGCCTGCTGAGCATCAGAGGATGAATAGTAACTTGCAGGTGTGGGTACACACATGTGATGGGGGGGTGCGGGGGGGGATGACACGTTGAAGCATCTCTGAGCAGAAAACTCTGTGTGTGTGTATGCACAAACACCCCATTCCTTCAGATTTCTCTCTAACCACAGCTTTTCCACCTGCCCCGTGCCCTGGAGATATGACCCTGCCTAGGGACACGGGTGGACGATCCCCATCCTCCTCCCATTATTGGGGACCCTCAACTCTGAGCCTCAACCTCTTTTCAGAGCCCCGTTTCAATCCCTTTGCCTCAACCACAGTTTTTCTGAGATTTTAACACTTTGTCCTTCTTCTCCCCCCCACCCCTTGCAAAAAGCACCTGCAGCTCTGTCACTCCTCTTTCATCTCCCTGAGCCCTAAGCTCACCCCAGGACTCTCCCACCCACCAATGGTCCCCACCAGAGCACCAAAGAAACTTACGGAGCGATCGCCGGTAGATCTGCCCTGCAGACAGCTCTCGCTTCAGATCTTCGCTGAGGAGTAGGAAGGGCTCATCTTCACCAGCATCCCTCACCTGGTGAGGGAAAGAAGGCAAGAAGAGGCTGGGGCAAAGTGAAATGCAGCCCCCTCCCTGCACTTCTCAAGAACAGGCACCAGCAAGTTAAATCCCTCCTCCAGAAACGGTGCAGCTGTGGAAGAGCTCAGTCAGAAAGCTGCCAACCTGCAGTAGAGAGGAACAAACCTGGCACCTAAGAGGTGAGCCCAGCAGCTCAGTGCACAGAGTGTCTCTTAAATCCTCAGCAAAAATTCAAGTTTGAGAAAAGGGAGGATAAACAAATGGGGGTGGGTGGGACTGTTGTATTAATGTTACCCAGGTGTAGGTTTAATGCAGGAGGAGTGGGAAGAGGAGGGGAGAGAGGAAAAAGCACGATGCTCGAAAGCTGGGAGTACAAGTTAGAAGGCAGCAGCTAAAAGCACAGTGAAGCGCTTTAGTTGCTAGCCCCATTGCTCACCTCTAGGTATCTGGTTTCCCCCTTGGAGGCTGCCAGGAAGATGAGAATGAAGTGGCATTGAAACTGGAAAGCAGACGGCATGCTGACACCTCCTCTGGTGGCCCTCCCTCTCTTCCCGTGGCCAAGTTCCTCCCCGTCTGCACGGGTAGGCAGGAGCCGCTGGGGTATCTTGGAGAGACTCTTTTTATAGAGCTGTTGGGAGGGGAGGCACTTGGTCCCCGTACTGATAGGGTAACCCATGGTAACTGAATTCCTCTTGCAGTAACAGAGTACGTGGGCATGACGAGGGTCCAAATCACAGCCACAAATTTCCAAGCCAGTCGAACTCCCCTTGCCGGCAGATGTCTTTTTTACTTATCTGTCTGGCGGAGCTGAAAAGCTCTGAGGAGGAGAGCCTGTCCCCCTGCAGCCGAGGCACTCACGCAGTGTGTTTATTTCCCGTTACTCCAAAGCGAGGAATGAGGAGCATCCCTCCCTCCTCCTCTTCTTCTGCTTTCCAGTCCCGGGGCATTTCGGACGTGCAGGGCTCCCTGCCTCCCTCCTGCTGCTCCATGACATGCAGCTCTCCGCAGCCCCTGTGCCAGGTGCTTCCCACCAGCCAGGCCTGGGTGGGCACCCCTGCATCCCCGCCAGCCTTGCAGCCTGGGGCCAGCATCTCCCCGGGGCTGGGGGACCTGCTGGCTTCCAGGTCCTGCGCCTGCAGCTGGGGCAGGAGGGCTCTGCAGCAAGTACACAGGCAAAACCAGACAGCTCTCCCCACCAGACACAGCTTTTGTACAGAAATTAGGAAAACTTGGGGTTCCCAAGGGCATGTTCCCCACAGAACAGCTGATACTGCTCCAGCCCTGATCCTCAAGGGAAATCTGAGAAAGAGCTTCAAAAGGTGAACCTGGGAATGAAAATTCGTAACTCTACAGAGTACTAAAAATCAGGAACTCAGCACAGATATTAGTTTTAGGGTATATTCTTGTTGTCCCCTGACCTGGGATGAATCCTCAATACTCTGCAGACAATAACTACCCTTGCCCCATCTCAGGCTTCTTGCTAACGTCTCCTTCTGCTCTATGCTTCCCTGTCAAACTGTCACTTTGGTTGAGCAAAACTTAGAAATAATGCAATCTGGATTTGTAAGGCTTTAAGTTTGCTGCTTCTGATTTCATTGTTAGGGCTTGTGGACAGAAACATTTCCTTGCTGTTCGACCCAACTTGTTGGTCGAACAACAAATAAATAAATCTTATTCTGGCTCTGACCTTATTATGCTGTAATTCTTATTCTTATGGTTTACTTTAATGTAAACTATAATATTGCTCCATATCTACATGGCACTTCTGTGAATTTGCCATATTTGTGTGGGTTTCAAGAGCATAAAAAATACTAAGGAAATGGAAAATATTATTTTTGAACTTTGACATCAAGTTGCATTCAAAGATTGTTAAAACTGCTTTGGGGAACTGCGTAGTTAATTACTGCATGAACCAAGGCTAAATTAATTCATCTTCATGTACTTACCTTGAATTGTTTAAATACTGTGATTTTAGGCAAGGATTATCAGAAGCACCAAGGGAGTTTGGAATCTGAAATCCATTGAAGTTCTTTGGGAATTACAAGTTTTGTTGGAAAACTGCAGGGTTTAATTCCAACTTGCATTAGAGTATGGCTGGGAGGTTAATCAGAGTGATGAGAGGTGCTCTGGAGACCACCAAGATCCTGCAGGACCAGGAGGGGCTGCAGGGGAGTCCAGCCTCATTCGCTTTTCTTATCACACATTCACCTTCTGAAGAGATGAAGAAAGTCAGGATTACAGAATGACCTCTCCACTCCCCATCTTTGAGTCCCAGTTCTGGCTGGGGTGTCCTAGTTTGCCCTGCTGGCCCCTAACCTAGACCTCAGATGCTGAGTCCTTGAATATCTTCAGTAAAGGAGAGAGAGTGTGTGATTTTGTGAGAATTTGACTAGTTACTGAAGATTTGGTTAAATTCAGCTCCAAAAATGAGTGAAGGACAAATGACACTGCAGTTAAATCAATGCGACTGTCTATTAAACCAGCTGTGAGGTGATCTACTCAGAAAAAAACATACCAACAGTGATGTCACCATATTTTAAACTCTTGCCCATGAATAGCTGAGATCCGGGCTAGCATAGCATTCACTGGTGGGGGTGCCCAGGCAAGCACATAGCCCCAGGGCCTGGAGGACATCCCGGCAGATGAGGTGTGGGAACTGTCCTTCTCCAACCAACAAGGCGGTGGGAAGGAGGATAGGAGCTACTTCCACATCTGTTGCAATTTCTTACTCACACAGGACCTATGGCGGCTCTGCATTTCCTATGCAACATCTGCAGGAGTTTGCTTTGAGGATTATAAATATTCTGTATAACGTTAGTGCAAAAGCTAAACTCAGATGCCCCTTGCTGTGGATGTGGAGCTTGGTTTTAACAGAGGTGCTAATGCAACCTGTCATCTACTCTGCATTGTCTTCTGCTTTGCATTTCGGATCTGGGCTCAGCAGGAGCTGATGAAGCATGATGACATCCTGTCCAGCCTCATTGCAAAGCCTCCCAGTGCCTGGGGTAATTCCCTGTGTCCTCAAACACAGGGCTGCCCTCAGCCCCCAAAATCTTGTATGCTTCCCTTTGTGCAGCTCTAGCGCCTGTGGAAGGCAAGTATTTGGGATGGGGATAGGGAACCACATGCAGAGAGGTGCAGCTGCTGCTGCAGGCAGGGGCTCTGCCCTGTAGTGCCTCCGCACCTGACTCAGGTGGAGCCTGGACAGATAGACCCCCAAAGGGGACCAGTCACAGGGAAAGGAGGGGGCTCATCTCCCAGCCCTACATCCTGACTGTCAGAGGGTGAGGGAGGATGGGGAAGCACCTCCTCGCTTGGCAGTGCTGCCTCCTCACAGGTTATCACAGGTCCCCTTCCCCTCTGCACCTCCCTTTGCCCATTCCAGTGCTGCTTTTGTTTAAGGCCACTGGCAGAGACTGACCTCTTCAGGAGATAAGATTGCAACTAACAAAGCAAAGAAAAATCAGCAGTTTAAACAGGGTTCAAAAATCCCTGCAGCGTTTCAGAAGGGAAAAACACCTTCAACGCAATACAAACCCTTGGGTGAATGAGGAGGGTGTCATTTTTCTTTCATGGGGTTGAGTCATGTTAACACTTTGTAGGACAATCTTTTTATTTAATATCAAATTACATAACACAGTAAAACGCATTCCCAGTCTGACCCTGCTAGGGGCTAGATAATCCAGCTGCTCTAATGCTATGACACCTTGACTCTGCTGGCAACTGTAACTCACCCTGGGAGCAGCCCCTTTCCCTGGCAGAAGCGATGGGATGCCAGCATGCTGGTGAGAGGCTGGGCTGCATGCAGGGTATCACCCACCCTGCTCTGCTATGGCTCAGGGGGGTATTGTTGGGGCACCTCAGCCTTTGCAGAGCCTCAGGTTGTTAATGTAGTGTTGGTGGGTTTTTTATGCCATTCAGCTACGTGCTTGGGAGGACCCACCTGCCCCACGGTGGAAATCCTCCACCTCGTGCACGGAGCTTGTAGGTGTCTTGTCAGCTATTATAGCAGAGAAGAGATCCCAGCTGTGGTGAGAGGTGGAGAAAATACAGCTGAAGAGAGTAGTGAAACAAACTCCATTTACCCTCCCCCATGGTGATCAAGCGATGGTATGTGCTATAATACAGGTGGTAAATGCAGTTTCTTCTCCTCAAAGGTAAGGTAGTTGGTACAGGAAGATTGTGGATGATGCTCTTGGTATTGAGATTTCTTAGTGAGCAGTGTTTGAGCTACAGACGCTCCTTAGGGATCCCTCCCTGATGCAAAGAGGAGCCAAGTGTTATGAAGCCTTTCTGCTCTCCAAAAGGGTCCCTTGAGTCCCCAGCTCACTAACACAGCACCCTGCCATGCTTTAACTCCTGCAAAAGATCATTTTATTTCAGCACTTGCTTCACCACAAACGCACTGCAGGCTATGGCCCCCATTCCCTCCACTCAATGTCAAAATTTCACCTGCAGCACATCTCACCCACCACCCAGGTAAAAGGATGAACCTTGAGGATTGCTGACTCTGGAGCGCTTGGACAAACCACAGCTCCTGGACTTCCTACCAGCTATTTGTTGAAAACCACAATCTTCTGGTTTGGGCCATATTTTAAACCTACTGTTTCTTCCCCTCCAGAGCGCCTCCCTCCTCAGCTGCAGCCTGACTGCTGGCACAAGCAGCTGGAGCAGATCAAACCTCCTTCTAGCACTGGAACCTTTAGCAAGGGTTCATTTTCCTGTATAGACACAACCCCATGCAGGCTCTGACTCCACGCCACAGGGAGCAGCCCAGCTGCTGCACGTCCCATGCAGGCCCCTCTGCTTGTCTGTGCCTGGTGGTTTCTTGAACTGATGAGAGCAGCAGTGAGTACGCAGTGCTACACTACTGACTGCTCAAGTGTAGAGGATTTCTCCTGCCTCGGGCGCTCCATCCTCGGCTGCTGATGCTGATTACTCACTGCTGCTCAGCGCTGGCTGGAGATGCGGTGTGGGGTGATGCACAGTGTGAGACGTCTAGCTGGACTTTAAAATTCCTATCCTGTCAGCTGCTAAACATTGTGCTCAGCTACATTTATTTCCCTTATGCTCATCCCCACTGTAACTCAGAATTAATTCAGGGACTAGTTTTTCCTTTCCCCTACAGTATCTGGGAGATGTAGTACTAGCCAGTCCTTATTGTGTGGCTGCAGGTCTCACATCGACATCCGTGTCTTTGCATGGTAGGGGACTGCTGCACATCACTTGTATTTTATTACACGTGTATGCCATTCAACTGGTTGCAAATCCTTCAGTGTATTATAAGGAAGCAAAGGGGAGGCTGTACCGCAAATCGCAGCCCTGGAGGTCATTAGGAAACCATACCCTTGATACAGACTCACACAAGACTGCTTCAAAAACTGTCTGAGAGTTCAAGAAGCTAGAGACAAACGTGTATGGAGCTCCTGCTTCTGGTCCGGTTCCCTCACCCTATAAGTCACCACAGAAAACACTGGGGTTACCAAATCCATACTCAGTACTTGCAAACCATTGCCGAATACTTCACATCAGTCCTGAGCGACTTTGCAGCCACATCCTGTCAGTAACAATCAGGTCCACTCTCCACTAAGAGGTTACACCATGCTTCATGTTATCATTGCTGATAAGGGCAAATTAATTATCAAGACACCTGCTGCCAAATCATGCTGTGTATCCAGCACACGCACTCACCACCGTGTCTCATTGCAATGGGTCACTGCCCTGCCCAGGACCCAGCCAGGAGGCAACCCATAGCACAGACCCAGAAAAATAAATGTGGAGCTTATTAACATCTCCAAAGCCCCTGTTGTCTGGAGGACCCAAACTGCGACTGCCAGATCATTCGGGACTGTAACTGTGATCATGACTACATTTGGGGACTGGTTGTGGCATATGAGAAATGAGTTTGATTGCTGCCATGGCAGTTATCAATGGATAGCTGCCCATTCTACAAAATGCATCAGCTAACTACTGGAAACACAGTTTAAGTAGCTAGGCTATGGACATACAATAGGAAAGGTAGAGTTCAACGCGACTAAAGTAACTAAATTGGCCCTGTCAATGATTTGATATGTTCCTTTTACAGGAATCCAATCAGAGTTGCAATGACAGCTGAAGGAGAGCATTCCCAGCAGCAGAAACACCAAGTCTGAGATCACCTTTTGTGCTTCATTCCTTTACTCTTGTGTTGGTTTCAGCATCAGGCAGGTTTCCCAACAGGCCATGATCCAACCCAAGCCCGGGACTCCCCTCTCTGCAGTCAGCGGGCATCTCCGTCACTAACTTCTGTCACTACCCGTCTGCCCCAGCTCTGTGCTGGGTATGGCAAACCTTTTCTGAGCCTTGCCATATATCTCTCTGTAACACTTCTATTACTTCTTTTTGTGTGTCTAAATTGGCTTTAAATAGAGCTGAACTTTCCATAAGGTGAAGTAAGCGTAGCTTGTTAACTCTGGGCAGTTTGACACGAGAGATGTGTGATTTGTCATGTTGAGTGGTTTAGAGAAATGACAAACACGTGATTTATGAACTGAAAGCCTATCAGCATCATGCAGGCTTGATGATGTGTTGCATTAACACTATTTATGGCATTAAATAAAAGCAAGGACTGTGAAGCTCACAGTTTAGCGGGTTACAAATAATCAAGCAAACATTATATTCAGACACCAAGATTACCCTGAGGGCGGTTATCACTACCAGTTCTGCCTGTGACTCAACCCAGCATCTACACAAAGCAGTCAGGGCCAAGAAGTGGGAGCAGAGAAAAGTTTTCTCCCAGGAAGGGGAGAAGAGATGTGGGGGGGGGGTAACTGGCAAAGGCGTCTGCCATCGCTCTGGCGTTAGGAGAGGCGCCAGACATTCGCTCAACTGTTTAATTTTAGCCTGGGCCTGCCTCCTCTGTGGATCCCCCACATGGTACCTCCCCTCTCAAGGGCTGGTGCAGGAAGACCTCAACACCAGAGACACATGCAGGTGTCAGCGTGGCTCCCAGGCAAGGGACCTTCGGAGATGCCTCCTTTGGTCCATGTCTGTGGATCAAAGTGGGTCATGTTTGCCTCTGCTGGCTGCAGTGGCTGCTCTGATCAGTCCCGATGTCCTTGCAGAAGAACAATGTCCTTTCCAAAACATGGCACAGTTATTGTGGTTGGACTTTGCTTGGAGATGTACCCCTCATGGCCGAGGTCAGGTCCTGTGCTGGATTTGCAGAGGACACCGTGCTGCAGCCTCTTCCACCACTTCAGCCTTCTCCCAGTGACCCTGCCCCAAGCAATAGCTCCTGTTCCTCCTCTCCCAAATTTCCTGTTCAACTCTGAGTTACTAGAACATTTGTCACTTTATTTTCAATGCTGAGGTCACTTTATTATACAGAATATAATTTTAAGATGTATTGAGAAATCTTAGTATTTACACATGTCACGTTCCAAAATTCATTAGATCTGGGTCACTATGAAGAACAAACTTCATCTTTGACAAGGCACTACTTTGATAAGTGATATTTTAAGATATTTTTCCTATCCAAGGACAAGTATTTCTCAGCTGAAGTGACTATCTATCTCCTTGACTGAGTCTTTCTCATCCGGGAAAAAACTGTGATTCAACATGATCGTCTCTAGGAGTGTTAGGCATCACAGTAATGGGCCCATTTCAGAAACACTGTGGAGTTTTACACGATTCAACTAGTCAATATGAGTCAGATAAGAGATGCCAGCATACCCAGTGTAATGGTATATTTATCCTTTCAACTGCTCCTACCACTTAGCCCTTTATTTTTCACATGCATGTGAAAAGTTATCCTTAGTACTGCACAGGCTGCAGTGCGAAACACTTTGATCAGTTAAACTCCAAACACTTTTAGGCGAAAGTAGTGGAATATTTTGTGTCAGTGTAAAAATCATAAACATTGAAGGACTTTGAGATCACCTGGTCAGCATTTTTCAACCTCCTGAAGTCTAAAGACAGCCTCACCTTTGATAACAATGTCACAGAGCATCTTTACCTCAGGTATGCCAACAGGCTTTTTCATTTCAAACAGAAACTGTACTTGGCTTTCAAAGGCTGATGATTCTCCCTCATGTAATATTACTCTTGGGGCACCAAAAATGACAAAAATTTTCCCTGAGTGAAAACTGCAGAATTAGGTCATTAGTGCAAGGGCAAAAAGAGCTTTCGTTTCACCTAGCCAAGGCATTAATGGTTTAATATGACTGAGCTCTCCAACCCTGCGTCTCCTCCAGCCACACTTTGCTCAGCCACAGGGACCTATTTGCTGCTGCCACTCAGTGTTCCCAGCTGGAGCTGGGGAACCTGCATCTTTCTGCATCATTCTCAACTTCTTGCCATTTTTAAGCTTCCAAAACAGAACCTTAACTAATGCTCTGCATGGTTCAGTTGCTTTTCTGCTCTTTGCAACTTGTTCTACCCACAGTTTTTTTCCTGCTGTAGCTTTATTCTGTGTTTCCACATAGCACATTTCTAGGTTCATGCAACTGCTGGGAATGTAGAGTCAGAGCAATAAATGGAGTTTTAAGGCAGACTCCACAGACTCTAGTACAGATAGGTACTTGAGAGCTACAGTATGACAATTTGCTCTGCAACCCATGAAGTCAACCAGGACCTGAGAGGACAGCTTAGAATTTAAAGCAGATGTATCACAGGAGCATTTTCTACTAATTTTCCCCCAAATACCTGTACTCTGAGCAATCGCTCCTCCTGTCTTCCTCTTAGCTGCCTTGTTGCAACATTTGCAGTTTTACAGGCATGTCCTTATTTAGCCAACCAGCTAACAGAAACACAACTTTCCACTGAAGGCTAATTTAAAGTCTCAAGCACATGTCCTCAGCTGTTGTAAAATTATGCCACTAAGTGCAAGAGGCTCTGTCCTTTTAGATCAGCTGAGAATTTACTTGTGAGGGCAAAATAAGTGGATGCAGCTGCAGTTCTCTTCCTTGGGAGTTGCCCCTTGTACGCAACTGATTGCAGGTGGCTGAGAGTTGGTATTTAAAAAGGACAAGTTCGGGGTTTTTTTATTTGGTTGGGTTTTTTTAATGTATCTGGTGAAGTTCATTCATGTGCTCTTTTTGATGGCTGCCCAGGGCCTGTAACCCACCACATCCTGACTCAGAGGAAAGGACGTGAATGGAGCTAGCTTAGAAAACAGATTACCAGATCATAAATGAAACATTATCTCTCATGCCATATCATGTGGCAGAAGAAAGATAAAATTGAAAATGTGACCCCTTTTTTTCTTCAAATAATACAGTGCCATTCAACAGACTTAATTATCCCTAAAGACACCTCTATTAATTGTTGGCCTGTCAATCAAAACCCTTATTAGACATGCACATGACGTCACATCACAGTCTAACAAATCTTCCTGCCAGTCAAAAGCCTTTATATAGATTAATCTGATTTCAGAGGCAAGTTTTGTGTTTGACCTTTTACCCAACTTCTTTGGGGCTGAAATCAGAGAGGAGCTGAACGTTTTCTGTGTGCTGCTGAGCTGGGATGATGGGCTCTGGGCTGTGCCTAAGAGTTTCCCTCCTGGCCACGCTCTGCTTTATGCTGCAGCATGGAGCCTGGAAAGGGGCTCTGCCTTGGATGGCTGAGTGACCTGGGGTGGATCTGCATTGCTACAGGAGAGCTCTTCTCCCCCTTCTTCTGGCCTGTCTGTAACACAGCATTAATTCGCTGGCTACTTGGGATATCACGAGGCCATGCTTCGCCGAGATACCTGCACCGGCTTTTGAGATGATACAGTCCATCCCATGCACACTGTGTATACACACTGCATTGCTGTGGCCATGCACCCATGGCAGCAATTGCTGTGCTGGGGGGGACCCCGGAGCCTTTGCCCCAGGAAGAAATATCTGCTTTGCTAAGGGAGAAGTGTGTGCACCTGAACAGAGCAGGCACCGTACTGACAGCCCAGGGAGTTTGCCAGCCTGCATGTTGGGGTGCCAAGGGTGAGAAGTAGATGCACTAATAACCACTGGGATTTGAAAGGCAACCCCGTCCAGATTTCCCAGACCAAACAGGCAGGCACATCAAACTGCTGTACTGTTGTGCCGCTCTGAGCAGCTCTGGGCTGTGCCGCACGTGCTGCACGCACTGCTCTGCACCTGACCAGCAGTTGTGATCGGCTTTGAAGATGCTGGATTTCCTTTGCTAGCGAATGCAGGTTAACACAGGTACTCCATGTATTCAAGGCATCCCTGCAAGCGCAGCACTGGATTCGTATCCATAAATATAAAATTGTAACTGGCAATAACTTTCAATTCTTTCTCGAATGGCATTTGGTGGAAAGCAATTAATGACATTTCTGGCTGCGGGAAACATCATCTGTTCTGTTGGGGTCTCCTAGCATCACTTCTCTCTCCCTTCCCACAACCCCAGGCAACTTTGTTTCTCATCTTTACAAGGAGGAACTGATGTAGGATGATGATTATCACATTGGGCTTGACACCCTCTACACTGCTGCAGAGCGAAAAAGGTGGTGCTTTCCTAGTGGACCTGGCTGGTAAGTCAGAGCTTGGAGGGACTGCTCCGTTGCAAAGCACTTGTCATCACAGTGGTGTCATACGCAGCTCTTTGAGATCTGTAGTTGGATATCGAATCTGAAGAGGTTATAAATTTATTTACTGATAGTGCATCAAGCTTTGTGTACCCAAGTCTCTTTTGAACTACAATAAAAGCAAATGGCAGAGGCTGAGGCTTTCAAGATAACATAATTTATCTTCTGAAAATCTGCTTTTTAGATGTCAGGCAAAACAATTTCACAATAGCTAGAAAAGGCCTTGTCTGGCATCCCTGTATTTTTATTGTTCTTTAGTGTAACTTGAAAATATTAGGCCATGTTGTGGTGTTCAATTTTCTATCGATTTGCCAGACAGTCTGATAACACAAATGAAAAAATGCCTGTAATTAGACATCATTCCTAAAGCTGAGTGACTTTGGAGAAAGCCACACAGCAAGCTTCCTCTGCATGTAAAACTTCAAAGTGCTTCCTAGATTCATGAACTACAGGCAAACTAGAATTCAGCAGGAAAAGTGTCAGTAAACAATGAGAAAAAATACTGCCTTTGTGTTTGAAGGAGACATTTTTCCCTTCTGAGAGAAGCTAAAACCAAAATGTTCACATCTGCAGGACAAAGTGGCTGTAGCAAGGCTGGCTGTGCAAGCACCATCTTGCAGAGCCAGAGTGAGTGGCTTCAATGCAGTTCTCCTTCCTGAGGACTGCTTACAGAAAAGAGGATTGCTCACAGCTTTTTCTCATTCAGAGGCAATTAAAAACTTCCAGGTGATCATCAGGTATCTTCCTAGTTGGCTCCTGTGGGAGAGGAGCGGCAGAGGAATGACCCACTGGTGCAGTGGGTCAGCCCATGGTTAGCCCAAGATTAGGATGGCAAGTGCCTTACCCAAGGGCCCCAAATTGTGCCAAGGCTTTGTGTTTTTGAGCATCTGAATGTGCTTTGTAGCATTTTCTTCCTTTTCTGCTTGGTCTCCAGTCTTTGTGCAAAAAAGTTTCTTCTTTAAAGCTGATAGAGTTTAACAGTTGTCCTTGCAGTTAAAACAGCAACAAGAAAAACCTAACCAGCCAAGAAAAAAAGGGTGATTTATGAGGTTTTATAAAACTTCTGTTGGAATAAAGATCATTTGAGTCATTCTCCTCTGATTCACCCATAGCTCGTGTGCAAGCAAGCCCCTTCCGCAGAGGAATTAGGCTGCACTCAATCCCTAGTAAATTCAGTCATCATTCAGATGGCTCCACTGACCCTCTCCATCACCGCAGCAGCTCTCCCTGCCTGACCCAGGGGCATGCTGCTGCCACCAGCTGTGACTTAGCATAATTCTGCTCGGCACACGGGCTGCTACGTGTCCAGGGGCTCATCAGGGATGAGCAGAGGGTTTATGAACTTTCTGGAGCTTGTTTCCAAAAAGCCTTTTGCTCAAAAGTCATAATGAAGAAACTGGTCCTCACTGGGACAATCATTCCTTTTAGCCTGGGGTTGAAGCTTTAAGCTGCTCTCCTCTCCCTTCCCCTTGGAGGGAGACTAGCAACAGTCTGCAGGACCTGTGGGGAACCAGAAAAGCAGTCTTACTTTTTCGCTGATACTCCTACCATCCTGGTCCAACAACTGCAATGAAATTGAGGTGCATGACAGTGCAGGGGGCAAAAAGTTGTGCAATTGTTGTCAGTTTTACTTTAATACTTTTTGCTGTGTTCCCCTAGAAGATCTTCAGTGAATCCTATATAACTTATGTCACTGAAGAGTTAAAGAGGCAGCACCTTGTGGCTCTGCCACCAGGGCAAAGTCTCCTTTTTTCCAGGATAACATCATTTGGTGGTAGCCCCTTTCTTAGGATGATGTCTGCCCCTTGTTATATTTATTAGACCCTACAGAATCCCCTTCTTATAATAAATTACATATTCTTAATAATATATGATTTTATACAAAATAGTATAGTCTTTACTGAATTATGTCCAGGGATCTGGGGAGGAGAGACAAATGAAATTCATTCTTCAAATGTTGCCTAGCAGGGCACGTCTTCACTGGGGGATGGTTTTTTATTAATCTCTTACACAAGCAGAATATCTTCATTTAACTCAGATGCCTTTTATTATAGTTTGAAGTTACCAACAAAATAATAAGGAACAAAGAGAGCTCTCCATGCAAGAAAAAAGCCACGACACCCTGCTGCTGAGGATTTGCAGGGCTTTGGAAGTATGCTTGATTCAAACAGGAGTGTAGAAGTACTCTTAATTCAACCCAAGAGAAGACTAACACTGAAAGGGATTGTCCTCTTTCCACGCCTGGCCACAGGGTCCCACTGCACCTTTTGCTCCACTTCCATGCAGTGGGTTGGATCAGAGTGAGGTGAAATAATTGTTCCATAAGATGACTCACATTACAAAGCTGTACCCTGGGATCCCGTCATTAAATCCCCCACAAGTGGTCCTCTAAAAGCCCTCCTCTTAGGGGTGCCAGAATAGTGAAAGAAGGCGGCATTTACATTTCCCCTGAAGACCCAGTCCTTCCATCAGCCCTCAGAACAGTTTGCTGACTAAATCTTCTATGTATTTGAATAATTTATCATATGAATAAATTCATTTATGCCGAATGAAGAGGTGGACTACTGGGATGCAGTAATGCCAACACAACAAAATTGAAGCTGGGGAGGTGGGGGAAATGAACTTGTAACAATGGCAAGCGGTACCGTCTGCTCAGGCGGCAGGAGACAGCTGTGACCACATCTGAAATACGAGAATGTGGGGAGGTATGCAGCAGCATCTAAAAAGGCCTTTAGAATAAGCAGAGCTGAGCAAAAAACAAGCTGCTCCTTTTGAGCTGCCAAAATATGGTTGTTACAGAATGACTGAAAATTAAATTGCAAGTTTTATGTCTCATTCCAAATTTTCCAATTCAGAAAGTATATAAGTAACATTCCTGTGCCTTTTACTACCCACTGACATTTAAGAAATAGAAGTCTCAACTCCTGCCAAATGATCTGTCAACCCAAGCCCTTGACCTGGGCAACTGATGAATGCATGTTACGGATGCATGCAGCACAAAGACTGAAAATATTAAAAGCCAGATCTCAAGTAGTATAAACTAGCTTTGGTCCAGCTTACACCACCTGCTGATCAGGTCCATAAGTGTCTTACAGCAGTAACATTTGGAGGGATGATGGTTTGCATTCACTAGATGCTGATGAGGGCTACCTAACTAGGTGTGCTTTGCTCGCATTTGTGGCCAGGAGATTGATTGTACTGAGCATTTTTAAAATCCCTCTTTCTTTAGCTGTTCTTCAAAGAAATCATTACATGCCACAATCAAAGCAGCAACCAGAATGACAAGTTCATTAAAATCCACTTCATTGTCTTTATTGGAGTCCAGATCTTTCATAATCTTATCAACCAGAAGGGGGTCCTTTTGTCCCTAAAGAGAAAGAGAAGTGACTTAGCTGTGCAGATCTTGAATGTGTAATTCTGACACACCTGGCGGTGCAACCCACTGCTCTGTCACAAGCCCCAGGGCTATTAAATAAAAGGCTGCATGAAATATGCACCTGAATAGTAATATACCACTAACCACAGCATTAAAAACATAGGTCTGGAGTCCCAAAAGAGCACAGCAACAGAAACTGAACACAATGCAGCTCTTAGAAGGAATACAGGTACTAAACAGGCACTGAAATGAATCAAACAGATTTTAGGAGCTGCTGAGTACTGATTTATTTTGACAAGATGGATCTATAATATGCATTTCTCTGTATCATCCTTTAACAAACAGTACTTAGATTTTCAACAGGCTGTTCATAAGTGGCCGTATTAGACATCCATTCATCACATTCAGATCTCTACTTAGCAAACAACACATCCTATTCAGTGGGAGTAAGAGCAGTGAATCTCGTAATAATAAATCAATAGCCAAGATTAAAAGAAAATCCAATTCAAGGAAATGGATACAATGTAAAAAAAGAATCCTGATGGTGGTGACAGGGTCCACAACAATCTTTACAATTAAAAGGATACAGAAAACCAGCTATGAATCTGGTCATTATTCCATAAAAAGCATCCATACTGTGTAACGCAGAACACAACAAACGTGCAAAGAGATATTCAGACCAGGAGCTTATCGCTGAAAGGATTTTCTTAGCATCTCTCTGCAGGGCATATAAGCAGCTGTGTGTGTGTGGCCATTGTGCACAAGCTACTTTCTTGTCTCATGAGAACTGGTTGCTGAATTTAATTCTTCGAAGGACTTATCTGTGCCCTATTATTAAAAATGAACAAACAAACAAAAAACTGATTAAAGTCTGATTTAGCATTGATTTTGCTACTGCTTGTAGGCTGCTCTTGCCCTCCTGCTCAAAAACGCAGAGGAGTAAGCAGAACACAGGTACCCGGCTCTGCCGCTGGTGGCACATGGCAGGGCACTGGGGCTGGACCACCCTCTGAAAACATACTTCCCAAATGGGATATTTGATCTCATCTCCTTCTGTCTGGCTCCACAAAGACAACTGTCATCTGAAAGGCTGTGGCAGGATGTGCCTTACAGAAGGAGATACTATTCCTCAACTCTTGGATAGGTGTTTATCCCACCCATGAAACACTAACTCAAGAGGTTCAGGAGCTGCATCTTATGGACAGGAAGTTAGTGAGCTTGCTGGTGAGGAGCTCCTTGGGTTCTCCTTTACTGAGCTTGTATCTGTCTCCTTCTTTGCCAGAGTAGTGACGGAAAATCTTGATCAAGGTGTCCATCGCGTCCTCCAGTGGTGTAGATATAGCAGTGAGCGGGAGAGCTGTGGGGCAAAGATCCAGAGTCAGTGACATTGTGCAGGAGCCAAACCAAAGGCTGGTCTCAGGGAAAGGATGGAGAGCTAGCTGAAGAGAGAAATTGTTACCAGTACTGAAAACAACGTGTTTCTGTGATGGCGACTAAGTCATACCTATCCCGCTGCACGATGGCTTCCAGCTCCTCCTGTTTGCCGCCTATGCTGTGTGCAGTTGATCCATCCTGTCAGCTGTGTGTGAGCAAGGCTAGACTGTTATAAAACATTGTCCTGAACTTACTAGCAATTACTTTGAAAAGGTAAACGGAAAGGTTTTTAAGAAAGTGATCTACTGTGCATCCATTTTGCAAAGCTACTGTAAAATGAAATCTCTCATACCCATAGCTGAAAACACAGGGAAAATGAAGGCACACCCTCCTTTTGATTCAAAAGTTTTCCCAAGAAAATGAGATCAACAAGTAACAGCAGCCAAAATGGAGGCACATTTATACAGAAGGCTCTTAGGTGGTTAGAGGAAAGTCACCAGTAATATGGATAGAAAGCATCAGCTTTCAATTTATTCGGTCATGTTTGCTTGGGCTGACCATTTTTCCTGTAAATTACCTGGAGTAAACAAATGTGAGCTAGGGACCCCTGAGGGTTTGCTTCATCGAGCATGCAGTAAGAAGGTACACAGGGAAGCACCACCAAGAAAAAAGATGGAAATGCAATTAGTTGCTGAGTAGCTGATTCAAAAAATAACCAAAAATAAAAATCAGGTGAAAGGGAAACATTATGTTGATTAAGCCCCAGGAGAGAGATTAAAAAGCCAGAATGAAATTCAAGGTAAGACTGGAGTCCTGAACAATATCACCATGCAAAAGCTAAGACTTACCTGCTTTACAAGCTAGCTGAAGCGTATGCAAGAAAATACTCAGATCACAGAAGGTGATGGTCACTTTCCTTTCAAAACTCACGCATAGGCTCTTGTTTATCAGGCTGAGAGGGTGGATTACACAAATAGAGACAGACGTATAATTGTCACAAGGATGACAGGGCTTCTGTTTCCCTCTGTATTTGCCTACTCTGTTCAATAAAAGCCGCTTGCTGTAAATGGGTCACTAAAATATTCACTAGGCAAAGCAGAGGGCTGTGTGTGGAACATAGAAGATGTTTTTTATCATTTGACCTTTTACAAATATGACCATCCGGGGGCCTGAAGGTCAAAATTAGAAAATGCTAGCAATCACCAAGTCAGTATAAAACAACTTTCCCCCATTTTCAAAAGAACTCTTTCTAATCTGCCTCTCTGCACTTCTACAGCTGAGAGTCTAAATGCCTCAGCACTGGCAGCCAGCGTTCAAAGATACTTGGGTACCTAGGGGTAGGCTTGTAGGTGAGTTTGCCACAAATCCCTTGAGACATCTACCTTTGTTGTCAGATGTCTCCGTAAGCCTAAAACGTTGGCTCTTGCTGAATTAAATTCTTGCTGTAGTACATGTGTCCTCAGGAGAAAACAAGGAAACCAGTTTCAGAGGAAGGTGTGCCTGAAATTACAGTGTGCACTGATCAACGGGCTTGGCTTAATTTTTATCAGTCCTGCACAACAACTGCCGTTCAGCATCTCTCTTTTAACAAGTGACCTTCCCCCAGGAGGGCTTGCCCTGCCCCAACCCCAGGGACTCCCCGACCCCAGGGGCGATGGCTGGGGGACGCAAGAAAGAGCAGCTTCACCATGGTAGGTCCTACTTACCACCCAAAATACCAAATAACCACAGTTTTCATGACAGCCACATGAAATGGAAAACTGCTTGCTTTGGGTTTTCTTTCCCTCAATAAAGCCTTCCATCTGCTGCACATGCATGTTCAGTGAGCACAACTGTGCAGATAAACAGCAAGAGGGCACACAGCTGCAGCTCTTTCTCTCTTTTATTCCAGCCAGGGGGAAAGGGATCGAGATGGGCATTGTTTTTAGCTCTGAAAGCCTCCAGACACTCGTAATTTTGAGTGCCACAGTAGATCTCAGCCCATACCTCTGCCTGCCTTCTTTGCTTCCAGACATGATGCTTTTTCTGTCTGTGCCATTGTGACAAGTCTCCACAACCTGAGGGGTCTTGGCTGTGCCTCTGGGAGAATGGGGAGGAAAGGGGGGGCCACATAAAAATGTTGGATCCCAGTGGTATGGGAGGTGACCGTGTGTAAAGCATTGTTTCCGAAACAGTAGGCAGGCTTTTCTGGTTAGAGGTCCCTGTGGACATGCACAACACTGCGTGCAGGGTGTATGCCTTCACCTCCCATCACTGTGGTCATGAGTGCTCACCAGGGATGAGGAGAGCCCAGGTAAATTTTAGAAAAGGCCCAGGTGGAAACCAGCCTGGAAATGTTGATATGCAGCAAGAGGAACCTAATCCCTCCTGGACTCAGAGGAGAGTTGGGGAGGAGAGTTGCTTTCCATACCTCTTCTGTATTTAGGGATAGCTAATGGGTGCCTGGTTTTGTACAGAGATAGTCCTTGTGCTCCAGCAAGCACAGGGATCTAGCTGGACCATATGCAGCACGTGGGAGAAGAATACGGGTGATACGAGGCGCAGCACAGCTCTCCCACTCAGATCCTGGGCATTCTCTGTGTCTTTGCAGATGCTAAGAAAAAGCATGGAGTCTCTTATGTACCTACAGCCATGCAGGGCTATGTCTTACCTGTGATTCACTAGCGGTTATAACTATTGCTCAGAAATATTAACCAGATAAACATCAAAATACTCTGGGTTTTTTGCCATTTATTCAACAACAGTTTCACCCACAACCAGAAAAAATCATGGCTGAGTCAATACGTAAGTATAAAATCCTCCTGTTAGTCTATATAATGCATTGATCCTCTGGCTGATGAATATTGCAAATTAATTGTCTAAGCAGAGTCTACAGGAGGTACAACTTCCAGGAAGCAGGTATAAACTTTCAGAGCTGTCATCGTCAGGACAGAAGAAAGAAGGGTTTCCTCTATCATCTCCAGGACATCAGCTCAATAACTTATATAGTGGTATAATCTGTGCAGTCTCTTT
This sequence comes from Aptenodytes patagonicus, assembly GCF_965638725.1. Lineage (NCBI taxonomy): Eukaryota > Metazoa > Chordata > Aves > Sphenisciformes > Spheniscidae > Aptenodytes > Aptenodytes patagonicus. Next base: position 27,842,166 of record NC_134982.1, read on the forward strand.
CAATAGCTACTTTCACTCCAGCTAACTGTGTAAGAAACTCTCTATTCCATGCTAGTGGATTGCATGTACACAGGGAATGGCTGCACCGAACTTGTTTGTTAAGAGGTCCATCCAATTTGCTGTGTTCATCCCTTTCCTTCCTGGCTAGTGAAATCCTGCCAGTGGCTCCAGTGACAGCAGAGATCTCCTAACTCCTGTAAGGGCACGTCCCAGAGGCTATTCAAAATTCATGATTATCAATCAACTGGTTTTAATCCTTCATCCAAAACTCCAGCACAATCTGGTTTTGTATGATATCTAATAGGCACTGAAGATAATTAAAGTCAATGCAGCTTGTGAGCATTTCTATATCAGAGCAAGATGTGACTCCGTGTCAGCAACCACCATTCCCCCATCCATCCTCCCCTGCACTCTGGTTCCCACCAGGCTAAACACAGGAGCAGCACCAGACGTGTGGTTGACAGAGGGAGTAGGACTGCAGCATGACTGTAGACATGGTGAAGATTGGTGCCTTCCTCATTCACGACCGAACTTTGTCTGTCACAACCTGCCAAATCACAGCAGTGTTGGTGGGAAGGCACATCTGGAGGTGCCTAGTCCCACCTCCTGCTCAAAGCGGGATGATCACCAATGCCAGACCAGGTCAGCCATGGCTTTGTCATCTTTAAAACCTCCAAGGATGGAGATTTCGCAAGTTCTTGGGTAACCTGCTCGAGTGCTGCACTACCTCCCTGGGGAAGATGTTTATCCTAATATCCAGCCTGAGCATCCCAAGCTGCAGTCGTGGCCATTGGCCCCTTTTGCACCACCTACCACTACCACAGAGTTTGACTTTGTTGACTTTATAAACTCCCTTCAAATAATCTTGGCTCCTCACTCAAGCTCAAAAATAAACTTGAAAGCAGCCTGTCCCCTGACTTGCCCAATCTAGTTCCATGTTTTTGTGTCCCTTTCATGTTATGTGCTTGCCCCTTGCAGACTGTTCCAGCTGTGCCCTTCTCCTAAATGCGTATTTCAATATTAAAATGCGCACTGCAAAATCAATGGCTGTCAGAAGCAGAAGGGCAGATTTTTCACCTGGCATGGCACAAAAACTCTATAGGGCCGAATCCTACCACCTTTGCTCAAGCAGTAATAGATGCTAGGCTTACAGAATGAGTCAGCCATCTGATTTCACCGGAGGCTGCTGAGAGAGGCAGAGGTTGTTCCTTGCCCTGTAAACCTGAGAAAGGACCCAACCAGCTATGACTGTTTCCTTTAATTTTAGTTGGGGTAATGTAGAGGTGCACCCAGCCGGAAGGCTCTATGGGACTGCTCCTCCCCTCCTACATTGAGAAGGGGCAGCCAGACCACAGGCAGAAAATCTTGTCACTGGTCTCTGCTCCTCAAAAAACTGAGCAGAGTTCTGCCCTGTGTGAGAGCAGTCAGCCTTTGACAGAGGTCAGCAGCCTTCTTCCTCCACAGCTGGGAAGGAGAAGCTTTGGCTTCTTCCCCAGCATTTTTCCTTGGTCTCTTCTTGAGACAACATAACACAGGCTACCTTTAAGCCAGAGCAGCCTGTGAAGTGACAGTTTAAGCCACAGTAAAATACTGCTCAGCTTATGTGGGAGGATCTCATACTTAGGGCATCTGGTTTTCAACATTTGCCGGAATGCACGTGGGGAGTATTTTCTCACAAATAATTATTGCACTGGGAAAGGCAAGTCAGCTTCCCACCCACATCCTGTCATTATTTATTTTTCCCAAACTCACACTGTTCTTGGGATGCACATGTTTTGAATCAATGTTGTACCCCCAAAGTGGCAAAAGGTGTGATGGGAAGCAACAGGGAACACTGCATGGCTCAGAAGGACAGATATACTATACACTAAAAAGCTTACATTAGATTAGAGCCTAGATTAGACTAAAGATCTTATTAATATAGACTAAAGAGCTTATAAGAGACTTACATGTGAACTAGTATTTCTTGTTAAGTTATAATGAGCATTTTTAAATTTTTAGGATTGTTAGCATTTTCATTTGTGTTTTGTTTCCATATCTGGGTGGCTGATTGATTTATCCATTTACATCAGGCATGTCTCCCTTCCCCACAGGTTCTGGTTCACATCTTTAAGACTGTTTTAACTGCTGTGATCCCACAGGCAGCAAAATAGCAAAGAGCTATTAAAGCTCTTGCTAATAGCTTTTACCACCTAAATTTGGCGGCTTACTCTGTAGGCATCTTTTTTAATGGGTTACACTTCAAGGGCTGCCCAACTGAAGTGTATCCTGATCTCATTCTCTGCTGAGTCCTGTTTTGGACAAGACTGTACACTTCTTGCGTGTGTACAAGACTGTACACTTCCAAATACATAAATGACTTTTTCATTGAAATGTCCAGATCGTTGAACTCTGCTTGTTCCCGTAGTGGTCATTTCTTTTGTGGTACTCATTTAGGACAGAAATTGGAGCATTGTCTGTACTTGAGGTACTGACTTGGGTTACCACCTACTGCTCCCTTCTCCTCCTCCCAGAAAATCAGCCACCATTTCCTCCCTCTGTGAGCAACCACCCATTACAAGCCTGTGAAGGCAACATCAAATTGTATAGGAATGTATTGTTATCTGGAAAATAGCCTAGAAAGCCTTCATTAACCCTAAACTGGAGTTTTGAAGTGGTCTTCTGGCTATACAATCCTTTCTTCCTCATAAGCTTCTGAGGCAGATGTATCTATCCAGCCGTGTATCAGCCAAGCCATTTACTACTTTAACACAGCCTATCTACACAGAGTCGGAGCCAGCTCTGCCTCAGGTAGCTGCAGGGGGTCCCATTACGGAGCAGCACACCCCCCCATCCCCCCCGTACCCAGAGAACATGTACCCAGTGCCAGGTGGCTTTGGTAGCTCATGTTACAGCTAGCATTTGGCAATACATCACCTTCTGAACAAAGCCAAGACAGTAATTCCCTTTGTGTTAAATCCACTAATCAATAAGGCAAATATACCCTTTTGAGACATGCTGGTTCTGACTGACTCATGTTTCTTCCTAATTTGAACTCATATCAATGTGCAGCAGCGTTCGTCCTAATTCACTTTAACGTCCAGTTCCTTCCATAAGGTTTTTGCAGCTAGGTTCAGGTTATGCTTCATAACTATTGGGACCCCTCCTTGCAGGGGGTGATCCTGTGTCACAGGATGGTGGCCAAGTCACCTACCAGGTTGTGGCGGTAGGAAAACCTTCCATAGGTTTTCCCTGGCCCTGGGTGGGCTGTTGAGTGAGTCCCGCCTCAGTTCCTCCTTCCTGGTCTCCAGCTATCCACACAGCAGCTATTACATTGGGAGTGGGTTTCCTAGGGCTTGTGTGACTAGCCCTCTGGTGACAAGGAGCACTTCTGAACAGCAAAGGCCCCTGGCTCGTACATGCTTGTACCTGCACTTCGCCATGCCATGATGCACGGGTGGCCACCAAGGCTCCAGATGCAGAGCTCACTGCATCTTTTCCAGCCACCAAGGCTCCAGATGCAGAGCTCACTGCATCTTTTCCAACCTCTCTGCTCTGTTTGTGAGCTGTATGTTCAAGTGGGCCTGTCTTGAGATAACTGGCAAATAAACTCACCTTCCTTATCACCAGCGCCGAAATAAATACCTACCAAAAGATGCGACAGAAAAAACCACTCCAGACTGACTTGATTCAATATTCCTAGGCACTGTTGATGTTAAATCAATATAGAAAAATGAGGCAAATAAAGTTTTCTCTTTGTTTATATACAAAAAAAATGAGGAAAACTTCTTTTGGTCTGGGGCTGCCCCTTAGTGTCCTGCTGAAGAACTGCTGTTTCCAGATCTCATGCTAGCAACAACTACCAAAATGATTCAAGCTGCAGGGCCCAAGGGAGACAGATTCCCACCTAACTGCTCCAGGACACACGTAGATGTTTCACAATTGCATTACTACAGCAAGCTCCGCATAAGGGTCTGCATTATCAACAACAAGCCAAACAAGAAGTAATATCATTGAAAATCACAGAGAAAAGAAATACCCGTTGCCCATAGCTTGTTAGCTAGAGCTATAAACTTTGCAGAGAATTTAAGTGCTTCACACAGGTCAGTGTTAAAATAAGCGGATTTAGGCACATGCTTTGCTGAATTCAGGCTGTATATTCCACTAATGGCCCTTAACAATGCATCCCAAACTTACCACCAGCTGTGGGAAAAAGAAAGTTCAGAAGCACTTAAGGCCAATGCCACTGTTTGGAGGGTAAATGGAAGAAAAGACCAGAGTAATGTAATCTCCTCCAGAGCTGTTACAGGAGCAGTCTGCAAATAGCCATGAATTCTTGTCCAAATGCAGTGGGATCAAGAAGCCTGAAGAGGGCATTGAGGGCCAGTAGATGGTCAGGGTATAGAAGGAGTGCTTAAAGAAGATAAGGCCATGGCAGGAAACCTAAATAAATATTTTGCATGTGTTTTGACTATGGTGGAGCTTGGGGAGGTTCCCACAGGACAGAGAAAGGGACATGCTGAATGATTTGTCTCAAACTGAAGTGTAGGTAGAAGATGAGGTAGGGCAGACCCTCAAAATAAGCTGTAACAAGCCAGGACTGGATGGTACCCACCCCAGAGCTCTAGAGGAACTTGAGGTGGATGAACGATGGGAGCCACTGGCTGAAATCTGCCTCAGGACCACAGCACAAAAACCTGGCAGGTACAATGCCAAGTGGAGAGATGATGGGCAATATCCAGAGAGCTGCTGAACATTAATTCTGCTGTCCATATTGGGTAAAGAGGTAGAGACCAGCCTGAAAACCAGAAGGGTGGGAACACGACTAAACACAGTACACTGAGGAAAAGTAAAGAGGAGTCATAATGCAAATCTACTGGCGTTCCCTGAAGGAGTCCATGATGGGTGACCTCCCTGATTACTGTCCACCTTGTTCCCAGAAAGCATTCCTCGCTCTTAAAGAAACTAGGTTGCCATGGAATACAAGGAAAAGACTCACACAGTAAATGACTAACTGAAAGATAGGTAATAAAGGATAAATTATAGGGTTTTACAAATGAACTGACACCATCAGTGAGGTCCCACAGCAATCTGTCCTGGGGCCAGTGCTATTCAACATACTCTTCGGTGATCTGGGAAAGGGAATGAGTAATGAAGGGATAAAGTTTTTTTGTTGATATAAAGCTAAACAGAGAGAGGAAGTTAAAGCCCAGCTGTGAAGAATGCAGAAGGACTTCATAGACGTGAGTGATACAGTGTCAGCTAAATTCAGCATAGGTAAACACAAAGTGACGTGGGGAAAATAATTTTTTTGTACACAGCTCTGAGCTTTGAGTTGATTATTAGGATTCATGAATGAGATCTTGGGGTTAGTGCAAGTGAAAATGTTGGTCCAGTAAGAATCTGAAAACAAACAGGATTAGGAAAGAAATAAAAAACAGAAAAACAGAAGTGTTTTTATGCCACCAAGTAAGTCCAAGGGAAGTCCACTTCTTCAATATCATGGTGGTCCTCCTACCTTCATCTCACAAACAGTACATCAGGATTAGAAGCGATAAGGAGAAGATCAGCAAAGAAACCACTTCTGTGTTAGAAACAGCTAAATACACAAGGCATCTCGGTCTGCAGAAGGACACAACTGGGGATATGAAAGAAGTCTGTACATTCGAGAGTGGAATGGAGAAGGTGAGTAAGAATTAATTATTCACGGTCTTTTCCAATACAAAAATAAGGAGAAACAAAAAAACCCCCTAGTTCAAAACAAACAGAAGTACGTTTTTAAGCTGCTAAACTGCTTGCTCTGACAAATTCCTGGGAAATACTTGTTGAGAGCTACTAAATACAAAAGCTTGTGTCATCAAGTCATCTCCAAAACACAAATCATGGGAGACTGGGTTAGTATTCTGGGGAAGTGCCAGCCTTGCCCCATTCTAATCATCTTTCCTACATACTGGCATCAGCCACTGTTCCTAGCAGGTTACTAGGAGAGAACTAGCTTTTGCCTGGCGTGAAAAGCCAGTTATATTCTTATGTTATCTGAAGAAAAAATAATCTCCCAGCAATAATGTGGGACCAGCACTAGTTCTGACAAACAGTCTCTGCTTTCCTAGAGGACTGTGTGGTTTAAATGGCTGGCCCAGTAATATTGGAATAGGGAGAAAATTAATTAAAAATTCCAAGGTAGACAAAACATTAATTTCCAGGACAAGGTTATAGGAAGACAAAACTCTGAAAGCAGGAAGTGCTTGCAATCCTCCCTGGATGTTCTCATGGCTATTACAGCTGCAGTTGCTCTGAGGGATCTGCTCTAGAAAAGTGAATTTTTTATGATACTAGGAATGGAGCTGGACAAACACTACAGGAGCAATGCATGCCTCAGCAGGAGCTGGCCTGAGTGTTAAAAGCTGATGTGGATTAAAAGCCAGAGGCAGACGTTTGTAAGGCACAATTGGTTTAATTGTCTTTAAAAGACAAGGAAATTAGGTGGTTGTTCCAAGTTTAATGTACACCATAAATGGCCCAGAGACATGTTGCACGTATGTGCAAACCAAAACCAGCTGAGATGGTGGGACAGGCATAATTTCCTCTTCACACCTTAGAGTTTATTTAGAATTTGGGGCTGCATGTTTTCTCTCCATTTGGAGGAGAAACTAAGAACATGCTGTGCTGTGCAGATACACTCAAGTGTATCAGCAAGATAGACCAACCTGCTGTGGTGCCTCCATCCCTCACCTTTGCAGGGCAGTAGCAGGAGCTCCTGGCTCCACCAGCCCCAGCAGGTACCTCGTCCAAGCTGCTGGCCAGCGGTGGGGTTCCTTTGTGTCAAACAACGTGATGGCCCCATGGGCTTCATAGTGGTCTCCTGGCTCACACCCTGGTCACACACACTCCTGTCTCGTAGCACAGTCCTATGTCACCTGGCATGTCAGATGCTGAGAGGCTAGATGTAAGCCTGGCATAGTGGCAGAGAATACACTTGCACTTGTGTGTCCCTGGACACAGCTCAAACAATGGCAAAACCCATTCTCCAGCCTTTGCCAGCGCTTGCCATGGAGTGTTGTTCTGATCCCTCTGTGTCACTTCTCTCCTTGCTGCTTTTATCCTTGCTTCTGCGCCTCCCAAGCATAACACTCACACAGCCTTTCAGCCCCTGTATTGCAGGAAGGGACTCCCTCAGCTCCAGGAGGCCTCATTGGGTCTCACTCTGCAGCATGAGGTTCTCTTACGAGGCTGTGTATCATTTCCCACGATCTTGTTGTGGGAAGCCTGTCTTTTATGGTTGATCAGTTAGCTCACTTTCAAGTCTGCTATATTAGATGCACAGAAGTAGTCTGAATGGAACTGGTTTCATCCAACACCTCTAATGTGCAAAACCAAAGACATTAGATAGATTTTGGAAGAGAAGAAGTAGACACAAGTAACTGCAGAACTATTACTCAACCAATACACATCATGGTTAAAATATGTTATCAAAATTTGGAAATAAACTGGAATAAAATCACTGAAGTCAGTTAAAATGGGTGAGTAAAAGTTTTGACAGATAGAAAGCCCACAGAGCAATTATCTACTTTGTCTATGTGCCACTAAAAATAGTCATCATGTCTGCTGTGGAAAACAAAGCGATCGTGTACAAATCCACTTAGAAATTTACTGCCCTGTTGCCTTCTAAAAGGATGAGTAATGTTTTATTGCTCTTACCCCATTTTCCAAGTACCCCTATGACAAAGCCTTAAAAGAGCTGGTGTTACATTCACAGAGCTTCCTTCTCATCTTCTCCCTGCCATGCCAAACAATATTCCACCTTTGATCAGCGGGTCTTCTCTTTACTTCAAAGAGCCACATAACACTGTTTAAACCCTTTCTCAGCCACAGAACATTGCACAGGTTGCATTCAAACTCTCTGATTCTGGTGAGCTTTCTACATTCATTATCCCTAAGAGTTTAATAACATTTATATTGTACCTTCTAAGAGGCATCTATCTCTGTGAAAAGAAATTCCTTCATAATCAGATCTATATGAATTTCTGTTATCTGCTTTTCAGATATTTGACCAAAGACCCTGAGCTATGAAAAGGAGAATGTCAGTGACTGATATCACATGCAACATTTTTTAATTTAAAGTTTTATTTCCTCTGTAAGTATTTTTCTGCCTTTTTTGCAGTGATTTTAGAGTGAAATCAGATTTTACCTTTATGGAAAGTCTTTTCCAAAGTAACTCTTTCGCCATTGTTTAAAGGTTGTTTAGAAGTTCATCGTCCCTCTGGTATTTCCAGAGAAAGTAGGACAATACACTGACACAAATGCTGAGACTGGTATTAAATGAGATTTCAGATGTAGTTTTGATAATATAAAGCATTGCCATCCCTGAACTAAAAAGCATGATGATGATACCACCATGCTTCCTTTCTCTCTTTTTCTAGAGAATTTCTGTTTCTTGGGGTAATTTGCCATTACAAAAGGCTGGCAGGTTCTCAGGAGCAAGTACATGCTACCAGCTTGCTTCCATTGTGTTGAGTGTTTATGTTCATTTTGGTACAAAAGTGTAAGTATCCTTGTTTTCAGATAGAAAGAAGCAATCTCAAACACCTGAGGCGGTTAAGCCTCCTTGGAGTGATACTGTGGCAGAAGTATGGCAGAAACCAGTATCATAGCAGTAGTGATTGCTGCCTTAACTGTACAGCCCTCTAATTATGGTACCTTTATTAATTACATGCACACATTCTGTCTTCTACTGGTCATTGAAACAAGTGCAACAGGCATTGGTGTCTTTTATTCTAAGGGTTATCTAAGTAAAATTATGCCACTTACAGAGCAAATGAACAATTACTTTCCAACAACCAAAATTACAGATGTTGCTGACCCGTGGAAAGCTCCTAAACGATGATATTACAAAGTATCTAGATTTTTTTGTCAGGGCACTGAGTCCAGGCATTCCCCATTCTTAATTCTTCAGTTCTCTGTCAAGAGAAGTTTGCAGTAAAATGAAAAGCAGATGCTCTCACCATCTCGTCTAACAATGCAGCCCCACTGATGGGACAGGTCCAGCACTCTCAGCTGTCCCTGACTCACCTGACATGATGGGTTGCAGCTCGAGAGCTGCATCCCAGCCTCAGTCCTGCCTTTGATACCAAACAGAAGTGCACCTGCAGCATCTTGCAAGAGTATTACAATTCCTCACTGAGGAAGATGAAAGGCTGGTACAAAACGGTACAAATGGGACTCTGCCTCTGCTCAAAGGGTGGAGAAGATTCACTCCTTACTTAAGAAATACATTCATTTCTTACTTGAGTCCACTCTTGTGAAGTGGCCTGAGTCACCACGCTCACCAGCACGAAGTTATTCGTAGCTACAGTGGCTGTGGTAAACATGCATTAAGTTACAGCCAGACATTTGCAGATGAAGCAACATTTCCATGATGGCAAACTTCACGTGGGTTCAGATGCTGTGAAAATAATGAAAAAAATCAGCTATATCGTTGACAATAAGCTTCTGCATGTCATACTATTTCAGAAACCTCGGGATTACAGGAGATAAACAACAACACCTCTTCTTGTTCAGATAAGATCATGCTTGGAAGACTTTGTTTTAACAATGTTTTAGATCCAAGAAAAATGAGGGAGACTGGAAGATACCGTGAGAATATCCTGCTTCAAAAGATACTCTCCAGGAGCCCCGTATCTCTCCTTAGCAATCTGCTTCTCTGATCCCAAGCTTAGCAGGGATATTTTATATCATCTGTTAAGTACTTCTTGTTCTCTAACATCAGATATATAGGTGTTTTGAAATGGGGAATTATAAAACTATTTGCACGGCACAGGGAAACCTGGACTAAGTGTTTCACATTTGTGTATTTGTTCAAGAAAATGTGCAATAGCAGCTAGAAACAGAAGAGGGAGCCTTTAATCACAGTATCAGCTCTTTTTGCAGTTTTTCAGAAAATGAAACAAAACACGATTCTGTATGTCAAATTCTTTCCCCAGCTGATGAATAGAGTCCTCAGCCAGCTCCTGAATACCACCAATCTCCCTGGCCTTGGGCAGACAGCTTGGCTGGAACATGACACCTACCTCTGCCCCTTGGCTGAGAAGCCACGCTCCCGCGTCACGCTCTGTGCCCCTTGTCCGCTGAGATGGTACCATTTCCCCGTACTGCAAGTCTCCAGAAGCTAGGAGGTTAAAATGCAAAAGTGAGGATGTGAATTCAAGGTGAACGCTCTACTCCATGGAAACACCAAGAGCCAAGGAGATGCTTGCATCTCTGACTTCAGTGCAGCAGCTTTGGCTCCTCATGTAAGTGGTGGAGAAGTGGATGCTCTGGGAGGAAGGAGGGAGGCTGCTAGGTTAGACATGCTGAACTACCCTCCGCAGATGTCTACCTACCCATATAAGATGCTTAGATACCAAAGCAGAGATGTGTGTCTTGACTCCCCTCCCAAGTGCAAACTAACTTTGAAGCGGGAATGAACTACCGAGCACAAAGGTACCGTGAGTCCATGCTAAGGGAAACCGTGCATTAGCTGGCATAGGGTATGCGCCATGTGCACACTACAATGACCCCACTAAGTGGACAAGCCCCCTGAATGGTCCTCAGGCCACAGTGTCCTGTGGAGACTGTTCTTCCTGGTCACGTCTGACAGGGCTGGTTCAGTGTCTTTGGATGCCTGTGACCAGCAGTGACTCTAGGGTTGGTATTCCTACCAAACATTGTTTAAACTTAAACCACACAGGGAAGACAAAAGGATCTTGAAATAACAGGGCTGCTGACATCTTTCCTATCTAAAGCCCCGCTATCTTGATTTGAGGTGTAGGCAGTGGAAGCCGTGACCTTAGCAGCAGAGTCACACGCGCTGCCATTTCCCCACTTCTGGCAGAGGTATCTCCACTCCGTTCTGTCCCATGTCCTAAAGCCAGGTCCTTCGCTATCCGCCTGCCCATGCCCTGCCATAACACAGTTACCAAAGTGAAGGTAGCTGTGGGAGGACTCTCTCTCTCCTCTCTCTCCTGCCATCTCTCCTCCAGCCCCTTCTTGGCTCCTGTCACAGAATTTAATTCTGCAGAGCTCACCCTGGCTTGAGTTTTGTCAATGTTGGAGCCAGCTCTACATCTTTCAGTAGCAAACCCAAACAAAGCCATCTGCACTCTTCAGAGACATCAGACCAGACAGCCCCCTGACGAACAGTTTACCAGCCATCACCTTTACAGAGCTCCTTTGTGCTCTCCATCACTGGCCCTGCTAACCAAAAACTCACGCCGGCAGACTCTGGGAGTTGAGCGAGGCTCCTCGGTCTCGGCTACTCACCCAGGGTCTTGCAGCAACTCAGACATTTACTGAGGATTGTCTTGCCGGTTGCTATTACAGTATTCATGACTCTACCAATTCAACCACATGCAGTGACATGGAGAGCTTCCAGGCAACCAGCCTAACACACACAACACAGTCTTCATAAATTATGACAGAGCAGTTCCATAATTTCCTTTTAGCATTGCATTTTACCATCAAATCACTCTTCACAGCAACGACACCCTCCACCCCAGCTCACAAATAGCATTACCACAATACAGCCACCTCCAGCGTTTCGAGGTGTACTCCTGAAGTTAATGGAGAGACATTAGTGATTTTGACCAAAAGCAGGCAACTTCATTTGAACGTGTTACAGCACCACTTGCCTCCAACATGTCCTGAATTAGTGCTAAGGGCTTGTCCTCGACATTTTTACACTGTGAACCACGTTGCTGAGTTCATCTGCTCACAGAAAGGCAGACGGGTTTGCCTGACGGGGATTTGAAGATGAAATGTCAAGGGGTCATGATGTGTCAAACTGGAAGGATGCACTATTCCTGAGTCACTGCCAGCTAAATCCAGCGAGCACCAGAGCATGGTGTTCCCTCCCCAGCTGACACTGCTGTTTTGACTCAGCTATTGCTTCTTGTGTTTTCCTCATATCCCCCCTGGCTTTTGTAAATGCATGACACAGGAGACTCTTCATGACTTTCGGGAAGTCCATCTACCCATTGCATCTTATTTTTTTAATTTATGTTCTACAAGTTAACTATTTCCTTCATTTCCTCTTATTCAGTGGGTCAGCCTCTCCAAAGAAGCAGCATATCCTTTGTTTTCCCATGTTAAATCAGTCCATTTTCCCAAGTGCTCAGAAATACAGACACAGGCCCCATGCAAACGGGCTCTACCTCCCCGCATCCCGCAGTCTACAGGATTATGTGACAGCGCAGGCCCCATCGCAGACATTCAGCTGGGGGAAGCACAAACCCAGCTGCTAAACCACAGCACCAGGAGTACATACCGTCCTGAATTCAGACTTAATGCGGAGAAAGCATGAATGCTAATGGCGTTCCCCACTGCATCACGTCCATGCATCACTTCTTTCCAGCAGCTAAGAGCTGGGAAGCGCTATAATGAGGGGGGGAAACCAAATAAACTGCACTAAGGTTTCAATCTGAAACATGCTGAACACTCAGTTCCCACCAGTTTGTTTCTTGAAGGTGAAGCACAAAGCCGGAGTGCAGTTGCTGAACAAATGTAGCTGTTAACTGCAATAGAGAGACATCCACTCGTGCCAGCTCATGCTCATTCTCAGCCAGAGCGCTTGTCACTTGATGAATGCAAGGTTTGGCATGCAAGGTTTGGCAATTAAAATCCTGCCAACCTTAAAAACTACTATATGTTGATTTTTAGAACTGCCATAAAATACAGACAACATCCCTCTTGTCCGCTGTTTCCACAGAGCTCATTAATGCTCATTACTACATATTATTAACACCTTCAAAACAAACAAAGGAACAAGGCTTAGTCCATGTGATAAGTGTGCTACCAGCAGACTGCACTGGTAAAGCACTCCAAACACAGATAAAACAGCAGCAGGACTGTGCTTTACAACCAGTGTAATAATCCCGTTGAGAGCAGATGGAGCAAGTTTTACCAGCAAAGGTGCAGTCTCTGGCTTACAGCTACATTAGGGTTCTTGCTGACATGGCTCTGGCGATCAGAGATTGCACCGGTTCTCTCCCGTGAGCGCTCTATGCTGTGGCAAAACGCAATACCCAGGTGAGCGTTAAGCCAACACAGGTAGCATGCAGCATTCAACAGCTGGCAGCACATGTGACAGAGAAGCAGGGTACCCAGAGAGACGGGAGTGGACACATTTTAATTACCTTTGCATTTGGGAAAGCAGCCTCTATATTGAAGCGTAGACACTGGAGCTTGGCGCTGACAGAATTTCGTAGCTCACTTAAAGCAGAGACAATCCCAGGTAGACCTTGGTACCCTTGAGCTGGCTCTGTTCTGGTGTTTGCACCACATGAGCAATCCCAGGTGGTTTATGAACTTCAGTGCAGCTAAGAACCTACCTACCTCCATGTACACACAGACAGATATGCCTTTCCCCCTTTCCCTGGCCACCAAAGAGCTGGCTGGACCACCAGCGAAGCTGGTTGCAGATAAATGGCTGTGAAGCCCAAGTCACACAAGCTAGCACTGAATCAGTGAGTCCTGATGGATCCAGGGGAGTTGTCACAGTATCTCTGCACAGTACTCTATGCATCCTTCACAATCACAATCACTTTTTTCCATTATCTGAAGCATCTCCACCTCCTTTGGCCTAGATGACAGACAGCTGACTGTGTAGTCAGCCTGTTGTACTGGTCCTGCCAGCAAACAGTGCCTGGAGAATATTTATCTGCAAGCCTACAGAATATTATCACTTCCTGAGAAAGATGTAGGTAACACACATTCTCCTGGCTGTTTTTGAATCAAAATGACCATGACTACTGTGTTCATGCTGAATTTAACATTGATGCTGTATATTAACCATGTTCAAAGTGCCCATGACAGATCAAACACATCCATAATGAAACTTGGGTCCCAAAGGGCTGTTAATGGTAAGTAGGTATTACGCTGCTTGACTCCCAGGACAGGTACACGTCTAGAAATGTGCTACATGTCTTCAGTCATCACACCACAGTTAATTAGACAAAATGAATGCTAAACTTGGTGGGCCCAGATGTTACTCATCGAGGAGTTCTGAGAAAACTCAGGGACAAAATAGCTGAATTAGTAACAGAAGTGTGTTACCTCTTGCCAAAATTGTACTTGAATACTGGGAGCCAATCCTGTAATCAATAATTAAAAGAAGGTTCTGAGGTGTCCAGGGAAATACAATCCTGTGAGCCCAATATCTGTACTGAGCAATTAGTGAAGAGTCTAAGAAGGGACATCACTAAGGAACTTCTGGTCCTTTCTGCAAAAAGCCACCACGGCTTTTGTAAAGAGAAGTCTGGGCTTAACAACCTCGTGGAGTTCTTGGAGGAGGCCAGACGCACGTGGAGATAAGGGTCATCCAGCGGGTCCAGTCTACTTGCGTTTCCAAAAGGCTTTTGGCAAAATTCCTGATCAAAAGCTTTTAAAGAAAACTAGGCAGCCATGGAATAAGAGGGAAGGTCATCTCGTGGAAAAATAACTGATTACAAGAAAAGAAATACAGGGTAACAGAAAAATGGTCAGTTTTCACAATGCCAGTTACTCACCAGTGTGGTGCCAAACCTGTACTGTTTTGCGTATTCATAAATGGTCTGAAGAGGGTTGAGCAGTGAAGGAACAAAAGTTTGCTGATAACACAAAGTTAGTCGACAGTAAGGGCTTAGGCAGACTGCAAGAATTGCAGAAGAACCTTGTAAGACTAACTGAGCAATGAACTGGTAGATGAATTGAATATAAATAACTATAACGTGAGGTGCATGAGGGAAAAACATCCTAGCTTGATATCCAGAACCATGGCTTGCAAAATGACTGTAACCACTCAGGAGAGAGATGTAGTTACAAGCAGCTGCATTAAAACATCAACTGAATGTCCAGGAGCAGGAAAAAAAATAA